>NW_012107986.1:396715-445030 GCF_000951045.1 Mandrillus leucophaeus | reverse complement strand
AAACTAAGATGCTGACTTCTGTACCCAGAGCACAATTATGCCCAGCTCTGCAAACCCTTACCAGCATTCACATGCCAGTGAAGGCCCACCCTGATTTAATAAGACATTAATGTTGAACAATAACAAAGGATTAATTTAAGCAAATAGAGAAACCTGAGCTTACATGCTCCATGTGCCTAACTGATTTGGGGCCACAGCCTGTCCTTTGGCGGGGCTGGGTCCTGGGAGGCCACAGGATTGGTGGAGAGAGTCATATCTGCCAGGGATAACTTTCAAGGGGATGTGTGCCTGGGAGAAAAGGATAGGGATTGTTTGTAAGGTAAAGGCTGCATTTGCAGCTCCCATCTGCATAGGGACCTGTCCAGTGGAATAAGTATAGAGCTGGACACAAGGAGGTTTCAGCCAGGGGCTGTGTGGGCTGGGGCCAGAGCCCTAATCGCTCTAGGTCTCACTTTCCTCACTGGGTCTTTGGGTAGGAAAATACTTCTCTAGGGAGGATGCCCTGCAAGTGAAATGTGATCCTTCATGCACACTGTAAACTCCTAGCAGAGAGAGATGGGTGCTAATCACTCCTTCTATCTTCTAGGGTACTTAGCAGAGTGCTCAGCACTTAGAAGACACTCAGTCAAACAAACGTTTGTTGACCAAATATATGAATCTGTTTCCTCCGTGCTAGAAATCCCCTATCCTAAAAGGAAGCAAGTTTTGGGCAAGTCACAAATATTCCAATTGTTATATCCAAGACTCTCCATTTCCATATTGTCTGTAGTTCTAGGAATTTGCTGAGAAACATCAACAAAGTAATGTTTTGCTTTGTGAAGGAACAATGCTCCCAAAAAGTTGGGTGTAAGTTGGATTTTTATGAGACAATTTAGTATTTTAAATGCACAATGTGAATTGGTTATTTTAAGAATGCAGTGAAGTTGTATAGGAAGTGAGTAATTTGTTAAATCAGTGTAAGGTAAAACCCAGCTAAACCACAGAAATTATGCATACACACGGACACATTGCACCCACTGCACCCTCCCATGTGTTCTGTTGCTAAGGGTTCAATCTTAAAATAAGGATTACATTACATTATCTTAAAAGAAAAACAAGGGGAAAAAATTCGCTAGTGCTGTTGCCTTTAAAAATGCAAATAATGGATAGGGATTCTCCTAATCTTCCGGGATTGCAGCTCCTGATTCAGCTACAGATTCCCAGTAGGGGTAGAGGGGAAAAGGGCTGGAGAATCACTAATCACCAGTGGCTGATTAGCTTCTGGGAAACCAGTGAGTCACACGGGGCCACGGTGGGCAGCCCACAAGTGCTCTTCATCAATGGCCATGAGTCCTCTCCCAGAAGGAGTAGGGTGGGACCCTCACAGCCATCTGGATGGACTCAGCCTGGAGCGTGCAAATAGAACTAAATTTGTTTTGGGTTTAGAGGTCTCTGTTGCTCCCAGGGTAGCAACAGGAGCAACAGAGACCTCTAAACCCAAAACAAATGATCTTAATTGGACTTTGTGGCCTTACCTCCAGGAGGCAGAGGCATTAAGGATTCTTTCAGTGGTGTAGGGTCCGTGGGGTGGGGGTGGGCTGGGACTGGGGATTCTCTCCAGCCCCAAAACTTATTCCCCTTGGGAGTAGGGAAATGTTGCGGGGAAAGTACAAGAGTGGTGGACTATATTATTGTTCACCAATAATAGATAACATGAGGATTAGAATTTCTTATCTACTTTAACTCATGCTTGGCTGTTAACACACTTTAACCAATGAAATGTGCACAGAAACAACCTGGGTCATTTCCAGGCAAAGGCTCCAAGAGCCAGCTCCCATGGTCACCACAACATTCTGGAAAGTGGCTGTGGCATCATCCTGGATCCACAGGGATGAGAGCACAGAGAACCCCCAGCCAACCTATGGTAGATGTGCAGAGTGAGCAAGAAATAAACCTCTGATGTTTGAAACCATTGATGTTGGGGATTGTTCATTACCGTGGCATAACCTTGCCTCTACAGATGGGTTCATGACAAATACAAATCGGTTAAACATAAATCAGGTAGGAAGATATCACAGAACCAAGGAACACCTATAGCCTGGGCTGAGTGCCCTCAGAAAGGTGGTCAAGGAGGATGGAGAAGGAGCATGCGTCTCCCAGGTTACATCTGAGCCTGGAGTCGCCAGGCTTCAAAGACCTGAGGAAAGCTTTTCTTGTCTCTGGGAGATTGAGATAATCTTCAATGAAACCTTGTTAATGGTTTCCCCCAAATGAACACAAGTGGTAAGTTTTCCTTTGTGCACTCTGACCTTTCCCAACTCCTGTCAATCTCTATCTATGGACTAAGCATAAACTGATCTCAGCCTGGTGCCATGCCTTCCAGAACAAGGTGTATTCCAGACCTAGATCATGTGAAGCCTGTGGGAAGCAAAATCTAACCTGCAAGAAATATGTAAAACTGAGATAGTGCAGAGCTGAGTGATAAACTCTGCAGTCCTGTTTTTCTTTTTAAAATTGTGATAGGATACTTGTAAAATTACCATTTTAACCATTCTAAGTGTCTAATTCAGTGACATTAAGAATATTTACATTGTTGCACAACATCACCCACATCTATCCACAGAACTCTTTTCATCCTGCAAAACTGAAACTCTTCACCTATTGAACAATAATTCCCCATTCCCTCCTCCTCCAGCCCCTGGAGCCACTATTTCACTTTCTGGCTATATGTGAGCTTGACTACAGTAAGTATGTCTAGAATTTCTTGCTTGCGCTGAAGAAGAGTGGTCTTCAAACCTTTTTAACCATAAACTCCCACTGTTAAATATCTTAGCACACATACCACCAGTATGTCATAGTTATTACTTTATAAATTAATACATTTATACCACTTTACTAACATACTACGTATATTTGAAAAACATACAGAGAGCAGCAAAGCATTTATTCCGTCTTTTTAAAACATATTATTTTGAGATAATTTTAAACTTATAATAAGTTGCAAAAAGAAAGAGAGTGTTCATACATTCTTCTAGTTTCTCCTAATGTTAGTATCTTGTATAATCATTATACGACAATGATCAAAACTAAGATAGTAACATTGACACAATACTACTAACCAAACTATGGCCTTTATTTGGATTTCCGCTAGTTTTTCCACTAATACCCTTTTTCTGTTCTGGGATCCAAGCCAGGATCCCACATTGTATTCAGTTGTCGTGTCATTTTAGTCTCTTGGCCCAGTCTGTGATAGTTTCTGTTTTTCGTTGTTTTTCATGACTGGAACATTTTGTAGAATGTCCCTCAATTTGGGTCTGTATAAGGTTTTCTGATGTTTATATTGTGGTTATAGATTTTTGGCAAGAATAGCATAGAGCCAATGTGTTCTTCTGAGTCTATCATACCAGGGGCTACAGGATGTCTGTATGTTTTATTATTGAGGATGTTAACTTTGATAATTAGTTGAGGTGGTGTCTGCTGGGTTTCCCTACTGTCAAGCTACAATTTTAACCTTTGTAGTTAATCAATATTTGGAGAAAGACACTTTGCAAATATCTTTCGTCCCAAATTTTTGCCCCTTAATTTTAATATCTATTGTGGATCTTGCCTTTGATATTATTACTGTAGTGTTCTAATGGTGATTTTTCTATTTCCTTCATTCCTTCCACATTTATTAGTTGAAATTCTTCTGAAAGGAAGAGATTCTTTTCCTTCCCACTTATTTATTTCTCCAATTATTTCTTTATATCAGAATAAACTTATGGATATTTATATGGTTATAATCTAATAATATTATTATTACCATTATTTATCTTATTCCTCCCATTGTTCCAGCCTTGGCTATTGGGAGCGCTTTCATATTGCCTCACATCTTTCTGGCACCACAAGATGCTTCAGGATCATCTTGCATTTTCCCTGCCCCTGACCTGGAATCATCTACTTCTCCCTGGTTTCTCTTATTGGAGAATGATATTTTAAACAAACCTGTGAGAGCTGGTGTGCTCATTGCCACTGGGATGCTATTGCTTCTAGGCTCTTTCAGCAGACAGAGATGGGATATATATATAATTATTTTTTTTCCAGGAGACAGGGTCTCACTTTGTTGCTCAGGCTGGAGTGCAGTGGCATGAACATGGTTCACTGCAGCCTCAACCTTCTGGGTTCAAGCGATCTTCCTGCCTCAGCCCCCAAGTAGCTGGGACTACATGTGCACACCACCATGCCCAGCTAAGTTTCGTATATTTTGTAGAGACAGCATTTCACCATGTTTCCCAGGCTGGTCCATCTGCCTTGGTCTCCTAAAGTGCTGGGATTATAGATATGAACCACTGTGCCCAGCCGAGATAGGATTTTTAAGTATGTGCACTAATATGTAAATATACATGTATCTATATTTACTTTTGTAGCTACTTCTCTATATATATATTAAAAGACCATTAGTGTCCATAAACAGATGAATAAATAAAATGTGATATATAGTACAATGAAACATTATCCAGCCTCAAAAAGGAAGGAAATTTGGATATATGCTATAACACGGATGAAGCTAGAAAGCATGCTAAGTGAAATCGGTGAGACACAGAGTGACAAATAGCATAAGATTCCACTTATTTGAAGTACAGGAATAGGCATATTCACAGAGATTACTGGGGGTGGGAAGGGTCGAGGAATGGGGAGTCACTGTTTCATGGTTACAGAGTTTGTGTTTGGGATGATGAAAAAGTTCCCAAACTGGATGGTGGTGATGGTTGCACAATGTTGTGAATGTGGTTAATGTCACTGAATTGTTCAATTTAAAAGGTTAAAAAGGTAAATCTTATGTTGCGTGTATTTTACCATAAACAAACATGAGTTCATGGTGATACTTTTGCATCCAATCCAGTAATACAGAGTTCATTCTACCTTTCCCTTTGTTTTTATTTGTAACTTCTTTCTCTGATGGGGGAAATTGGGCTCTTCTTATTCATAGTATATTTACTTATTGTTCAACCCAAGCGTATTCATTTTCAGAATTACTAATACATGTCCTCATGAGAAACAAATTTACTGACTACATTATTTGTGCATAGTTCATTTTTCTTTAACCTTGCAATTTCCAGTCAAAACACCGCTCGCTTACTTAGGTTAGTTCTTTTTTTCACCACCCCCATCAGTGTGGCAATGTTATTCACTTATAGTTAGGTTCATTTGTTAGTTTGTGTCCTGATTTGACTTCAATCCACACCCTAACTGATCTTTAAATTTTACGCACTGTAAAATTCATTCTTTTTAATGTATAGTTCTAAGAGTTTTGACCAATGCATAGAGTAGTGTATCACCACCAGCCATGATACAGAACAGGTCCATCACCCCCAAATTCCTCATGTTACCTCTTTGTCATTAACTCCTCCCGACCTCTGACAACCACTCATCTGTTCACCACCCCTCTAGTTTTGCCTTTCCCAGAATGTCACATAAATGGAATCACACAATATGGAGCCTCTTGGTTCTGGCTTCTTTCATTTACTAAATACATCTAAGATTCCGCCATGTTGTTGTTTGAATCAATACTTTGTTCCTTTTTGTGGCTGAGTAGCATTTCATCCATTGTATGGATGTGCCACTGTTGTTGGTCCATTTTGTGGTTGAAGGACATCTGGGTTTAGTTTAGCAATTGTAAATAAAGCTACTACAAGCATCCCATACACAGGCTTTTGTGTGAACAAATTTTCATTTCTCTAGGGTAAATACCTTGAAGTAGGATCACTGGATCATCTGGTAAGTGCATGTTTAACTTTATATGAAACTGCCAAACTGTTTCTCAAGTGGCTCTGAAAGCAACCGTTCTCAATCCTGTGAAACTGGGTGTTTTTGACATTCAGAAAATGCCAGGCACTGTGTTAGACACTAGAGACAGCACCTGGCATGTGGCAGGCTCTTAGAAAGTACTTGCTAAACGATAACAATAACTAATACAAAAATAACTAATATAAAAATGACTAACACCTCTCGTCACAGGTGAGGAGCAGAATGGGTGCTCTAGGGTTGCTGAGGAGAAGGGATCACATTGGAGGGAGTCAAAGAGGGCTTCATGGAGGAGGGGAGCTGTAATAATTTGAGGAGAAAAGGACTTATTTTATAATTCTGCATGCATACTTACACAAATCACATCTTTCTATCACATCTTCCCAACTCCTTGTGTGTTTGAAGCATTTGAGTTTAGGATTAGAAGCAACAATTGTGTTATATAATGATTTTTATCATGGATATATATCTACACACACACACAAATGGTTCTTTTTAAAAAGTGGCTGATTTTGAACAACCACTGTCTAATGCCCTTTTCCCCTCCTCCACAGCTCCCACAGGCCTCCAGCTGTCCTCTGGTGGCTGGGTTAGGACTGCCTCCACCGGGCTCCTGCAGCACCTGGTTCTTCTCCAAGCCGCACACTGACCACTCATTCACTTGTCCATTTTTTGCCTCTTTTCTTGTTACTAGAAGTGGTTTGAGGGTATGGAAGTCTTTTTTTTTTTTTTTTTTTTTTTTTTTTTTTTTTAAATCTCTGTCTCTAGAGTCTAACACAGTGCCTGGCATTTTCTGGATGTAAAAAACACCCAGTTTTACAGGATTGAGAACGGTTGCTTTCAGAGCAGTGGGCCACTTCACCTTCCTTAATCTACTGTTTTCTTTTCTTTTTCTTTCTTCTTCTTCTTCTTTTTTTTTTTTTTTTTTTTCATCTTGCTCTGTTGCCTGTTTTAGAACTCAGTGGCACGATCATAGCTTACTGTAACCTTGACCTCCTGGGCTCAAGTGATCCTTCTGTCTCAGCCTCCTGAGTAGCTAGGACTTCAGATAGACTCTACCATGAACAGCTTATTTTATTTTATTTTATTTTATTTTATTTTATTTTATTTTATTTTATTTTATGTTATGTTATTTTTAGAGAGACAGGATCTTGAATTCCTGGCTCAAGTGATCCTCCTGCCTCAGCCTCCCAAAGTGCTGGGATTACAGGTATGAGCTACTGCACCTGGCCGTTAATCTATTGTTTGCAAAGCTGAGTCCAGTTAGTTGGATTTTTGTACCTAGGCAGAACACCAAAGCCTTCCTGCACCAAAGAAATGTAAAACAAACCCAGAGAGTGACATTGGGCAGCTTTAAAGTGAAGTTGTTTTCCTTTCATCTGGTGAATTTGGGAACGCAGTGGCTTTTGAGACTGTCCTGCCAGGTGGCAAGTGAGGCATGGAGTCTCAGCCCTGCTGGCTATAGACCATTATTAATCCATTTACACTACCCAACTGGCTCCTACATCACTGGGGTGTGAGAGAGGGGGGGATGTTGCCCAAGCCAGAAGTTCCTCCACATAATCAAGCAGGTCTCTCTCTCCTTTAGCCGCAAACCTAGGCCCCTCCTCTCTGCTCCCTGGGCCATCCTGCTGTGCAGAGAAACTTGGCTGCTGGTACCCATCCCACCTCCTCCCTTCCCCAACTGAGCCCTCCTCAGGTACGGTCCATCCCACATTCCTGAGTCACTCACTTATTCAATCAACAAACACAAACTGAGCTCCTATTTAACACCAGATCCAGAGCAGAGCCTCTTCGTATCTGTCAAAAGTGACAGAGATAGATAAGGCCCATTCTTGCTTCTGTGGGAGTCCTGTGGCTTGAGTGTCCAGGCCTCATCTGTGTATGTTTTGGTGCCAGAGTCTTCAAGAAAAGCCATTCCTGAGAGCTTTAAGAACTCCAGGATAGGGTGAGGGAAAGTTTGAAGTAAAACGAGATAAAACAAAACAAAACAAACAGACAAAAAAAAAACCAAACAAGTAAAACAAAACAAAACAAACAAAAAATAGATGACCTTGAAGTAGGGAAGATATCTCTGGGAGGAAAAATAACAGTACAGTCCTCAAATAGTACATTAATATCATTTCAGTATTTTTAAATATTTTTCAACATATTGTCCTTCCTACATATCTTATTACCTCATCACAACATCCCAGTGAAAAGGGCCTGCACAGACAGTTGTCTCCAATTGATCAGTGAGGCATCTGAGGGTTCAGATGAGTTAAGTGCCTCACTCAATCTTGTAGAGTGAGTCAGTGGTGAAGTTGAGACCAGAATTGACATTTTCTTTTCCTCCACCAATGACAAGGACATTATCCCATTAAAATGATGTCATGTCGGTCAGGTGTATGTGTCTCCTAATTGGATTCATCTTAGCCAATTAAGTATCAAAATTTTCTGCAAAGACATAAGGTGTTGCTCTTGCCCCAGCCTGTTTGATCTGTGATTGGTTGGCTACCATGATGGACACCATGGTGATAGGTTGGCCACCAATAACCCACATGCTTCTGAGTGAAACACTTTGTTAGGAGTACTCTATGGATGTTGGTGTGGTCAAGATTCCTAAAATGTTATTTGAGTGTCTGCTGTCAAAGATGCATGCCTAACAAACACCTTCTTCTGGAGTAAGGCCAGAAGTCTACAGTCTCTGCTCTCAGGAAGCCCCTCATCTGACAAGGGTAAGACTCTGGGGTAGTCCCCACTCAGAAGGAGGAGGCTCAGCCCCCATCCTAGCAAGCCATCTGTCTGGAAGGAGGAATGTGGTCAAGTTGTTAGGTCATGCTGGTTTGGTTGGCCGTACTGGCAACCCAACCTGCTCTATAGGTTTCTGAGGGCTTTTGATCCAGAACCTTCTCCTTCCCTATATAGAGCTTGCTGTAAAATTCTCTACCTTCAAAGCTTTTCGGTCCAAATGCTGCTCCTATACCACGGGTGTAAGAGCCTGGGATTGCAGTGGGGGCAGAGGGCCTTTTAAAGCAGAAAGAGACCATTTAGTAGCACCAGTTGCTATCCTGCCAAAAATGTGGGCTGTGTGGCAAGATCTGATAGTTTTCCCTAAAAAGTTGAAAATTAGATTTATAAATGAAATTCCTTGATGCTTAAATATTGGTCCCTCCAAATTTTAAACACTGTAAAGCTAAAACAGTACATTTCTATGGGCTAGATATCATTTTATTTTTCCTCAAACTTTGCTATGTTAAAAAATTTCAAATCCCTGGAAGTTTAAAGACAAGTAAGATGAACATCTATATTCCTTATACTCACATATTGTTAGCATTTTACACGTTTATACATGTTTCATTTATCTCCTTTTCTTCCTACACACACACACACACACACACACACATGCACACACACTTTTTTTGGCTACATGATTTGAGAATAAATTACAAACATGATGATCCTTAACTTCTAAATAATCCAGCATCTATCTCCCAATAACAAGGACATGTTCCTACATAATCATAACACAATTGGCTTCGAGAAACTAAACATTGTATAATATTATCTAATGCAGGGTCCATATTCAGACTTCCCCAATTGTCATAATACTTTCCTTTTTCTTTTTAAAATTCCCCATCTAGTCCAGAATCACACATTGTACTAGATGTCAAGCCCCTCTGCTATCATCTCATCTTTAAGAGTTCCCTTGCCCTGTTTGTCTTTCATGTCATGGCCAATTTAGAAGAGCCCAGGCCAGTTGTTTGAAGACTAAGTCTGGATTTGCCTGATTATGTATCCTCATGATAAAAGGTCAGACATTTTTGGGAA
This sequence comes from Mandrillus leucophaeus, assembly GCF_000951045.1. Lineage (NCBI taxonomy): Eukaryota > Metazoa > Chordata > Mammalia > Primates > Cercopithecidae > Mandrillus > Mandrillus leucophaeus. The sequence goes on along the minus strand of NW_012107986.1, from coordinate 435,457 downwards.
GAATATTACAGAAGTGATTTCATGTCCTTCTCAGTACATCACATCAGTGGCAAATATGTCAGTTTGTCCCATTATTGGTGATGTCAAATTTGTCCACATTGTTAAGGTGGGTTCCACTGGCTTGATCCATTGTAGAGTGACCCTTTTCCGTTTTTAACTCATAAGCAATCTGCGGAGTGACATTTAGAGACTGTCACCTTTGGCTTATTTAGCACCTTTGTAGGTGTTTTGGGAACACAAAAAGAGACAATGATACAACAGTAACCAGATGCCTGGTTCCAAACACTAATCTGAGACCAGCTGCATTGGAATCCCCAGTGCCTCTGCAAGCTGTTGGCTTCTGGGCCCAAGGGCTGTTTATAATCATTTGAAGTGAGGATTGTATTTTTCATAAAAAGCAGAGCATTGTCACTCCAAAGCATGTGTACAAACTAGTGTAGACATAGCTCAAGTGCAGCTACACTGAACTATAGCTATATATATTGGGCACAATGGATTGTAGTAGCATGCTTGGGACAGCATTCAAAGTAATTAGGTATAAGCTCAATTATAGTTACAATGGAAAGACATCACTTATTTACTCCTTCTGGGCCTCAGTTTCCTCATCTGTAGAGTAGATAGTATGATATTATTTCTAAAAGTCCAGTTTAGCTGTAATGTTTGAATTTTCAAAATTATTTTGCACCTACTATATGCCATGAGTTTTCCCATATTATATCTCATTTAAGTTGTCAAGAGCTCAGTTTTTACACATGAGGATTCTAAGACTGAAGAGGGCTAAGTAACTTCCTACAGTCATAAACCTGGCCAGCCGGTGAACCACGATTTGAATCCTGGTATTCCTGAGAACAAGAACAGTGTGCTTTAATTCACAGAGGCAGAAAGCAGGGACTGGGAGGAGGGGGAATGGGGAGTGATTGCTTAATGGGTACAGGGTTTCTTTTTGGGGTGACGATAATGTTCTGGAATTAGATGGTGGTGATGGTTGCACAACATTGTGAATGTACTAAAAGCCACAAAAAATACTCTTAAAATTAGTTAAAATGGTGAATTTTATGTTAAATAAAATTTGCCTCCATTAAAAAAAAAAACAATAAGCAAAACAAAAAAAGGTAGAGTTTTCTCAAAACCATGTTGACTTTCTGGTCAAAGATTAAACTAAAAATTAAGCAGAAATACAAGCAGATCTGCGAACGGCTACTAGTCTCATTAACTTCATAAAATGAAAACTTGGAAATAACCTAAATATCCAACAATAGGAAATCAGTTAAATAAATTGTGAGACAACAAACGAGGGAATACTATGGAACCATTCCAAATTACGTTTTAAGAGAAATTCTAATGACATAGGAATGTGCTTATGCTGTAACGTTCAAGGAAAAAGAAGAGGATGCAAAATTATACAGAATTCTATACAGCGCATGTGTCTGTGCTTAAAAAAGAGCTCTAGCTGGAAATATGCCAAACCGTTAACATTGGCTATCACCGGGTTGTGGGATTATAGATGGTTTCTTTCTTCTCTACACTTTTTTGTATGTTTCGAAATTTCTCTAGTAATCATTTGTTACTTTTACAATAAAAAAGTACAGTAAAAGTTCTTAAAACAAATTTAGCAAAGTTTTCCCTGCATTCTCCCTGACTCTGGGTAGAGTTCCCAGGACCTTTCCTCTCCCCTACACCCTGCCCAGATAAATAACAAGCAGATAAATATTTCAAAGGTCCCGATCTCAGATGCTGCCCAATTCCAGCAGCAAATTAAAGGGACACTGCCCTGCTCACTGCCCTGCTTATGTCCTTGGAACACCCTATTTTTATAGCCAGAAGCCCTAAAGCTTCTCTCAGGAATCTGGACAGGCCTTACAGGAAGCAGCTGGTCACCCACAGAATGGTGGAAAAGGAGGAGTGGATGTAGAAGGCTCCCATGGCTCCTCCTGTTCAGGGCAAGGGATATTCTGTTAAAAAACTAACACATGAAGTGTTATCAGTCATTAACACCTCAGTGTGACTGAGCTTGTCAGTTTCCTGAGAATGGGTTGATAAGAAGAGAAGGAAGCCACACCTCCAAGAATAATGACAAAATCAAAGTTAAATTTCTTTAGCTCCTTGGACACTAACTCTGAAAAGTGGCTTCTATAAATATACAAAATTAGCAAGGACTGAGGTCATTTAGGGACACAGGCTGTCTGTCCTAGCTTTACACTGGTGTATTAGTCCATTTTGCATTGCTATAAAGGAATACCTGAGGGTGGGTAATTTATAAAGAAGAGAGGTTTATTTAGCTCATAGTTCTGCAGGCTGTACACAAAGCATGGTGCCAGCATCTGCTTCTGGTGAGGCCCCAGGAAGCTTGCATTATGGTGGAAGGCAAAGGGAGAGCAGGCATGTTACATGGTGAGAGGGAGCAAGAGAGGTGCCAGGCTCTTTTTGAACCAGTTCTCACATGAATGAATAAAGCAAGACTTCACTCATTACCATGGGGAGGACACCAAGCCTTTCATGAGGGACCCGCCCTCATGATCCAAACACCTGCCACCAGGCCCCACCTCCAACACTGGGGATTGCATTTCAACATGAGATTTGGAGGAGACAAATATCCAAACCATATGAACTGGTAACAGCTGGGAAGCTTAAAAAAAATATACCAATGCCCAGTACCACCCCAGAGATTCTAATATTCTTGGTCTCAGGTGGGATCTGATCATCCGTATTTTCTTAAACTCCCCCACCCCCAACATTCTGGCCAGGGTTGAGAAGTATTAAATTTATGTATCTTCTCCCAACAGCACTTTGCTGTTAAAAGATAAAGCACAATCGATCCTTGAACAACAGAGGTTTGAACTGCGGGTGTCTTCTTGTACACAGATTTTCCTCCACCTCAGCCACCCCTGACACAGCAAACCCAAGCCCTCCTCTTCCTCCTTCTCTCTGCCTGCAACAAAGATGAAGACTTTTGTGATAATCCATTTCTACTTCATCAATACATTTTATTTTCCTTAAGATTTGCTTCATAACACTTTTTCTCTAGCTTACTTCATTGTAAGAATACACTATATAGTACATACAATGTACGAAGTATATTGTAATCAATTATTTAGGTTCTCAGTAAGGCTTCCAAGTCAACAGTAGGCTACTATTAAGTTTTGGGTGAGCCAAAAGTTCTACATGGATTTTCAACTGCATGAAGGCACTATTCAAAGGTGAACTATAATTTAAAGAGTGCTGCTAATAAAAGCATTCATAAGCAGGCGACGATAAGTGATTTCTTCTTTTCTGAGGAATAATTTAGGATTAAAAAAAAAGACCCGGCTGGGCGCCATGGCTCCTGCCTGTAATCCCAGCACTTTGGGAGGCCGAGGCAGGTGGATCACGAGGTCAGGAGATCGAGACCATCCTGGCTAACATGGTGAAACCCTGTTTCTACCAAAAATACAAAAAAATTAGCCAGGCGCGGTGGCAGGCGCCTGTAGTCCCAGCTACTCGGGAGGCTGAGGCAGGAGAATGGCATGAACCCGGGAGGCGGAGCTTGCAGTGAGCCAAGATCACGCCACTGCACTCCAGCCTGGTCAGCAGAGTGAGACTCCATCTCAAAACAAACAAACAAACAAAAAACCCTGCCTTACACTTGAGCGTAATCAGGATTCATAGCTTTATTCTGTTAGAAAGAGAAACTAAGAAAATGATCAGAGACGCAAAGAAAGATTTGTCTGCAAAAATGTTATTTATAACATCAAAAATTTTGAGGTAACATTGTCATCCGTTGTTTTTGATTCCTCAAAACCTGGAACAAATTGAAGGTGGTCAAGAAAAGAGAACAAACCACAAGAGTACAAGTAGGTAAAAAATGTTAAACTGATAGTAAATTTTTAGACTTGGGCATGAAGATAGTTCTCTACTTCTCTGTATAAATTGGATCCTTCTGTTTGCAAATAAAGGTAGCTGGGTTAATTCAGCTAATGAGGGCTTTTTGAAAGTGTACAGAGCGTAATGAACAGGAAGCGACCTCAAGTGCACCACAAGCCAGATCTCAGGGAGGCTGAATCACCAGCTGGAAAATACGTTATTGTTTAGGAACAACACAGCTGGAGTGACATGGGTGTTTAGCCATCCCCTTAGCAACAGAGGCTGAAGTTCTTTCTGTCAAACTGCATCATTATGGCGACTGAGCCATTCTTATCCTCTGGCTACCCAGCTCCTACTACTCCTGACTTTCTGAGCCTTTCCAGGACCGACTGCCTGGAAGGACTCTAATTCGTTCTGTTTTGGTAATTCATTACATCGACAAATATTAATTAAACATAAATCAGTACCCAGATTTTTTTAGGCATCAAAGATACAGTATTAAGCAAAATGCACAAAGTTCCTGTGCTCATGGTGATTATATTCTAGTGGAGGAAGACAACAAAATTGCACAGACACATCAGGTGACAGGCTCCAGAAGGGCAAGGCAGAGAGGGCAGATGCCAGATTTCCATTTTCACCATGTAGACACGTCCACTGCAAGATGTCAAAGTACCTAGAAACTGAAGAACTTTCTATAAGAAGTGTGGCACACATCAGCCTCACAGAGTCACCCGGCATAAGAAGGGCAAGGATTCCCTGAGTGCCCAGGGAAAGACTGCTGTGATGGGAAACAGAGTGGCAATGGTGGGCAAACAAAGCCAGTTTTCCAGAGGAAGGCTAACATCACCAAGAGCTTTGTGCCAAGGCTGGAACATGTCACGCCCAACTGCAGATCAAGAGGATGCTGGCTACACAGAGATACGAGAACTTTGAGCTGGGAGGAGATAAGAGGAGAAAGGGCCAAGTGATCCAGTTCTAAACTTCAGGACTTTTTGTTCTTTTAATTTTGAGGAAGCGACGTGTAGGGAAATACATTGACAATCTTACTAAAGGTCAGATGGTGCTACAAGCAGAGAAGAAGGACAAAGCGTCATAACGGGAGAGAGAGTGAGAGGAGGTGCCATGTTTCATGGAGTGGTAAGGGAGGACTTCTCTGAAGCTAAACTTCAAAGTGAGATCTGAAGACAGCAAGGAGACATCTGGTGAGCACCTTCCAAGCAATGGGAAGAGTAAATGCTAAGCCCTAGGTTGGGGGAGGCGGGGAAGGGTGCTTGCTGTGTTTGAGGGAGAGCAAAGAGTCCAGTGTGGCTGGAACACAGTGAAGGCGAGAGGGAGAGGTGGAGAGATGAGGCTGAGGCTCTAGAGCTCATAGGAGGTCAATACCACAGGAGTTCTTCTGGGATCTTGTAGGGGATTTGTTCCTCTCTCCCCTATGAGGAGATGGAAGCTCCTGGAGGGTTTACAGCAGAGGAGTGATGTGATCTACTTTTTTTCTATTAAGATAATTTTTTTGAGCAGTTTTAGGTTTATAGAAAAATTGGTGGAAAGGCACAGAAAGTTCCTACACACCAACTCTCCTCAGGTCCGCCTGCTATTTACATCTTATATTAGTGTGGTACATTTCTTATCATTGATGAACCAATACTGATACGTTATTATCTACTCAAATCCATTCTTCATAGTAGGGGTCACTATTTGAGTTGCATATATCCTATGAGTTGTGGCAAACGTATAGCATGATCTACTTTTATGTTAGGAAGGATCATTCACGCTGCTGTGATGAAAGGATGGGGATGAGGATGGAACAAGGGGAGAGTGTGGAGGCTGCTGCAGGTCTCTGGGTGCGATGTGAGTGATTTGGGACCGGGTGGTGGCTATGGGGGTGGTATGAGGCAGTCAGGTAGAGCCGAAAGGAATTGCTGATGCATTACATGGAGGGAGCAGGTAGAGAGCGGGGGCAGAATTAAGGATGATGGCAAGGTTTTCAGCTGGAGTAACTAAAATAAAGTTGCAAGGAGAGTGAAATATTGGAGACGAGGAGTGGGAAAAGTCAGAAATTTGATTTTGGATGTATTTCAGTTGAGATGCCAACCAAGTAGACATTTTGGACAGGAATTGAATATATACATGGTGTTCAGGGGAAATGTCTGGACTGAAGTATACGTTGGGGGTTATCAGCGTATTCATTGTTGAATATGGGACTGGATGGGTTAAACTAAGAGTGAGTATAGATGGTGAAGAGAAAGAGTTGAGGCCTGAACCCTGGGATCCTCCAACATCCAATAAATAAATAAATAAAGACATTTTGTTTGGATATTGGAGAATCCCAGGGTTCAATCAAGAAATTCAAGAAAACAAAGTGAATCCTGCAAAGGAGGCCAAGAAGCAGCCAATGAAGTTAAGAACCAAGAGATGGTGGTCTTGGACATCAAAAGAAGAGAGGCCACAGAGAAGAGAGTGATCTGACCACTGCGTCAAATGCTGCTGGGGGGTGGAGGAGGATGAGCACTGAGAAGTGACTGCCGTGCATCAGTTTGCAGCATGATAACCATTGGTAGCTCTGACGGGAGTGGAGGGATGGAGCAGAAACCTAACTAAATGAGTTTAAGAAATAAGGAAAGGAGAGGCTGGGCGCGGTGGCTCACACCTGTAATCCAAGCACTTTGGGAGGCCGAGGCGGGTGGATCACAAGGTCAGGAGATCGAGACCATCCTGGCTAACATGGTGAAACCCCGTCTCTACTAAAAATACAAAACAAATTAGCCAGGCATGGTGGCAGGCGCCTGTAGTCCCAGCTACTCGGGAGGCTGAGGCAGAAGAATGGTGTGAACCTGGGAGGCGGAGCTTGCAGTGAGTCAAGACTGCGCCATCGCACTCCAACCTGGGTGACAGAGCGAGACTCCATCTCAAAAAAAAAAAAAAAAGAAGAAAAAGAAAAAAAGAAATAAGGGAAGGAGAGGAACCCCTTCTTGCAGAAGACAGTGAGTTTACACAACTCTTTCAAGGAGTTTTGAAATACAGTGGAACAGAAGAATGCGGCTCTACAGGGTTGTGAGGTGATGGAAAAGTTTTGGGGTTAGGGATTGGGGGATGGAACACCATGTGCCATGGATCAGCCAGCCAGCATCTGGCGGGGCACTGCCCTGGGGTAAGAGACCTCATAGCTGAGACCTTGCCAGCCTAGGTTGCCCATAACTACTCCGTGTCATTTTGGTTGTGGCCAGCGCTGGCTGTCATGTGGTCCCCAAACCTGATGGCCCCCTAGGTGGGACTCTCCCAGGATGTGGGTGTAGCACCCACCCAGGCTTCCCAGTAGGAGGAAGGGTTTCTCGCCTGTTCCTTGTGTAGCCAGTCCATGATGATCTCGTTCTTTAAAGCAAATGACCCACTTTTAAAGTAATTCCAAGAAAGACAACCACTTTTGTTGATAACACTGAGCATCTGTGCTGACAGTTGCATAGCCACGTCTGTGTTGGTCATCTGCCTTCCTCTGCAGGAGAACTGCACATTCTTCTAAGTTCCTGACAGACGGATCCCATTTGGATCTCCAAGCCCCCGTGGGGTAGAAGGGGTAAATATTATTTTCCTTATTTTATAGTTGGAGCCCAGAAAGGTTAGAGACTTGACCAGGGTCACACAGGCAGCTAGTATTAGGGTCCAGGTATCCTGATCCAGGGCCAGTGATCTGGATTTTTTCAGGTTGCCTAGGTAGCCAGCCTGCTCTGAGCCCTGTGGAGTATCAGAAATGTTTTGTCTATACTGGGGTTCAGGGCAGGGTCTGAGCCTCATGGGCCCATATATGTTCCACATGTGGTGGTATGGCAGGTGCCTTTAAAGGTCAGGTCCAGACAGCACCACCAGGAAGCTCTGACTCAGGCCGAAGATCCCACCTTGGGCATGAGGGCCCTGAGAGAACCATCAGATTAACACTCCATTCCACATGCAGGGCCTTCGAGCCCAAGAGCGGGCGGACACCCAGTTTAGTGTCTTGGATCCCAGCACAGTTGCCTCTTCTTTTCACAGATTCTCCTTACTGGTTGACTCTGAATTTCCCAAAATCTTGACAGTGATGGCGATGGGACCTTGGCCGTGTGTCCGTTCCTTGGGCGGTGTCGCTCTTAGGCCTTGAATCTCACCATACAGAGGTTTTCTTTCTCACAGGGGCCCAGCCCCCTCCACACCCTCCCCTGGATAAAGTCTGGCTTCTGGTGTTATCCCCAAGTCCCTCTCGTTTCTAGGCCTTTCCACCTTGCTTCCCAGGCCTCTGGGAACACAGGACCTGCCTTCTGCCCTGAGGTTCCTGACCCGGCAAACAGCAGCTGCTTTTCCTCCTGGGGGAAATCAGCACTTCAGAGGGAGTGGCTCAGAAGGGCATCATTGCTCATGAGGACATTTTGGGTAGCTCCCAGTGCTCTGTGGGGACAGACAGCCTTCACAGTAAGCTTCAGATACTCTCTCTACCCCTATGCCATGATACTGTGCTTTCCCTTCCAGCTACTCAGTCAGCTTTATTGGCTTTCTCTGTCCCTGTCTCTGTCCTCCCTCTCTCTTCCCCTGGCATAGAACCCATCACACTGACTGAGTCATCCGGAAAATGTGAGAAATCACTTAATAAAGAGCTGCCCTGGGGAAATGGACAGGTAAATGGCTTTAAATAAATGATTTTGTCTTATGCTTAATTGAATAAGAACTATGCCCCAGTACCTTCACTAGTATGAAAGATAGACAGCAGATAAGTGGATGAGATGAATAAGCTGTCAGCACCGGAGCATGTAATCTCTGTGAGCTGAAGTTTCCCTCTCCGGATGCACATGGGGCCGTGCCAGGGAAAGCAGCTCTCTGCTTTGCCCTGTGGAGAGGAGCAGGGACTGGGAATCAGGCCAGCCTGACGTCGATTCCAGATCCAGTACTTACTCGCTGTGTGACTTTGGGGAAATTACTGAGTTTCTCTGAGTTACATCCAGGAAATAGGGGTGACAAGGCCTATTTAACATGTCCATTCTACAAATATAAGGGAGGTGCCAGACACCATGTTAAATGCTGGGGACACACAGGAAGGACCAGCTCTCAGAAACGCCACAAGCAGAAGTGAAATGGCAAGAAGACTGCAGCGACAGGGACTGCGCCAGTTCACAGAGGGACTGGAAAAGCTTCACCATCGCAAGGGTGGAGGTGCAGCTGGCATTTGATGGCATGTGGTCAGGAATCCTGGCAAATCAGACTCTCCCGTCCTGCAGATTATTTCTTCTCCCTTCCTCTCAGCCCCAGAAACTTCCCATTGGAAGGAACAGAAGCCAAATAGGAATGAAAATTGCACTCCATTTCTGCTTAAGTGCAGGTCTTCGGTTGGGTTGAAGCATGAGGCTTAGACTGTAAGCTGGATAAGATGTCCTGCTTGCCCCCAGGCCCAAATCCAGTTTGTGAGCTCACCATCTTCTGGCTGGGATTGCATGGCAGAAATTAGAGATAGAGGGGAATTAATACAGCCAGGTTTGTACAGTAAAATATGAACTCATTTACTAAGTCAACTTGCTCATCAGCTGGATGCAGAAAGACACATGGATACACATGATTCATTAATGCACAGCATGCCCGCCTACTTCTCCATGGCACCAAATCAGCTGAGCTTTCCAGTTAATACTTCTTGAGAGAGAGTTGGGAAGAAGCAGCAGAGAAGACCTTAGAATAGGATAGGAGTGGAGGTTATAATAAATTCTCCCTTCTCCTAAATGAATCAGATTAAGACTCTGAAAGCCCAGTGGGAAACACCAAAGGCTATTCAGCCAGGTGAGTGGCAAGGTAAGATTTGCATCTTTAAGGAGTACAGCTGCTGGCTTTCTTCCCTCATGATCAGCCAGGAAGAACTGTGAGATGGAAAACTGTGAGGACATCCTAGCATGATAGAAACTGTTTTCATTTGTGGTGTGGGAAGTGACTCTGGCTGGGGCCTAGACGTGTTCTGGCTTCCAGCACTTCTTAGGAGGGTAAACGGAGCAGTGAACTGCTGGAGTTCTGCTCCTGCTTGTCCACTACCATTTCTCTGGGTCAAACAGGTGCTGTCCTCATACCTCTGGTGCCTCAGAACTAAAATCAGGCAGAGCAGGAGCCTTGTGCTCAAAAGGAAGTGACAAAAATAGGTAGGGACCAACTGGCCTCTTTTCCTATTCCATCTCCTTCTAGTCCTGAGGGCTTGGAAATTACACCCTAGGGAGTGTCTCCTCCTAATGCACTTCTCAGTCTGGGGCATGGGGGAAGGAGGAGGAGAAAAGACCAGAACTGGCCTGGCAGTTGTTTTGTAGATTGAGCAGTGATTGACTGTTTTATGGAAGTGAGGACAGACCTGTGTTATGACTTAGTGAGTCCTGTGTACCCTTTCCTCATAAAATATATTAAAAATCATATTTTATGCCTGCATTGATATAAAGATGAAAATAATCCAGGCTGGGCCGGCTGCAGCGGCTCAACCTGTAATCCCAGCACTTTGGGAGGCCAAGGCAGGTGGATCACCTGAGGTTGGTAATTCAAGACCAGCCTGGCCAATATGGTGAAACCCCATGTCTACTAAAAATACAAAAAATTAGCTGGGTGTGATGGTGGGCACCTGTAATCCCAGCTGCTTGGGATAATGAAATGGGAGAATCGCTTGAACCCGGGAGACGGAGGTTGCAGTGAGCCGAGATCATGCCACTGCACTGCAGCCTGGGCGCAATAGAGTGAGACTCCCTCTCAAAAAAAAAAAAAAAAAAAACCATGCTGAATTCATTCATTATTACATATTCATAATTATTATACTCATATCTTTCTTCAAATAGTGAAATAAATTAGAAATAAAACATTTCTGTGGCATTTAAAAATGTTGTGGAGCCTAGACACTGTGTGTGCTGCGGCTGGTAGATAAGCTGGTCCTGGGTGGGGACTGCGGTTTTCAGGTGCTGGAAGCTCTCTGCACCCTCAGGTTTATTCACTGCCATCTCTTGAGTCTTCTCAAATCTTCACAGACTGAATCTGGCCCTCCCCACATAGTTATTGCCTGACACATTAGCCAGTACCCTTAGGAGAAAATGAGCCCCCAGCCCAAATAGTCTGGCAATTTGAAAAGCTCGTAATGCAAGAACCAAGTAGAAGTATTAGTTAGGAGCTTGTACTCTTATTAAAGAACACAATAGATGGATAAATAGCAGGGTGATTACAATCTAGAAATGAATTCCTAAGCCCAAAAATGAAATGGAAAAAAGCTCTCAAAGAGAAAAAGGAAAGAATTAGAACACATACAAGGGAAGTTAGGGGATATGAATTTGAGAGGTGGAAATGCTAATGTCTGTTTAACAGGAATTATGAGAAAGAGAAAAAGGGATAAAATACCTTATGAAATAATAGATATGTATTTCCTGAAATTAAAAAAGAAAAACCGAGCAACCTCAGTTTGAAAGGACCTATAAGAGCACCAAAGAGGAGAAAAAAGGGGAGACTCATACCTATCTATAATGCAGTGAAATTTAAGACCATCAAGGACAAATATTCTAAAAGCCTAGAGAATTCATCAGGATGCCTGGATAGAAAATTAATATTCAAAAGTCAATTGCATTTCTATGTATAAGCAACAAGTAATAGAAGATGCAGCTGAAGAGAAGGCATCATTTACAATAGCATTAAAGAATATAAAATATGCAGGCATAAATCTAACAAGTGATGTTGAAGAACAGGGGAATGTTATTAAGATATATTTAAAACACATAAATGAATGGAAAATAATTTATGAACTGACAAGCTGATTATCATAAAGATGTCAGTTCTTCCCAATGTGATCTATAAATTCAATACAATTCCATTGAAAATCCATTAGGAGGCTTTAAAAAATGGAACATGAGAAAACAATTCTAAAATTTAATTGGAAAACCAAAGGACCAAGAATAGATAGGGCACTTTTGAAGATAATCAGGGAATTGCCTTACTGCATATCAAGACTTATTTTTAAGCTCTCATGGTCAAAACAATGTGGTATCCCTGGGAGGTGTAGGTATAGACAAATTGATCAGTGTGATAGAACAGAGAATTCAGACCAGGAGGCGGAGGTTGCAGTGAGCTGAGATGGCGCCACTGCACTACAGCCTGGGTGACAGAGCAACACTCCGTCTCAAAAAACAAAAACAAACAAACAAAACAGAGTGCAGAAACAGGTTCATATAGCATGAAACTCTGGTAAATAATAGATGTCGTACATTCAACCAGTGGGGACAAAAGGGATTAGTCAATAAATGAAACTGGGAGAAAATGGTTACTCAAAGAAAAATAGATTAAATTAGATCCTTTCTTTACAGCTACAAACAGATTAGACTTAAATATCAAGAACAAAACTTTAATATTCTTAGGAAAAAAAATATGTGTGAATATCTTTTATGCCTGGGAATTAGGAAAGAGTTTCTTAAAACACAAAAAGCATTGGTTAAAATATAAAAGATAAGGCCTGGCGCGGTGACTCACGTCTGTAATCCCAGCACTTTGGGAGGCTGAAGTGGGCATATCACGAGGTTAGGAGATCGAGACCATCCTGGCTAACATGGTGAAACCCCGTCTCTACTAAAAATACAAAAAATTAGCCAGGCATGGTGGCGGGAGCCTATAGTCCTGGCTACTCGGGAGGCTGAGGCAGGAGAATGGCGTGAACCTGGGAGGCGGAGCTTGCAGTGAGCTGAGATGGTACCACTGCACTCCAGCCTGGGTGACAGAGCGAGACTCTGTCTCTAAAAAACAAAAAACATATATATATACACACACGTATATATATATGAATGATAATTCGATTATATTAAAAGTAAGAGTTTTTGTTTTTCAAGAGACAATTTAAAGTAAAAAAGATAAATTATACATTGGGAAAGATATTTACCATATACGCAACTGACAAAAGATTAGTATCAAGAATATTTTCATATATATAACAACCATTTTGAATAAGAGGATAGGCCCACTCAACCCAACAGAAGGATGGACAAGAGACATGAACGAAGATTTCACAGAAAGGAAGCCATATGGCCAATAAACATGAAAAGATGTTCAACATCATTGGTGATTAGGAAACACAACTCAAGATCATAATGAAACACTGTTTTTCATCCATTCAATCGGGAAATATTTTAAAAGTCAAACAATATCAAGTTTGTAGAGTGTGCGGATCCACATCTACAGGGTCTCTTACACATTGCTAGTGGGAGCATAAATTGGTGAAACCATTTCTATAAAACAGTTTTGCATTATTTTCTAAAGTTGAAAATAAACATAATCTATGCCCCAGATTTTCACTCACTCACATGTACTCAGGAAACATGTGTAAGAGTATTCATAGCAGCGCTGTTCACAATAGCCAAAGTCTGGAAACAATCCAAATGTCTATCTCCAGAGAGTGAAGATTATACTCTGGCATATTCTCACATAGGGATTAAAATAAATAAACTGTAGTGATAGACAATAATATGAATAAACCTAAGCAGTATAATATCAAGTGAAAAATGTAAGTTTCCCCAAACTACATGCAGCATGACGTCACTTTTACAAAGTTAGGTAAACATTTTAAAATTACATTTAAGAAGTTATATGGATACAATAATACTACTAAAAAGCAATACAAAAGCATTTCTATACACCAATAAGATGCAAGCTGAGAGCCAAATCAAGAATACAGTCCCATTTATGATAGCTGCAAAATAAATAGAATGCCTAAGAATAACAGCTAACCAGAGAGGTAAAAAATTTCTACAACAAAAGAAATCAGAGATGACACCAACAAATGGAAAAACATCCCATGCTCATGGATATGAAAAATCAATATTGTTAAAATGGCCATACTGCCCAAAGCAACCTATAGATTCAATGTTATTCTTATCAAGCTACCAAAGACATTGTTCACAGAACTAGAAAAAAACTGCTCTAAAATTTATGTGGAAGCCAAAAAGAGCCCAAATAGCCAAAGCAATCCTAAGCTAAAAGAACAAAGCTGGAGACATCACATTACCTGACTTCAAACTATACTACAAGGTTACAATAATCAAAACAGGATGGTACTGTACAAAAACGGATACATAGACCAATGGAACAGAATAGAAAACCCAGAAATAAAGCCACACACCTACAACAATCTGATTTTCAACAAAGTCAACAAAAATAAGGAATGGGGAAAGGACTCCCTATTCAATAAATGGTACTGGGATAACTGGCTGGCTACATGCAGGAGAATGGAACTGTACCCCTACCTTTAACCATATACAAAAATTACCTCAAGATGGATCAAAGATTTAAATATAAGACCTCAAACTATAAGATTCCTAGGAAACAGCATTCTGGACATCAGCCTTGGGAAAGAATTTGTGACTAAGTTCTCAAAAGCAATTGCAACAAAACCAAAAATTGACATGTGGAACCTAATTAAACCAAAGAGCTTCTGCACAGCAAAAGACACTATCAGCAGATTAAACAGACTACAGAGTGGGAGAAAATATTTGCAAACTATGTATCTGACAAAGGTCTAATATCAATAATATATAAGGAACTTAAATCAACAAGCAACAAACAAATAATCCCATTAAAAATGAGAAAAGACATTGAACAGACACTTCTCAAAAGAAGGCTTATAACAACAACCATTGCGGCCAACAAGCATACAAAAAAAAGCTCAATGTAATCACTAATCATTAGGGAAATGCAAATCAAAACCATAATGAGATACCATCTCACACCAGTCAGAATGGCTATTATTGAAAAAGTAAAAAAATGACAGATGCTGGTGAGGCTATGGAGAAAAATCTATACACTGCTGGTGGGAATGTAAATTAGTTTGGCCACAATGGAAAGCAGTTTGGAGATTTCTCAAAGAACTTAACATAGAGCTACCATTTGACCCAGCAATCTCATTATTGGGTGTATACCCAAAGGAACAGAAATCATTCTGCCATAAAGACACATGAATGTGTATGTTCATCATAGTGTAAAAAGTAAAGTAGAGGTTCCTCTTCAAAGACTTTCCTCCCCATTTAATTAGGAGTAAATAGTAACTTCTCTTAGAAGCAAAATTTATTCAAAGACCTGTGCTAACATTCTTAAATATCTGCTAGCCATGATAAAGAAATCAATGTACTTTATGTTCTGCACTCCCACAATTTAGCCTAAATATTTGCCCTGGCATGCTTATACTAGTCCAAGCAAGCATTAGGTCATAGCCTGTTCCTCTTCCTTATTTGAAGGTGTTTTTTTACCTTTCTCAGCATTCCACAAGTTACTTCCTCCTTCCTTTGTTCTTCTCTGCCTTTGCCTCTTTTAAAAAGTTCTAAGTTGCTAGCTAATCAGGACAAATACACAATGTGAGGTCCTGTTTCAACCAATGGAAACCGGATACAACAATAACGTGGCCGCATCAGGTTATAAATGACCCTGTCTCCTTTGTTCAGTGTACTCTCGTGGCAAAACTGCTGACGAGTGTGCTCTTTCTGCAGCAAGTAAAAATGGCTTTGCTGAGTAAATTAAACTTATGTTCAAGTGCTATTTCTTTACAGCACTGGGAAACAAGCAATTCCAACAATAGCACTATTCACAGTAGAAAATACATGTAATCAACCTAGATGTCTATCAACAGTGGATTGGCTAAAGAAAATGTGGTACGTATACATCATGGAATACTATGCAGCCATAAAAAGAACGAGATCATGTCCTTTGCAACAACATGAATGGAGCTGGAGGCTATTATCCTAAGCAACTTAATACAGGAACAGAAAATCAGATGCTGTGTGTTCTCGTAAGTGGAAACTGAACATTGAATACCCATGGACACAAATAAGGGAACAACAGATACCAGGGCCTACTTGAGGGTGGAGAGTGGGAGTTACCTGTTGGGTGTTACACTGATTACTTGGGTGACAAAATTATCTGTACACCAAACCCCTGCAACACGCAATTTACCCATGTAACGAACCTGCACATGTATACCTTGAACCTAAAAGTTGGAAAGTTTAAAAAAAGAAAAAAGGAGTACAAGGAAATGAAGGATGCAGGATGCAGTATTATTATTACCTAGTAAGTGTGGAAGGAAGGGAAAATTAGTTGTGAGAAGTGACCATACCATTGCACGTAAACTCATAGAGACAAAGTAGATTAGTGGCCACTGAGGGCGAAGTGGAGGGGGAACAAGGAATGACGGCTAATGTGTACAGGGTGTTTTGGGAGTGTGATGAAAATGTTCTGGAATTAAATAGTCATGATGGCTGCGCAACTTTGTTCATACATCAGCCCCGCTGAATTGTATACTTAGGAAGATAAATATTATGATACAAGAATTATATCTCAGGTTTTAAAAACAGGAAAAATCTTATTGTAAAACTACGGGAATTAATAAAGTGTGTTTTGGTTTAAAGATAGGTAAACAAATCAATAGAAAATTATAGAGAGTCCAGGATTAGATCCACAGATAGATTGCCAATTGATTTTCAACAAAGGTAAAGAAAGGATAGTCTTTTCAACAAACAATTCTGGAAAAACTGGATATATGTATGCAAAAAAAAAAAAAAAAAACCCTTTGACTCATACTTTGAAGTATATACAAAATTTAACTCAAATGGATCACAGACCTCAATATAAAACCTGAAATTATAAAAGGTCTAGAGGAAAACATACCAGAAAACGTTTATGACCTAGGTTTGGGCAAAGAGTTCTTAGAAACAGCACCAAAAAACATGAGTTTTATTTAAAAAGAAATTTATTTATATTTTTATTTAAAAAGAAATTTTCAGAAAAGTAAAGATATTTTATTTAAAAAGAAATTTTCAGAAAAGTAAGGATAAATCGGACTTCATCAAAATTAAGAACCTCCCTTTAGGCCAGGCGTGATAGCTCACGCATGTAATCCCAGCACTTTGGGAGGCCAAGGTGGGTTTACCACCTGAGGTCAGGAGTTCGAAACCAGCCTGACCAACATAGTGAAACCCTGTCTCTACAAAAAAAAAAAAAAAAAAAAAAATTAGCTGGGCAGGGTGGCACATGCCTGTAATCCCAGCTATTTGGGAGGCTGCGGAAAGGAACTCCTATGAACCCAGGAGGTGGAGGTTGCAATGAGCCGAGATCATGCCATTGCACTCCAGCGTGGGCAACAAGAGTGAAACTCCATCTCAAAAAATAAAAATTAAAATTAAAAACATAGAACCTCTCTTTAAAAGACATTTAAGAGTATGAAAAGAGAAGTCATAGACTGGGAAAAAAATATTTGCAAATCACATTTCTGAAACAGGACTTTTATCCAGAATATAGGAAGACCTCTCAAAACTTTATAAAAATAGTAAAATAGCAATAATAATAACAATAATATAGCATAATAATAAGTAAAGAGGGGGTAGGAAACATTTGGAGATGCTGGACATATTTATGCCATAGATTGTGGTGATAATGTCAAAACATATACTTATTTCAAGTTACATGCGTTAAATATGTATAGTTTTTATATGTCAATCAGACCTCAAAAAAGTGCTTTAAAAAATAATTCTGAGTGTTACCGCAAAAGAAAAATAAAACCTCTACTGGAAGTAAACAAACAACCCAATAAAAAATGAGCAAAACCTGTCAGCAGACACTCTACCAAAGACAGTAAGAGGATGACAAATAAACACTTGAAAGGAAGTTAAACTTCATTAGTCATTAGCGAATTGTTTTTTTTTGAGACAGAATCTCACTCTGTCACCCAGGCTGGAGTGCAATGGTGTGATCTTAGCTCACTGCAACCTCCACCTCCCGGGTTCAAGTGATTCTTGTGACTCAGCCTCCGGAGTAGCTGAGATTACAGGCATGTGCCATCACTCCTGGCTAATTTTCTTTGTATTTTTAGTAGAGATGGGGTTTCTCCATTTTGGTCAGGCTGGTCTCGAACTCCTGACCTCAAGTGATCTGCCCACCTCAGCCTCCCAAAAAGTTGGGATTACAGGCGTGAGTCACTGTGCACCGCCATGAAATGTAAATTAAAACCACAATGAAATGCCACTACTAATTTTAGTATGTCTAAAATCAAAAAGACTGGTTTTGTCAGATGTTGGTGATGAAGTGGAACAACGAACTCCCGTACACTGCTGCTGGGAATATAAAATGGTACAACCACTTTACAAAGTAGTTTGGTAGTTTTCTAGAAAGTTAAGTATACCTTACTGTATAAACCAGTCATTCCATCGCTAGACACTTGCCCAAGAGCAATGAAATCATATGTGCACCCAATGACTTGTACACATATATTTACAGTAGCTTTTTTTGTAATGGCCACAACCAGAAACAATGCAAATGTCCATCAACAGATGAATGGATAAACAAATAGCAATATATACCTACAGTGGAATACTACTCAACAATAAAAATGAATAAGCTATTGACAGACACAACACCATACATGAATCTCAAAATAATTAAGCTGAGTGAAAGAATCCAACAAAAAGAGTACATGCTGTATGATTTTGTTTCTATAATATTCTAGAGAATGTGAACTATTTTATAAGCAGATCAGTGGTCACCAGGGAATGGAGGTAGGGTGGGAGGCAAAAAATGAATTACCAAGGGGCACAAAGGGCTTCCTTAAACTAGATTCTTCCTTCCAAAGCTGGGGCTGACATTCTGCCAGGAGAGAATGTACAGAAATAATATGAATGGATTAAAACCAAATCTGATAGCAGGAGACAGTTTTCTGATATAGATGTACAATGACAGTTTAGGCTGGAAATTACTTTAAATCACTTTTTTTTTGTGGGGGGATGTCTTCAATTTCTGTGTAAATATCCACATGCTTATGCACTGTAAACCAAGTGTATATTCCTATGTATGAATTTGTCGAACTGATTTTTGCTTCAAGAGAAGCCATGACTTTAATTGTATAAGATTCCCTCCACCTGTACCCCTTAAATGTCTGTAAACAGAAGGCTAAAATTAATAGTGATAGAATCAATTTGGGAATATCTGCTGAGAAACCAAAAAGCTCATTTTTTTAAGTGCGTTGGTTAAAGAGGATAAAGATGATTCCTTTTGTTTATTTTTGGAAAGAAGAATGCACTTTAACAAACAGAGCTGCATGTGCAAATCCATGAAATGCATACCCCTTCAGAAATCATACTTCCTGAAAGCTGTTCAAAGGCAGAGCCAAATGGGCTCTCTGCCTGTTGATCTCACTGCCTGTAGACTGAAGCTCGGACTCTGATCAATTTTGAGAGGAGCAGGGCTGCTTCAAAAGAACAATGTGGGCTGGGCACAGTGGCTCATGCCTGTAATCTCAGCACTTCGGGAGGCCAAGGCAGGCGGACCAGGAGTTCGAGACCAGCCTGGCCAACATGGTGAAACCCCATCTCTACTAAAAATAAAAAATAAAAAATAAAAAAAAATTAGCCAAGCATGGTGGCAGGCACCTGTAATCCCAGCTACTTGGGAGGCTGAGGCAGGAGAATTGCGTGAACCCGGGAGGCGAAAGTTGCCGTGAGCCGAGATTGCACCACTGTACTCCTGCCTGGGTGACAGAGTGAGATTCCATTTCAAAAAAAAAAAAAAAAAAAAAAGCAATGTGAATACAGCTGTAAGCTTCAGATGAATCTGCAAAAATGGTGGGTCCCCTATTTAACTGTTAACCTGCAAAACCAACAGGAAAACTCATAGAGAAAAAAGTTTAAGAATCCTTCCTGCCGATGTGCTCTCCTCACAATAGACTTTTGCAAATGGAGTTTTACAGTCTTTATATTAAAACCAGTATAACAGAGTAGGCAGAAAAGGGAATGAGAAGCAAAGGGGTGCACAAGGAAACTTTTGATGGTCTGGGTATGCTCATTATCTTGAATGTGGTGATGATTCCATGGGTGTAAGCAGATGTCAAAACTAGCAGATCATGTTCTTCATTATCTGCAGTTTACTGTATGCCAGGCATGCCTCCATAAGGCTGGTAAATATTGGCCTGTGTTCACAATTGTAAGCTGGATGATGGGTATATGGGAGTTCATTATCCTATTCTGTTTGTTTTTACATGTGTTTAACATTTTTTCAGTTAAAAAGAAAAAAAATCCATAATTGTGATGGTCTCAAAATATGTTTACAAATTTGGTGATACGCCTCCCTTGCACAGGTGAAGTCTAATTCCCTTCTCCCCTTGAGTGTGGGCTGTACTTAGTGATGGCTATTAATGAATAGGAAAGAGTGGAAGTGATGGTGTGTAATTCAAAGATGAGGTCATAAAAGGCAGTGTAGCTTCTCCTTGCCCTGTCCTTGAATTACTCACTTTGAAAGAAGCCAACTACCATGTTGTAAGGACACTCAAATAGCCCATATAGTGAGGAACTGCAGACTCAGCTAACAGCCAGTGCAGAACAGAGTCCTTCTGCCAATAGTCATGGGCATGAACTTAGAAATGAATTCTCCAGCACAGTCAAGCCTTCAGATTACAGTGCAGCCCCTACTGACGTCTTGACTGCAACCCCATGAGAGACCCAGAGTCAGAATCACCCAGCTAAGCCATTCCAGAATTCTTAATCTGCAGGAACTATGAGATAACAAATATTTATTGTTTTAAGCCACTATATTTTGGCACAATTTGTTAGGCAGCAATAGATAACTTATATGCTAACATAAAAATTATTCAAAGGATAGGCAGAAAGATCATCCATATAAAACATGCTGGGACATTTTTAACAAAGTCAAAAGTTCCATTCAAGTATCAACTTCTACAGCAGTATATCCTGGCTTCTCCAGCCCTTATTGCTGTCCCCGTTTATAAGCCACTGCAGCCCTTGCTGTCTGACCTGTGCAGTTTGTCTGCACTGCCCTGGACTGTGGCAAGGCACAATCTTGTCTCTTCAGAGCCACTCTTGTAACCAAGACCAACCTTGTGTCTCAAAAGAGGCTTGAAGATTCCAAAGACCGTCCCCTGCTTCCCTCATGACACACAATACATGGCAAAATTATGGACTTCAGTACCTTTTTCCCAATTTTTTTTAGTGTGGTAAAATACACATACATAAAATGACTGTCTTATCCATTTTTAAGTGTACAGGTTAGTGATATTAAATATGTTCATAATGTTGTTTAATCATCACCAATATCTATTCCATAAATTTTCTGTAAAACAGAAACCCTGTACCCATTAAATGAAGCTGCCCGTTAAAAGAAACTTCCCCCAATCCCTGGAAGCCAACTGTCTACTTTCTGTCTCTATGATTTTGACAACTCTAAGTACCTCATATTAGTGAGATCATACATATTTGTTTGTTTGTTTGTTTGTTTTTTGGTGAGAAAATAAATACTTTTTGATAGCTAGAAGTCAAAGAATCCAAACAGTACCATTCTCCACCTCATTCAAATTAGGGAAAGATTACAAGTGTCTCTTGAGAGTGCTATCTCACTCCAGAGAATGATGGACTCAAAAATAAAAAAGTTTCAGAGGTAAGAGTCATTATCTCTGTTTTGCAGATGAGGAAACTGAGCCTCAGAGATGTGAAATAACATTCCCAGGTTCACACGCCTAGAAGTCAGTAGTGCCAACATCAGATGTCAGGTCTATCTTGAGTAGGTACCTCTATGTTCGTGAAGAGCCCATGCCAGGCCCCAGCCTCTATCCACTGTAGAGGGAGATGGAAACCATCATGTTACGAAATGGTGGGCACATTACCCCAAGGATAACCTTCCAGATCCCCTGAGCCTTCTCCCCTGTCAACCGCCAGCCCCTTCCTCTGTGTTGCCTTCCCAGACTCCTCTGGCTCACCATGCACTCCCCTCTTGAGCTTAACCCAGCACTGCTTTCTGAAGTTATCACCCATTTCTGGAGTGAGCAGACTGTGTGTATCTAGTTCACCTATGCATAGGGCAGGAAATGCATCTCAAAGCCTTCCCGCTCAGTGTCTGGTGCTTGCCATGTCCTTGATTATTTGCTAAATTGCAGAGAATTATGTTCCCATAGCTGCTACTAGTGGGCCTCTCAGATGCTAGGACTTGGGCAGCTGATTTCAGGTGAACTGAGGCATCACAGCCCAGATCCTGTGGCACTTGTCAGGTACTTCTAAGGTGGCTCCCAGGCCCAGACCATCCAACTAGGCTGCCCTCAGGAGGTCAGCTCCACCTGGTCCAGATCTCTGTGGGAATAGGGCTTCTGAACATACTGAAAGGACCACAAAACTTTATACTCTAGCCACAGAAGAAGCAGGAGGTCCTCCTCCTACCTACTTCTTATCCACTCAGGCCTACAAAGCCTAGTGCCCTGGGTGGTCAGAGCGGGAGCGCTGGCAAGAACTGGGGCTTCAGGAGGAGGGAGGGAACAGCCTTCTCTACTTCTGTCCTCAAGGGTGCAGAAGCTCCTTTGGCATAGCCAGGCCAGAGGACCACAGCTGCCCATAGTTCCTCCTCCCAAATCAGTGTTTCTACAAGAAACACTGCTCTTCTAGGTCACACCATGACCTCGTGGCCCAGGAGACAGACTGGGAAGCAGCTGCGGGCAGAAGGATGATTCATCATCACCATCATCACCACCATCACTGCCATCATGGTCATTATCCTCACCACCATCACCATATCACCATCATCACCACCACCACCTTCTAGGCATAAGGAACTGAAGAAACAAATGGCCGAAAGACGAAGTACCTACTTTCAGAAACATACAAGTTAGCCAGGGAGTGTATTAGTCCGTTTTCACACTGCTGTAAAGAACTACCTGAGACTGGGAAGTTTATAAAGAAAAGAGGTTTAATTGACTCACAGTTCCACACAGCTTAGGAGGCCTCAGGAAACTTACAATCATGGCAGAAGGCCACAGGGAAGCAAGGCACATCTTACACGGTGGCAGGAGGCAGGGTGGATGGGGACTGCCAAACACTTTTAAACCATCAGATCTTGTGAGGACTCACAATCACAAGATCAGCATGGGAGAAATCTACCTCCATGATTCAATCGCCTCCCACCAGGTCCTTCCCTTAATAGTGGGGGATTGTAATTTGAGATGAGATTTGGTGGGGACAGAGAGCCAAGCCATATCAGGAACGTAGCTACAATGTTACACAATTTTAATTTTAGTATAGATTTTTAAGACAATGGCTTGGGGTTACAAGTTCAGATCACAGCTGTGCCTAGAGGGCCACAGGTGCTCAGAGCGGGAGTGCTGACAGTGAGCCACAGGGGTCAGGGGCTGACCCAAGGATATGAATGCAGGAGCCCAAGGGTCAGGCAGAGTCCAATCCCAACTACCTGGAAGGCTAGTGAGGCACTGTGACCTTGGGCAAGTGCTTGAACATTTCTGGGCCTTGGTTTCCTTGCCTGTAAAACTAGGACAGTAATAATATCCATTTAATGACATCGTTGTGAAGGTTGAGATTGTGTGTATAACAGGCAGGTGTACGGCAATATGTGCAATCCATGCTTCCACACACGCCTGGGTGCAGTGAGTGCTTGTCGAGGGGGCTGCTGCTGCTCTTTATAGGAGAGGTGGCCCTCAGTCTTGACGGATGGAAGGGCACGCCCCAGGGGTAACAGTCTGAGCAAAGGTGCAGAGGCAAGTCTGGGCAAAACTTATTTAGCAAAAAACAAAGAAGTTTATCCTGTTCCACATGGGTAGGAGGTCAGCAGAGGTTAGGGAACTAGCCAGGGTCTTCCAGAAACTCTGAGGCAGAAGGAACCTAGGCCCTCTGGGTTATGGCTATGTCCTTTTCCCTGTCCCACGCTGCCCCATGAGGGGTTCAGTCTTTTCTTAGAAAGAATGAAGAAGTGGAAACAGGTTGGAGGAGGGCGAGACCCACCTTTGGTCTGGCTGTGCCAGTGACCCGACTCCCCTCTGCTGTATGAGTTCCTGAGGCTGTGGAGTGTGTGGTGGTGGTGGGTTGGCAGGAGACAGCAAGAAAGATTTCAGAGAACATGGGGTTCAGCGGGGGAACACAGAGCAACTAGGGAAGATGAGGTGGCCATCCAAGAAGAGATATGCAGGCTGCTGAGGAAATGGCCGTCAGCGCTAGAGGTGCACACATATGCGCTTATACTACATGTAGGTCCCCACACCCACAGACACGAGTCCAAAGAGGAGCACAAAAGGGAGAGACACGTGCACAGAGGTGCAACAGACCTCACAGGCTCACACAGGCTGAAATAGACACAGTCAGCACACAGGTACACAGACACACCCCAAGCTGGAGGTCTACCTGCCAAGGATAGGTAGGAGATTTCCTGGGCTGCTTTTTGAGATGTATGTTTGTTCAATGCACAAAGGTTCCTGGCTTAGCCAAGTGGGGTGAATGGAGGATAAAGTTTACCCCCACCTCTATTTCCCAAGCTTTGTATCTTAATTTGGGGCTGTGCCTGCTAGGAGGAAAAAAAACTCTTTTTCTCTGTGCGAAAGCATCATTTGCTCATCAAGCCATTCAGCCACAGATCTGCATCTACCAACGGTACCTGTTTCTAATTTGCATAGATGCCCAATGGGCTAGTGATGGCCCTGCATCTGCCCTGTTCACACTGAATTCCTAGCAGTTGGCACCATGTCTGGTAGGTATTCAAGAAATATTTGTTGAATGAATTAAAGGTATATCTAGAGGGTACAGCCAAATGCATACACAGAGATACCCACAACACACACACACACACACACACACACACACACACACACACACACACAGACCCTCATGAAATCATGAGGACAGAGGGGACCTGGGGAAGGGTGTGGGCTGAGGAGAAGTGCAGGCAGAGGGCAGCTGAGTGCCGAAGCTGGGCAGCTGCTGAGTATTCAGAGAAACAGGGGAGGGTGCTCATACAGGAGGATACAGGAATAACAGGAGGAAAGGTATAGAGGCCCCAAAGTCCAGGAGGGCCTCCAGGAAACATCCTTTGTGCACACACCATACTTTACACTCTGCAATCAACTTTTCATAGCTCATTTCACATTTGACAGAATAAGGGGCAGAGGAGAAATGACAAGCCCCAAGTCACACAGCCAGGAAGTGGCAACCTCTCCAGGAAGTGGCAGCCTCTCCTGTCTGTGCCCAGTGAGAATGCACGATTATGCTGAGGACACCTGTGTGCGTCAGGCTGCAGAGAACCTTGAATGTCAGGCTAAGGCTTTTGCATTGAGGAATGATTTTGAAGCCCTTGTGGACATCCCACCCTCACTTCACAGAACAATCACCATATGCTTCCAGATGCTTAGAGACTAAGATGCCTCATTTCCATTTAACAGAAAATAAATCCTGGACTGCTTTATAAAAAACAGATGTTTCAACATACACAGACACAGAGATGCATGTGAGACACGAAGGGGGACACACAGACACACAGCAGACACACAGAGATTCCCTGAGAGCTGCATGGTTCAACAGAGCCTCCCCTGTAATCACAGAGAGACCTCCACTGGCACCCTATAGCACAGACTAGTGTGCAGTCATAGAGGCCCACAGACCAACCCACACACAGCATGGCAGGGGGCCCTTTGCTTTGAGGTTGGGGTGGGTTGTCTGTCCTTCTGCCTCATGCTTTGGCACAGCATGTGCCCATGAGAAGCCTAGACCAGTGGTCAGCAAGCCAGGCCCTTGACCCTGAGCTCCCTTAGGTGAGTCAGAGCCCTTCTCCGCTACGTGGTGTTCTTTAAGCAATCCCTGGGGCTGAATTTCAAGTCTTTCTTCTTTGCCAAGTCCTTCTCGCATTTTGTTTTTTTTTTTTTTTTTTTTTTTTTTTTTTTTTTGAGACGGAGTCTTGCTCTGTCGCCCAGACTGGAATGCAGTGGCCGGATCTCAGCTCACTGCAAGCTCCGCCTCCTGGGTTTACGCCATTCTCCTGCCTCAGCCTCCCGAGTAGCTGGGACTACAGGCGCCCGCCACCTTGCCCGGCTAGTTTTTTGTATTTTTAGTAGAGACGGGGTTTCACTGTGTTAGCCAGGACGGTCTGCTGACCTCTGATCCGCCCGTCTCGGCCTCCCAAAGTGCTGGGATTACAGGCTTGAGCCACCGCGCCCGGCCGCATTTTGGTATTATCTGAGCCTCTGAGCTCAGAGGTGTTCACCCTGGGAGGCAGATCTCATTATCTCCATTGGCAGGGGATGAAGACAGGCCCTGGCCAACCAAGGTCAAGTGACAAGCCAGAAGGCCTTCTCTCTCAAAGGCAGGGCATTTCTCCCACCCCCTGCTCTCCTTTCTCCCCATACCCCTTTCTCCCTAAGACTTGCAGAAATACCACAAAGACATGGGGGCTAAGTCTATGGAGGGTGGAGAATTCTCAGCCAGACACAGTGGTCACTGCGGGAGCTGAGAGGAGCAGATGAGGCAGCTCAGGTACCCTCTCTGCACTCTTCCTCCCTTTCTACTCCTTCCTTGCCAGAGAATGACCCCACAGAAACCCTAAACTGTCATGCTTAGGATTGGGAGGGGCACTATGGAAAGCAGCCCCTCTCAGGTCTGAGCATTCTGGGATACAAAAGCTGATTGGCACCCTTGCGCATCAGTTTGTGTAAGGCCAGGAGCTTGGTGTTGGCTATGCCACTGCAGGTGAGACTGAAGTTAGATATAAAGGACTTTCTGTCTCAGAAGCTGAGATGCAAGAGATGCAATACTCTGTGGATCCAATAAGAGGAGGCAGCAGCCATGATTCTGAAATGTACTAGGACAGACCAGCTCAGGGGGTGGGGCCTGCAGGTGTCATCCACTTCTCTGGGTCTCAAAACCTTTTGGTAGAAATAGTTACAAGTAGTATTTGCACAGCACATCCTTGTTTCCAAACTGCTATTAGCTATAGTTCATTCTTTTTTTCTTTGAGATAGGGGTCTTGCTCTGTTGCCCAGCCTAGAGTGCAGTGGTGCCATCACAGCCCACTCCAACCTCAAGCTCCTAGGCCCAAGTGATCCTCCTGCCTCAGCCTCCCAACTAGCTGGGACCACAGTCATGCAATACCACATTCAGCTAGTTTTAAAAATTTTTTTGTAGAGATAGGGTCTGGCTATGTTGCCCAGGCTGGTCTTGAACTCCTGGACTCAAGCCATCCTCCTGCCTTAGCCTCTCAAAGTGCTGGAATTACAGGTGAGAGCCACTGTGCCCAGCCTAAAGTTTATTTTTATCTATTACTGTACTCATCTGGGAGGAAGACTGGTACAGTACACAAGAGTATGAGCTTGCAGTGGCTCCCTAGGGTTAAACACTAACTCCATGGTGTGCTGTTTGACCTGAGGCAAGTCTTTTAATTCTTCTGAGCCCATTTTCTCATTTGTAGAATGGGGATAAACAATAGTCCCCATTCCCTTACTTGAGGGTTAAAAGGAAGTTGGTAGCCTCGTACCTGGCACCCAAAGAGAGTTCAGTGTATGTTAGCTATTTGTGTTAATTAATTGATTGATGCCCTGCCTCCATCTACAGAAGAATAAAGTTGGCTGCAAAATGGGCTTTAATCCTCCTAGCATCCTTATGGGTGACCATCACCTCCCCAGTGTATAGCTAAGGAACCTGAGCCTTGGAAAGATCCAGTGCCTTGTCCCAACCACACAGGGCAAACCCAGGACCGGACTTCAAGTCCTGGGCTCTTTCCCTGGAGCTTTTATAAATGCCACTGTCTTGTCATGCAGTCCCTGGTGTAGCCCTGGAGTAGGGATGCCTGGAAGAAAGGTGGGAGGAGGTCAGAACCCCTTAGCTTCAGGAGGACTGGGTGCCACGTGGCTGTCTCTATACTCAAATGGCATAGTATGTGATGTCTTGTCTGAAGAAGATCTTTTTAAAATTTTAAACCTTAATACTGGTTGAGGTATAGTATAAAAATATATACAAATCAGATAGTGATTGAAAAGGGAGAGGGTTGAGTAGAAAGGGATATGAGGGACATTTTGGGGAGATGAACTATTCTATAACTTGGATGATAGTTGCACCCAGATTGTCAAACATTCTCAATTGATATGTACATTTTATTGTATGTTTATCAAATGATATCATTTTAATATAATATCAATTATATAGAAAAAATAGGCCAGATGTAGTGGCACACAGTAATCCCAGCACTTTGGGAGGTCAAGGTGGGCAGATCACTTGAGTTCAGGAGTTTGAAACCAGCCTGGACAACATGGTAAAACCCTGTCTCTACAAAAATCACAAAAAATTATCTGGGCATGATGGTGTGTGCCTGTAGTCCCAGCTACTCAGGAGGCTGAGGTGAGGGGATCACCTAAGCCCAGGAGGTTGAGGCTGCAGTGAGCCATGATTGCACTTTCCAGCCTGGGAGACAGAGTGAGACCCCCTCTCCAAAAAAAAAAAAAAAAGTTTAAGCTGCAATCCCAGAACTTTGGGAGGCTGAGGAGGGCGGATCACAAGGTCAGGAGTTCGAGACCAGCCTGGCCAACATAGTGAAACCCCGTCTCTACTAAAAATACAAAAAAATTAGCCTGGCATGGTGGCAGGAGCCTGTAGTCCCAGCTACTTGGGAGGCTGAGGCAGAAGAATTGCTTGAACCAGAGAGGCAGAGGTTGCAGTGAGCTGAGATCGCACCACTGCACTCCAGCCTGGACAACAGAGCGAGACTCTGTCTCAAAAAAAAAAAAAAAAAAGTTTAAGCCTGCCTTTGGGGCCTTTTTCAGCTCAACAGGAGGCTGAACTCCCTCTGCAGCTCTGTGTACGGCAGTCCTGGGGACTTGTAGGAACCCTGAATGGAGGCTTCATCTGTGTGTGCCACCAGGAGTGTACACCCTTACACACACAAGCACACATGTGCACATACACAAAGCCCGATGGAGGGAAACAGAGGCACAGGGCAGAGGAGCTGAGTGCACTAGCAGCTGAGCCCCCAAGGTATATTTGAGTCTCCTGTTTACCCATAGAGCTGGGCACTATGGAGGGCTCCAGCAGAATGTGAGGTGGGGGTGGGAATTGAAAGGAATGTGTCCTAGGCTGCAGCTGGAGTGAACTGGCCGTCACCCCAACTTCACTGTCCCGGGCCATGTTCCGGGACTCCCCCTCCTGGGAGCCCTCCAGAAACCCTGCTGGGCTGAATTGGCTCTCTGTCTAGGACCAGGGCATTCATCCACGAATTGAGATGCTGGAGCTGAGTCAGAGGACGGGCGAACTTCAAGGACGTGAGGGAGAGCACGCTGGAGCTGTCCACACCTCCCACCCCACCCAGTCCACAGCAGCAGCCCAGCCACATCCCAGGCTGCCCTGGCAGCCCCTCCACGCCGAGCCCGGACCACACAGGTTCCTGGGTGGCTCACCCTGCCCCCACCGCCAGGTAGCCACTGGGACAGAGGCAGAACCCTGGACCTGACTGAGGAGGAGCTGCTGCAGGGTGAGATGGGGGTGGAGGGGGCAGTATTTGAGCCCCCAGCATTTAAAAATCTGTTCTTAGTGTTTAAAACATTTAAAAGATGCATCTAAGGAAAAAGAGAATTAATTTTGGGGTCTGTTGTGCTGATTTATCCAGATCATTTATTCATTTATCTAACAAAATATTGAACTGAAAGCTTATTATGCAGGGCTCTGTATTAGGCACTTGGACTCTCTATACAAAGATGCATAAAAGTCTCCGCTTCCATGATGTTTACAGCCCAGTAAGGAGATAGATCAGTG
Source organism: Mandrillus leucophaeus (assembly GCF_000951045.1). Taxonomy (NCBI): domain Eukaryota; kingdom Metazoa; phylum Chordata; class Mammalia; order Primates; family Cercopithecidae; genus Mandrillus; species Mandrillus leucophaeus. Next base: position 406,073 of record NW_012107986.1, on the reverse strand, counting down.
ACAACTCACAATAGTGACAGAAAGAAGGGGCCCCGTGCAGTGGTTCACACCTGTAATCCCAGCACTTTCAGGAGGCTGAGGCGGCTGGATCACATGAGGTCAGGAGTTCAAGACCAGCCTGACCAAAATGGTGAAACCCCATCTCTACTAAAAATACAAAAATTGCCAGGCGTGGTGGTGGGCACCTGTAATCCCAGCTACCTGGAAGGCTGAAGCAGGAGAATTGCCTGAAGCTGGGAGTTGGAGGTTGCAGTGAGCTGAGATTGAGCCTCTGCACTCCAGTCTGGGCAACAGAGTGAGACTACATCTCAATAATAATAATAACAGAAAGAAGGAAATCAGCGCTAACAAAAGGTTATAAGCACTGGCAACATGGGCCCAGAGTGAAGGGTTCATTCTAGCTGGAGGGGTTTAGGGAAGCCTTCCTGGGAGGGAAAGGGAAGGACAGGTAGCATTTATCTGAGCTTGACAGCTAAGTGTACCTGGTGAGGGGAATGGCATAAGCAAAGACCATGTGGGCTTAGCAGCTGGACCTCTGGAGATGGTGCCTTGGAGCCTGGCTGATGAACAGGGTAGGCCAAACCTTGGAACACCTGCCTATCCACCCCAGAACAAGAAGACCAGCTTCAGAAACCATGTGACCCCACCTCCTAGCTCTCAGTTGAGTAGGTCAGCCTGGGTACCTGCTCTGTTTCCCTTTGCGGTCAGGCAAGAACTTTCTGCCCAAAGGAATATTGGCACTAATTGGATCAATAGATCCTTCCCCTGGGGGATTGTAAGTGGAGAGACAGAAAAAGACAGGTAGCTGGCTGGTGTCGAGAGTAGAAGGAAAAAAGCAGAGAGCAGCAGAGGGCTGTGCGTCCTTCTGTGAGAGTGGAGCACAGAGCTGAGTAGGTAACAGGGTGGCCCCACCTCTGAACCCCCCATCTGTACCCCAGTCTCCACAAGCCCTGATCCTGCTCTTTTCCTTGCTCTTTCTTGGTGGCACTTCCTGGCCTTTGCCTAGCCACAGTGTTGACTAGGTCTAGCCACACAGTTGACTTCCTTGTGCATCCTCACTTGGCTTCCCCAACTCACTGCAGAAAGCAAGTTGGTCTTTACAGTTAGCTCCATAAGGAACCAGCGCCTTGAAGGGCAGGCTGGGAGCTGGAGTTCTAGTTCATGGCCAGTGGGATACTTGGAAGGTTTCTGAGCCATTTAGGAGCGTCTCTCTGGCAGCAGAATGGAGAAGGGGATAGAGCAGAGCCAGGCTGGGGGCAGGACAGTGGTAAAGAGGAGCTCCCGGGTCCCAGAGGAGAGGATCTGAAGGGGAATTGGGACAGCAGCTGTGGGGTGTGTCACATAAGAGGAAACCAAACGACCAATAAACAGGTGAAAAAGTGCTTTACAGGTCCAATTCTAATATCTGTGAGGCTCAGAGCCCCTAAGTCTAGCGATAGCCCAATTCACATCTTAGTATTTCAAAATTATTGAGTTAACAATCATTAAGTAAAATACATTCTATCCTTCTAATTTTGCAAACACACATTCATCATGAGCTGGAAGGCCAGGTTCAAATTCAGAACACTGGGTTCCCGGGAGTTCCATGCCTGAATGTGGTGGTTCAGGAAGAGCAGGCCCCCAGCCCCCAGCCTTCGTCCCACCCGCCTTTACTTCCTGCCCCCAGCAACATCCTGCCCTGAAGAGGACCTCACACTCATGCCAGGGGACACTCCAGCTTACATGTCCAAGCTCCACCCTCCCCCCAGCAAACTACTGCCCTGTGGCTGCCCTCAAAACTGGAGGTGATGGGAATCCTTGCTACCATTTACCCTAGGAAACAGGCCTAGGGGAGCAGCCCATGCAACCTGGTTTGGGAACATTTAGGCAAGAGATTCCAGAGTCTTGAGCACCAGCTCCATCCCTGACTAACTGGATAACTCAACCTCCATGAGCCTTGGTTTGGCCACCTCTAAAGACTCCATAAAATGTCCTCTACTAGGTTACAATATTATGAGGTGAAAACATTACATAACTCTAAGTCCAGATGTTAGCCCAGTGCATTTAACTGGGCTGTGGGCTAACCTGACAGCTTGACCCAGGCTGCGGGATGTCACCAGGTATAGGGGTCAAGCTGAGACGGGGCTGGGCTCCAGTAGAACCCTCCTGCTGCCCTGCTGGGGAAGAGGAGGAAGCAGCTGATGAGCACCAGCCGCAGCCCAAGGACCAGGTGAGCAGGAGCCTTGGCTGTGTCCCCTGGGCCTCCTCTGGCCTCAGCGATCCCTGCCTTGGCGGGGAGGCCTTCCTGGGCACTCGGAGCTCTGGCACCACCCTGAGTTGGGTAACAGGATTCCTGCCCTCAGCTGTGTCTGCCCACTGGGCTGGCTTGCAGCTTGGGGAGGCTGGTGTGTGTGCCAGAAACAGGGAGACTATTTTTGCTCCAGCCACAGGCCCATGGCCAGAAAAAAAGTTAAATAAAGATGATTTTGTTTTTTCTTGGTGTATAGAGTGCAACTCACTTACTTTTTAGCAGACAAGATTAAAGGATCTCTTCAGTAAGAATAACGAATCCTAAATGAATGCAGGTCTACAATGAGATCAGCAAAATGGGGAACAAGAAGGGAGGAAAAGGGGAGGGAGAGAGAGTGAGGGAGAGCTAGAGGGAGAAAGACAGGTGGACAGAGACAGGAAAAACAGGAGCGAGAAAGAAAATCCAGTACCAATAAGCATCAATACCCTTAAGGGGCGATGAGAAAGAGAGAGCCAGATACCAAGAGAGACAGATGGATGGGAAAAGAACAAAGACTCAGTGGGGTTTTCGGATTGCAGCAAAGGAGGTGGTGAGGTGATGCGTATTCGGATGTGACTTCATCCTGGTTAACCATTATTCAAGCTCTTCAATTATTGCGCTCTATGAACCCACAGAGGGTCCATTCTCAGGGAACTAACACAAGCAGTCCATAGAAGAGGAAGCTATTCCATTACCCCAAGTGCTGTCTCAAGCCAAGGGGGCACGTTTACCTGGAACATCCCTGTCATGTCCTTGAATGAGGGCAGGGGAAGGGTTAACCTGCAGCAGACTCTGGTAGACAGCTTCCATCCTACCTCGTGGTGAGGATAATCAGAGAAGGAAAGAAATCTCCTTCCAAATAGCTTTTCAGAACAGCAGGGTCCCAGCTCCAGCCAGGGAAGGCTGCACACCCGGGCCCAGTGAACTTGAACCAATTGTTTCACAAGATGAGATTTGAGAAGCACCAGGGAGACAGCCCTACCCCAAAATATCTTCCCCACTGCCTATCAGGACTTTGACCTCCATTTCAAGGTAACAACCTCGGTTGGGGGCAGGAGTCAGGAAGCCCAGTGGGGAGTCCCCCACAGAGCTTTCCATGCCTGGATTCTCCATCTTAAGTGGGGATAACATTCCTTTCCTGCTCATTTCCAGGGTGGTTATGAGAACCAATTTGTCAATGGATATGCAAGATCATGGCTTGAGTTTGAATCCTGGCTCTGGTATAACTGGTTGGGTGGTGATTCAGGTCCTTTGTTCTGCCACCTATAATAAGAAAAAACAGGGTTGTTGTGATAATGAAGAAAAGTAATGTTTGTAATGATCTGATACCAGTTGGTGACCACAGAAAGTACTTAGGTATTGGTCAGGCATGGTGGCTAACACTTGTAATCCCAGCACTTTGGGAGGCCTAGGCAGGAGGATCACTTGAGCCCAGGAGTTTGAGACCAGACTGGGTAATATGATGAGACCCTGTTTTTTTTAAAAAAATAGCCAGGTGGGGTGGCACACCTGTGGTTCCACCTACTCTGGAGGCTGAGGTGTGCGGATTGCCTGAGCCCGGGAGGTCAAGCTGCAGTGAGCTGTCATCGTAGCACTGCACTCTAACTTGAGTAAAAGAGTGAGACCCTGGTTCCAAAAAAAAAAAAAGAAAGAAAGAAAGAAAAAGAAAATACTTAGGTACTTTCCCTAAATCTATTTAGCTACAAATCTAAAAAATTATTGATATTTCTGTGTATAGAGAACCATCTCACCCTCTGGACCCAGATGCATCTATTCTGGAGGGAAGCACACCTAACCTGTCATTAACATCTTTTTCAAATATTTTCCAATAGGATAGGTAGCTGGGAGCAAGTTTCTGATGGTCTGCTGTCTCACAGCAGAGGTAAGACTTGATAAAGAAAGATGGGTTAGAAATCGGTCCAAAGTTGGGGCACTGCCTGGGTTCCACCCAGCAATCAATCAGTTATCTACCTGGTAAATTCTCACATGTTCTTGAAGACTCGATCCAGGTGTCACTTGTCAGTGATGTTTTCCCTAATCAGAGATTGTGACTCCTGTCAGTCCCACCAGTCTTCGTCTATAACCATTATATTGTATTTCTCACTTTTTACTGTAATTGCCTCTCCTACCAAACTGAGTTCTTTGAGAACAGGGACTGTATCATATTCAATTCTGCCTCACTAGCCCCTGCTTGGTCCAGAAAGGCACTCAAGGTTTACTGAATAAATTCCCAGGCGTGCCTCTACTGGGGGGACCAGAAAACAGAAATATTTAACCTCCGAGAGGATCCTCCTAGCTATCAAAATAAAAGTGCTTTCATTTGCATGCTTTTACAGATTACAAATTTATATACCTGTTGCCTCATTTGCTTTTCACAGTGGTCCCACAGGGTGGATAGGAAAGATACTGTATCCCATATGATAGCTAAGAAGAACTGAGAGAGGACAAAGGGTTTGCTCAAGGTCACCCAGCTACTGAGTAGCTGAGCCAGGACTGGCACCCAGGTGTCATGAATTCTAGTCCAAGACAAATCTGCTGAAGGCTTACTGGGTTGGGAAAGTACAGGCCAACTGGGGAATATTATTTTCTAGGTTTTTTCTTTAAGCCAAAGAATTGCATAACTTTTAAAGAAAGCTTGTTCAGAAAAAAACCAATAGGCAAAACATACAAAACATATGACAGTAGAATGTTATATGAGTTTGTAAATTCAAATTTATTACATTAAATCATGACTAAGTTGATCAATGAGAACAGCAAAGCTGTTGTAAATCACACAGAAAAATGTAAAGTCCGATTTGCACGACCTCTGCAGCCAAGTGAACTTTATTATCCAATGCATTTTTATTTGGAATCATAATCATTGTTTAGTTTTACAGCTTGTATTAGGAACAGTAGCTAAGAACTTTCTGTTGACCATCAAGTAGGTGCCAGATCATTACAAATGACTTGCCTTCATTTGTCACACATACAGACTTATAACTATAAATACTATTAACATTTTTTTTTTCTAAATTAAGGTATCTTGTCCCCTCTTCAATATGAGCACATGCAGAACAGCCACTCTTCTTACGGATGCACCTAGTATTCCGTGGGAAGAACGTATCATTTGTTTAGCAAGTTCTGTACTGAGACACATTTGTATTATTTTCCACTGAGTATATTCAAACATACCGCATACTTCCGTGAGTTTGTCTGTAGGACACAACCCCTGAAGAGGGGTTACTCAAAGAGCAGGTGCATTATACATTTTCATAGATATTCCAAATTAGCCTTCAGTGAAGTCTTTCCCAATTTACGCTCTCACATACTGTGTATGAGGCTGCCATTCTGTCCTCACCGTTACCAATGATGAGTACAGTATTCTTTTATTTGATGCCAATATATTACCAAATATCATGATATCACTTGAATTGGCATTTCTTTTATTATGAATGAGATGGAGTATTTGTTCATGTGTCTATGGACGATTATATACCTATTTTCTGTGATGTCTATTTATATTCCGTGCCTATTTTTCTCTTTGAATATTAAGGGGTTTCCGCACCGACGACTCCTCTGGTTGCCAATGATCCGCATGTTGTCACCTTTAATGAACCATTCTCTGTTCTTATCTGCTTGAGTATTCAGCAGTGTTCAACGCGATTGGCTACTCCCTGCTTTTCCATGATTTTTCTCAAGTTTAATAGTTTTTAGTTTATTCTGATGAAAATTTACATGAACATAGTTGAAAGAATAGACCAGTTTTACGAGGTTTGTTAAGAAAATTAGCAAGAATTTTGCCATACCCTTCACTAATTCCTGCTCCCCAGAGGCAACCAATTTCAGCAACTATAGTTGATTCATTTGGCATTTACTTCCACATCTCTAAAGAACATGCTTATATTGCTATTTATTGATTTTTCAGTTCAAGATACCACCTATTGATTTTCCACTATGGAAAAATGAAGATGTAGCTGTCTTTTAATCCCTGGCCTGTACTGCCACATACACTCATACTTTTCATTCCTCTGCCCTCTCAGTATAATTATATTATGATTTCACTAGATCAGTATTCTGTGTTCACATTTTTATGACTTTGTAAATGCCAGTTCCAGCAGAGATATATAGTAAACTTTGGTTGTGTTACCTTTCCTGCACAGTTTATTGTTTTGTCTGGAATTAATGCTTATTTTTCCATTGCCTTCCGTTTTGAAGAATTTATCACTAAGTTCAAACTTATCACTAAGTTCACTATCTGAAGCAGTTCAACTTTAAACTCTTCCCCACTTGTGTAAATCTCTCAGTGTGTTTAAACACATTGGATGTTCTATCAATTTAACCTTGAAACAATCTCTTGAATCTTCTGCCCTTTTAAAGTCTGTTCTGTTTGCCCTCTGCACTTGGCACATAGCTGTTGTCTTGGGAAATCCTTTCTTCATCATTCTGGGGATTTCCTTCTCCTCTTCCTTGTATTGAATCCTTTGTTTCCTGAATCCTCTGTTTTCCCAAGGTTTCTGAGAAAGGGTGTGTGGGAGATAATTTTTTTAACTTGCATATCTTAAAGTGTCTTTATTCTACACTAAAACTTAATTGACGGTTTGACTTGGGTATTAAATTATAGGTTTAAAATAATTTTTCCCAGAATTTTAAAGATATTGCTTTATGATATGTCTTCATTTATTCTATTTGACATTATATATTATGTCTTACAATGTTGCCTTTGAGGAGTATGTAGCTATTTTTTTCTTTATTTCTTTTTAGAGATGGGTTTTTGCTATGTTGCCCAGACTGGCCTCAAACTCTTAGCCTCAAGTGATCCTCTGCTTCAACCTCCCAAATAGTTGGGACTACATGGGCACACCACTGCACCAACTCCTATAAAGCCATTTTTATTCTAAACATTTGTTTGTGGCATTCGTTTTTTCCTTCCTAGAATCTTGTGAAATTTTCTGTTGATTTTCAGTGTTCTGAAATTTCATGGTATTGTTCATTTAATCCACAGCAGTAGAAATTTCATGCTCTTCTCATATAGGACATTTTCTTCTATGATTTCTTTGATTATTTTTGCCCCTTTACAATGATCCTGGCCTCCTGCTATGCATGCTGTTGTGTAGTCCCTTTCAACATTAAACGGGAGGACCTGTGTGACCAGTAGGATATTGTGAAAGTGACAATGGATGACATCAATGGGTAGTCATAAAAGACCTTTCACCTTTTTTCTTAGTCTGTTGGATTACTCTCTCTGGGAAAAGCTAGCTGTCATGTCATGAAGATACTCAAGTGACCCTGTGGAGAGAATCACATAGTGAGAAATTGAGAAAGAACATAAACCTGCTAGTCACATGAATGTGCTGCCTTGCAGCAAATTCTTCAGCTACAGCCAGTCTTAAGAAGGCTGCAGCCCTGGCCAACATCCAACTGAACTTCATGAGAAACCTTGAGCCAGACCATTCAGCTGAGTCACTCTTGAACTCGTGGCCACAGGAAATGAAAGAGATATAAATGTTTATCATTTTTTAAGCCACTAAGTTTTGGGGTAATTTGTCACCCCAAATGGATCATTAATATATACTCTTTTTTCTGTAATCTCTAATTATTGGGTGTTAGATCTCCAGAACTAGATCTCTGATTTTCTAATTGTTTTACTCCTATTTATTATCTCAGTGTTTCTTCATTCAATTTTTCTGGAGGTTTCCTCATATTTATTTTTAAATCCTTTTATTTAAGATCATGATGAACTAGTCAGCATCAGAATAACCTGCTTGCGCCACACACACAGAGAAAACACTAAAATATTAAGAAAAGGTAGCAACCAATTTTTTTTTCACTGAAAACATGCATATCTTTAAAGTAGAGGAATATTACCTTCTTCTAAAAAGCACTGTTCTTTTTTTTTTTTTTTAATTATACTTTAAGTTCTAGGGTACATGTGCACAACATGCAGGTTTGTTACATATGTATACATGTGCCATGTTGGTGTGCTGCACCCATTAACTTGTCATTTACATTAGGTATATCTCCTAATGCTATCCCTCCCCCCTCCCCCAACTCCACGACAGGCCCCAGTGTGTGATGTTCCCCATCCTGTGTCCAAGTGTTCTCATCGTTCAATTCCCATCTATGAGTGAGAACATGCAGTGTTTGGTTTTCTGTCCTTGCGATAGTTTGCTCAGAATGGTGGTTTCCAGCTGCATCCATGTCCCTACAAAGGACATGAACTCATCCTTTTTTATGGCTGCATAGTATTCCATGGTGTATATATACCACATTTTCTTAATCCAGTCTATCATTGATGGACATTTGGGTTGGTTCCAAGTCTTTACTATTGTGAATAGTGCCACAATAAACATATGTGTGCATGTGTCTTTATAGCAGCATGATTTATAATCCTTTGGGTATATACCCAGTAATGGGATGGCTGGGTCAAATGGTATTTCTAGTGCTACATCCTTGAGGAATCACCACACTGTCTTCCACAATAGTTGAACTAGTTTACAGTCCACCAACAGTGTAGAAGTGTTCCTATTTCTCCACATCCTCTCCAGCACTTGTTGTTTCCTGACTTTTTAATGATTGCCATTCTAACTGGTGTGAGATGGTATCTCATTGTGGTTTTGATTTGCATTTCTCTGATGGCCAGTGATGATGAGCATTTTTTCATTTGTCTATTGGCTATATAAATGTCTTCTTTTGAGAAGTGTCTGTTCATATCCTTTGCCGACTTTTTGATGGGGTTGTTTGATTTTTTTCTTGTACATTTGTTAAAGTTCTTTGTGGATTCTGGATATTAGCCCTTTGTCAGATGGGTAGGTTGTAAAAATTTTCTCCGATTCTGTAGGTTGCCTGCTCACTCTGATGGTAGTTTCTTTTGCTATGCAGAAGTTCTTTAGTTTAATTAGATCCCATTTGTCAATTTTGGCTTTTGTTGCCATGCTTTTGGTGTTTTAGTCATGAAGTCCTTGCCCATGCTTATGTCCTGAATGGTATTTCCTAGGTTTTCTTCTAGGGTTTTTACGGTATTAGGTCTAACATTTAAGTCTTTAATTCATCTTGAATTAATTTTTGTATAAGGTGTAAGGAAGGGATCCAGTTTGAACTTTCTACATATGG
>NW_012107986.1:394745-396665 GCF_000951045.1 Mandrillus leucophaeus | reverse complement strand
AGGAATGCTTGTGATTTTTGCACATTGATTTTGTATCCTGAGACTTTGCTGAAGTTGCTTATCAGCTTAAGGAGATTTTGGGCTGAGAAGATGGGGTTTTCTAAATATACAATCATATCATCTGCAAACAGGGACAATTTGGTTCCTCTTTTCCTAATTGAACACCTTTCATTTCTTTCTCCTGCCTGATGGCCCTGTCCAGAACTTCCAACACTATATTGAATAGGAGTGGTGAGACAGGGCATACCTGTCTTGTGACAGTTTTCAAAGGGAATGCTTCGAGTTTTTGCCCATTCAGTATGATATTGGCTGTGGGTTTGTTATAAATAGCTCTTATTATTTTGAGATACGTCCCATCAATACCTAGTTTATTGAGAGTTTTTAGCACGAAGGGCTGTTGAATTTTGTCAAAGGCCTTTTCTGCATCTATTGAGATAATCATATGGTTTTTGTCTCTGGTTCTGTTTATATGATGGATTACGTTTATTGATTTGTGTATGTTGAACCAGCCTTGCTTCCCAGGGATGAAGCCCACTTGAACATGTTGGATAAGCTTTCGGATATGCTGCTGGATTCTGTTTGCCAGTATTTTATTGAGGATTTTTGCATCAATGCTCATCAGGGATATTAGTCTAAATTTCACTTTTTTTTTTGGTTGTATCTCTGCCAGGCTTTGGTATTAGGATGATGCTGGCCTCATAAAATGAGTTAGAGAGGATTCCCTCTTTTTCTATTGATTGGAATAATTTCAGAAGGAATGGTACCAGCTCCTGTTTGTACCTCTGGTAGAATTTGGCTGTGAATCCATCTGGTCCTGGGCTTTTTTTGGTTAGTAGGCTATTAATTATTGCCTCAATTTCAGAGCCTGTTATTGGTCTATTCAGGGATTCAACTTCTTCCTGGTTTAGTCTTGGGAGGGTGTGTGTGTCCAGGAATTTATCCATTTCTTCTAGATTTTCTAGTTTATTTGCATAGAGGTGTTTATAGTATTTTCTGATGGTAGTTTGTGTTTCTGTGGGATCGGTGGTGATAGCCCCTTTATCATTTTTTATTGTGTCTATTTGATTCTTCCCTCTTTTCTTCTTTATTAGTCTTGTTAGCAGTCTATCAATTTTGTTGATCTTTTCAAGAAACCAGCTCCTGGATTCATTGACTTTTTGAAGAGCTTTTTGTGTCTCTATCTCCTTCAGTTCTGCTCTGATCTTGGTTATTTCTTGCCTTCTGCTAGTTTTTGAATGTTTGCTCTTGCTTCTCTAGTTATTTTAATTGTGATGTTAGGGTATCAGTTTTAGATCTTTCCTGCTTTCTCTTGTGGGCATTTAGTGCTATAAATTTCCCTCTACACACTGCTTTAAATGTGTCCCAGAGATTATGGTATGTGGTGTCTTTGTTCCCATTGGTTTCAAAGAACATCTTTATTTCTGCCTTCATTTCATTATGTACCCAGTAGTCATTCAGGAGCAGGTTGTTCAGTCTCCATGTAGTTGAGTGGTTTTGAGTGAGTTTCTTAATCCTGAGTTCTAGTTTGATTGCACTGTGGTCTGAGAGACAGTTTGTTATAATTTCTGTTCTTTTACATTTGCTGAGGAGTGCTTTACTTCCAACTGTGTGGTCAGTTTTGCAATAAGTGCGATGTGGTGCTGAGAATAATGTATATTCTATTGATTTGGGGTGGAGAGTTCTGTAGATGTCTGTTAGGTCTGCTTGGTGCAGAGCTGAATTCAATTCCTGGATATCCTTGTTAACTTTCTGTCTCGTTGATCTGTCTAATGTTGACAGTGGGGTGTCAAAGTCTCCCATTATTAACAGTGGGGTGTTAAAGTCTCCCATTATTATTGTGTGGGAGTCTAAGTCTCTTTGTAGGTCTCTAAGGACTTGTCTTATGAATCTGGGTGCTCCCCTATTGGGTACATATATATT
>NW_012107986.1:339277-394659 GCF_000951045.1 Mandrillus leucophaeus | reverse complement strand
GATGGGTCTTGACTCTTTATCCAATTTGCCAGTCTGTGTCTTTTAATTGGAGCATTTAGCCCATTTACATTTAAGGTTAATATTGCTATGTGTGAATTTGATCCTGTCATTATGATATTAGCTGTTTATTTTGCTCATTAGTTGATGCAGTTTCTTCCTAGCATTTATGGTTTTTACAATTTGGCATGTTTTTGCAGTGGCTGGTACCAGTAGTAACAACCAATTTTTATAAGCACTGGATACCTAACAGTGCAAGGTTGCAAGACTTAAGAAAAGGGAAGCATGCAAAGTGAACCCCACATTTACTCTGGCTTTCCTCCTGGAAGCATTTCATAACTATGGTACAAGGAAGTAGAGCCCAAGCAGAGAGAGGAAGTCTTGGTGGGTGGAGGAAACAAATTTCAGAGCTTGGGGTTGGTAGGGTGATGGATGGGATTTGGAGGGGGCATGATGCTGAAGACAGCCACATAGAGGGAACATCAAAAATCTGTGTAGGGGTTTTCTTGAATCCTTAGATTAGTCCTCAGATGTGCACGCACAAATTAAGACCCCAGAAAGCCTAAAGAAAAGATCTGTTGGGGTGTGCCCTAGAAACTGCATAGAGATTTTAGAGATTGTCTAGAGTTGGAGAGACATTAGAGATTCTATCTGGCCAGAGTGGAGAAACTTTGATGAGCATCCATGGCATTTGACAGAACCACAAAAAAGTCATGTCCTAGGAGTAAAAGCTATGTGTTTTTTATTTGTTTGTTTGTTTTTGTTTTTGAGATGGGAGTCTCAGCCTCCCAGGCTGTAGTGTAATGGTGTGATCTCAGCTCACTGCAACCTCTGCTTCCCTGGTTCAAGACAGTCTCCCATCTCAGCCTCCTGAGTAGCTGGAATTACAGGCACCCACCATCATGCCTGGTTAATTTTTGTATTTTTGTAGAGACACGGTTTCACCATGTTGGTCAAGCTGTTCTTGAACTCCTGACCTCAGGTGATCCACCTACGTCAGCCTCCCAAAGTGCTGGGATTGCAGGCGTGAGCCACCATGCCCAGCCCAGAGCTATGCTTTAAGAAGGCAAAACTAAAATAGACCTGCCCTAACAAAGTAAAAATCAACCCTTAGTTGGGTCAAGGGGATTCACAGTAATATATTAATAACTGTCTTCTCAAATAAAACTCAACACTCTTTTGACCAAAGGTTGACAAATATTTATATGAAAAATCAGAGAGTAAATATTTTGAAGATTTCTATTACAGCTATTCAACTCTGCCACTGTAATATGAAAGCAGTCATAGACACTATGCAAATAAATGGACATGGCTGTGTTCCAATATGACTTTATTTTAAAAGCAAGCAGCAGTTTTGCCTGTAGTTTGTATATCTCTGCTTTAGATAAAGATAACATAATCCTCAGCTTCTAAAATGTGTCATCCACAATATCCAGCTTGCATTAAAAACTTTGTAATCAAGCAAAAAAAAGAGAGGGGGGTGAAGATGGGAAGCACTGATCAAGAGATAGAAGTGTCAATATAACTAGACACAGAAAAGATACAGTCATTGAGTTAGCAGACAAGGATTTCTAAACAACCACCATTGGTAGAAGAAAAAATATATAGGGACAATGGATAAATGGATGAATAATGGTGTGTTTCAACAGATAATCAGATGGGGGAGCAAGATGGTAGAGCTGGGGGAGCAAGATGGCAGAATAGAAAGCTCCACTGATCATATCCCTAGCAAGGACAATAAGTTAACAACTATCTACACAGGAAAAAACCACCTTCATAAGAACCCAAAGTCAGGCAAGCACTCATAATAACTGATTTTAACTTCGTATCACTGAAAGAGGCACTGAAGAAACAGAAAAAACAGTTGTGAATTGCTGACACCAACCCCACCCCTTGCAGCAGCAGTGGCATGGTGCAGAGAGTATCTCTGAGCACTGGGGGTGGGAGAGCATAGCAATTGTGATGCATTGGATTCAGTGCTGTCCTGTTAGAGCAGAAAGGAAACCCAGACCAAACTCAGATGATGCCTGCCCATGAAGGCAGCATTTAAATCAGCCCTAGCCAGAAGGAAATCACTGAGCTCAACAGTCAGAACTTGAGTGCCTGCAAATTTCACCACCAAGGGTTACAGCACTCTGCATCTCCAAGTAAACTTGAAAGGCAGTCTAGGCCATAAGGACTGCAACTTTTAATGCTGAACTAGACCCAAAGACAGTGGACTGAGGGGACACACAACATACTGAAACACTAGCCAGGGCAGCTAAGGGAGTGCTGGCATCACCCCTCCCCTAAACCCAGGTTCAAGGCTCCAAAAGAAACCTCTTCTTTCTGCTTGAGGAGAGGAGAGGGAAGAGTGGAAAGGACTTCTTTGCCTTGCATCTAGGATACCAGCTCAGCCAGAGGATAGATCAGGATAGAGCAAAGAGTTATGAGGCTCCTGTTCCAGGCACTAGTTACCAGATGACATTTTTAGACACACTGCGAGCCAGAAGGGAACCTATTGCCTTGAAGGATAGAACCAAGTCCTGGCAGCATTAATCACCTGCTAACTGAAGAGCCCTTGGGCCTTAAATAACCAGCATTGACAGCCACGTACTACATCGAGGGCATTGGTGAACCTCAGACTTGCCGGCTTCAGGCGAGACTCTGCACATTACCAGCTGTGGTGGCTATGGAGCAAAACTCCTTCTGCTTGGGAAAAGTGGAGGGAAAAGTAAAGGAGACTTTGTCTTGCATCTTAGGTACCAGCACAGCCAAATGGGGGGTAAGAGAACCAAGTGGGCTCTTGAGATCCCTGATTCCAAGACCTGACTCTTGGATGGTATTTCTAGACATGCCCTAGGCCAGAGGGGAGTCCACTGCCCTAAAGAATGAGTCCTGGGTCAGGCAGCATTTACAACAAGCTGACTTAAGAGACCCTGGGCCTTACGGGAACATCAGTGGTAGTCTGGCACTACTCCTTACGGCCTGCGGTGGCAGTGGCTATAGGATGAGGCTCCTCTGCCTTTGGAAAGGGGAGGGAAGAGTGGGAAGGACTGTACCTTGTGGTTTCTGTGCCAAAAGGCAATAAAACACCAGGTAGACTTCTAAAGTTTTTGACTCTAGTCCCTGACTCCTGGAAAGCACTTCTGGACCTACCCAGGGACTGGGGGACCTTGCTGCCCTGAAATGAAGGACACTGGCTGGCTTTGTCACCTACTAATTGTAGAGACCCAGGAACTTGAGTGAATGTAGCCAGTAGCCAGGGAGTGGTTACAGCAGGCCTTGGGCGAGGCATAGTGCTGTGCTGGCTTCAGGTCTGACACAGCACAGTCATAGTAGTGGTGGTCACAGGGGTGCTTGTATCACTCCACTCTCAGTATTACGTGGCTCAGAACAGAGAGACTCTGTATGCTTGGGAGAAAGTAAGAGAAGAGAACAAGAGTCTCTGTCTGGTAATCCAGAGAATTCTCCCAGATCTGGGCAAGACCATCAAGATGGTACCTCTATGAGTCAGTCTGTAAGAATCATAGTGTTACTGGGCTTGGAATGTTCCCTAAAGCAGATACAGCTTAGATCACAACGCCTAAGACCTTTCAAATATCTGGAAAGCCTTCCCAAGAATGATGGCTACAAATAAGCCCAGACAGTGAAAACTACAATAAATACCTAACCTCTCAATGTCCAGACAGCAAAGAACATCTATTAGCATCAACTCCATCCATGAAAACATGACCTCACCAAAAGAACTAAATAAGGCACCAGAAATCAATCCTGGAGAAACAGATATGTGATGTTTCAGATAGAGAATTCAAGAAAATAGCTGTGTTGACGAAACTCAAAGAAATTCAGAATTACATTGAATATAGTTAACAAAGAGATTGAAATAATTACAAATAATCAAGCAGAAGTTTTGGAGCTGAAAAATGGAATTGGCATACTGGAGAATGCAGAGTTCTTTAATAGCAGAACTGATCAAGCTGAAGAGAGACTTAGTGAGCTTGAAAACAGGCTATTTGAAAATATACAGTCAGAGGAGACAAAAGAAAAAGGAATTTAAAAAAAGTATGCCAACAAAAGCTAGAAAATAGCCTTAAAGGGGCAAATCTAAAAGTTATTGGCCTTAAAGAGGAGATAGAGGAAGAGATAGGGGTAGACAGTTTATTCAAAGGGGTAACAACAGAGAATATCCCAAACCTAGAGAAAGATATCAATATCCAAGTACAAGAAGGTTATAGAACATCAAGCAGATTTAACCCAGAGAAGACTACCTCAAGGCATTTAATAATTAAACTCCCGGCTGGGCGCTGTGGCTCATGCCTGTAATCTCAGCAATTTGGGAGGCCGAGACGGGCAGATCACGAGGTCAGGAGATTGAGACCATCCTGGCTAACATATTGAAACCCCATCTCTACTAAAAAACACGAAAAACTAGCCGGGCGAGGTGGTGGGCACCTGTAGTCTCAGCTACTTGGGAGGCTGAGGCAGGAGAATGGCATAAACCCGGGAGGCGGAGCTTGCAGTGAGCTGAGATCCGGCCACTGCACTCCAGCCTGGGCGACACAGCGAGACTCTGTCTCAAAAAAAAAAAAAAGAAAGAAAGAAAAGAGCATTAATAGACAATAAATAATCACCTAGAGGTATAAAACTCACTGGTAAGTACATAGAAAAACACAGAATATCATAACATTGTAACTGTGGTATGTAAACTACTCTTAAGTAGAAAGACTAAAAAACCAATCAAAAATATTTACAACAACTTTTCAAGATATAGTACAATAAATATAAATAGAAACAAAAAAAGGTAAAAAGCAGGGGGACAAAGTTAAGGAGAGTTTTCTATTTGCTTGCTTGTTTGTTTATGCAAATAGTGTTAAGTTGTTATCAGGTTAAAAAAATGAGTTATAAGATAGCATTTGCAAGTCTCATGGTAACCACAAACCAAAAATCATACAATGGATTCACACACACACACACAAAAGCAAGAAACTAAATTATATTACCAGATAAAATCACCTTCCCTAGTGGAAGACAGGAAGAAAAGAAAGAAGGATGAGAAGACCAAAAAACAATCAGAAAACAAATAAGAAAATGGGAGGAGGAAGGCCTACTTATCAATAATAATATTGAATGTCAATGGACTAAACTCTCCATTTAAAAGATATGGACTGGCTGAATGGATGAAAAAATAAGACACATTGATCTATTGCCTACAAGAAACACGCTTCACCTATAAAGACACATATAGACTGAAAATAGAGATGGGAAAAAATATTCCATGCCAATAGAAGCCAAAAAAGAGCAAGAATTGCCATACTTATATCAGAAAAAAAAAAAAAAAAAAAAGATTTCAAGACAAAAACTATAAGAAGAAACAAATAAGGTCATTATAAAATAATAAAGGGGTCAATTTAGCAAGAGGATGTAACAATTTTAAATATATATATGCACCCAACACTGCAGCACACAGATATATAAAGGAAATATTATTAGAGAGAGATAGAGAAAAATATTAATTAGAGATATGCCCCAATACACTAATAGCTGGAGACTTTAACACCCCACTTTCAGCATTGAAAAGATGTTCCAGACAGAAAATTAACAAAGAAATATCAGACTTAATCTGCACTATAGACCAAATGGATCCAATAGATAGTTACAGAACATTTCACCTAAGAGTTGCAGAATACACATTCTTTTACTCAGCACATGGATCATTCTCAAGGATAGACCATATGCTAGGTCACAAAACATGTCTTAAAACATTCAAAAAATTGAAATAATATCAAGCATCTTCTCTGTCTACAATGGAAAAAAACTAGAAATTAACAACAAGAGGAATTTTGGAAACAATTTTAATACGTGGAAATTAAACAATATGCTCTTGAGTGGGTCAATAAAGGAATTAAGAAGGAAACTGAAAAATTTATTGAAACAAATGATAATGGAAACACAGTGTACCAAAAATCCATGGGATACAGCAAAAGCACTACTAAGACGGAAGTTTGTAGTTACTAGTACCTACATCAAAAAAGAGAAAAAAACTTCAAATGAACAATTTAATGATGTCTCTTAAAGAACTAGAAAAGCAAGAGCAAACAGAATGTAAATTAGTAGAAAAAAAGAAATACTGGAAAATAGAGCAGAAATAAATTAAGTGAAAGAAACGATACAAAAGATCAATGAAACAAAAAGTTCATTGTTTGAAAAATTAAGCAAAATTGAAAAATCTTTATTCAGACTAAGAATAAAAGAGATAATATTCAAATAAAGAAAATCAGAAATGAAAAATGAGACATTACAACTGAAACTGCAGAAATTCAAAGGATCATTAGGGGCTAACATGAGTGACTATATGCCAATAAATTAGAAATCTAGAAGAAATGAACAAATTCCTAGATACATACAACCTACCAAGATTGAACTGGGGAGAAATCCAAAACCCAAACAGACCAATAACGAGTAACAAGATTGAAACCATAATAAAAAGTCTCCCACTAAAGAAAAAAACAAGGATCTGGCGGCTTCACTGCTGAATTCTACCAAACATTTAAAGAGAATTAATACCAATCCTACTCAAACTATTCCAAAAATAGAGGAGGAGTAAATACTTTCAAACTCATTCTATGAGGCCAGTATTACCTTGACACCAAAACCAGACAAAGACACATTAAAAAAAAACACACACACACAGGTCAACATCTCTAATGAAAATTGATGCAAAAATCTTCAACAAAATACTAGCAAATGAAATTCAACAATACATTAGAAAGATCTTTCAGTATGACCAAGTGGGATTTATATCCTGGAGATTCAGGATAGTCCAACATATGCAAATCAATCAATGTGATACATTATATCAACAAAATGAAGATGAAAACCATATAATCATTTCAATTGATGCTGAAAAGCATTTGATAAAATTCAACATTGCTTCATGGAAAAAACCCTCAAAAATTGGGGATAGAAGGAACATACCTCAATATAATAAAAGCCGTATACAACAGACTCACAGCTAGTATTACACTGAATAGGGAAAAACTGAAAGCTTTTCCTCTAAGATCGGGAACACAACATAGATTCCCATTGTTACCACTATTATTCAGCATAGTACTAGAAGTCCTAGCTAGAGCAATCAGACAAAAAAAAAAAAAAAAAAAAAAAAAAAGATATAAAGGACATCCAAATTGGAAAGGAAGAAGTCAAATTATCCTTGTTTGCAGATGGCATAATCTTATATTTGGAAAAACCTAAAGACTCTGCAGGAAAACTGCTAGAACTGATAAACAAATTCAGTAAAGGTGCAGGATACAAAATCAACACACAAAAACTATTTTGATATGCCAGTAGTGAACAGTGTGAAAAAATATACTTAAAAAGTAATCTCATTTACAATAGCCACACATAAAATTAAATACCTAGGAATTATCTTACCCAAAGAAGTAAAAGAAATCTACACTAGAAACTATAAAACACTGATGAAAGAAATGGAAGAGGACACCAAAAAATGAAAAAATATTCCATGTTCATAGATTGAAATAATTAATATTGTTTAAATATCCATACTACCCAAAGCAATCTACGGAGCCAATGTAATCCCTATCAAAATACCAATGACATTTTTCACAGAAATAGAAAAATACAATCCTAAAACTTATATGGAATCACAAAAGACCCAGAATAGCCAAAGGTATCCTGAGCAAAAAGAACAAAACTGAAGGAATCACATTACCTGACTTCAAATTATACTACAGAACCATAGCAACAAAAACAGCATGGTCTGGTATAAAAACAGACATTTAAACCAATGGAACAAAATAAAGAACCCAGTTACTCAGGAGGCTGAGGCAGGAGAAACACTTGTACCTGAGAGGTGGAAGTTGCAGTGAGCAGAGATTGTGCCACTGCACTCCAGCCTGGGTGACAGAGTGATAGAATGAGGCTCTGTCAGGAAAACAAAAACAAAAACAAAACAAAACAAAACTCATTGGATTAGATTGTCAAAAAAGAGACCATCATTTACTATGTGATAAAAAGCTGAATGTATTGTGCTATTATTATAAGACACATTATCTTTGAGTAGAGCTTAAAGCTGATCTTGTATAGAGTTTAAGGAAGGGTGGAGCTCAGGATTAGAAGAGTTTCAGAAGTGAATGTATTCAGGAAATGGCTGAACATTAGCTATAGCAGCATAGATTATCAAATGAAGGTTGTTGTTGATTTGCTGCATTCAGAAGCATAGTTACTAAAACAAGTTGTAATCGGTCAATTAGCATGACTAATGAATATAAAACCACTTTTGGTGACTAGTTATTGCTAGAGAGTGTATTCTTACCTAAGAAAATAGGAATATTTTTTATTCTCAAGTTGGACAATAGACTAGACACAGAGAAGACAGATTTACAGAACTAAAGGAGAGATTAAGAAAAAATGTCTAGGCCAGGTGAGGTGGCTCACGCCTGTAATCCCAGCACTTTGGGAGGCTGAGGTGGCAGATCACCTGAGGTCAGGATTTCAAGACCAGCCTGACCAACATGGAGGAACCCTGCCTCTACTAACAATACAAAATTAGCTGGGTGTGGTGGCACATGCCTGTAGTCCCAGCTACTTGGGAGGCTGAAGCAGGAGAATTACTTGAACCCAGGAGGTGGAGGTTGCAGTGAGCCGAGATCACACCACTGCACTCCGGCCTGGGCAACAAGAGCAAAATTCTTCTCAAAAAATAAAAAGAAAAAGAAAAGAAAAGAAATATCTAAAGTGAAACACAGAAAGAAAAGAAATGGGAAAAAATCAAAAAGGAGCATAAAAGAGATATGAGACACAGTAACAAATATTCAACATACATATCATTGGAGTCCCAGAAGAAGGGAAAGTTAGAATGGGAAAAGAAGCAATATTTAAAGAAATAATGGTCAAGAATTTTCTAATCATTCTATTGGGACTTTTTTCCTGCTACCATTAAAAAATATTTCTGAGAACCTTGTTGTTGTTGTTGTTGTTCTTCTTCTTCTTCAAATATTCCTTACTCTCTTTAAAAATAACATACCACTTTTTTGTTTTAAAATTGAAAAGTCTCTTCTCTCTTAAGGATATTAAGAATAGTACTTCTTGCTTTTGTGAGGTTTCCTTTTCCCTCCCAAATGCTTCTTGTTTCTGTTTGTTTTCTGAGATACATAAACCCTTTAAATAAGTATTTTAGTACTAGTAAACTGAATCCAGCAGTATTCTGAAAAGTTAATTCACCGTGATCAAGTAGGCTTCATTCCTGGGATGCAAGGTTTGTTCAACATATGCAAAGTAATAAATGTGATTCATCACATAAGCAGAATTAAAAACAAAAACCATATGATCATCTCAATAGACACATATAAAGTTTTTAATAAAATCCAGCATCCTTTTATAATAAAAATCCCTAAGAAACTAGGTATTAAAGGAACATACCTCAAAATAATAAGAGCCATCTATGACAAACTCACAGCCAACATCATACTGAATGAGCAAAAACTGAAAGCATTTCCCTTAAAAACTGGAACAAAACAAGGAAGTCCACTCTTACCACTCCTATTCAACATAGTATGGGACATTCTTACCAGAGCAATAAAGCAAGAGAAAGAAATGAAAGGTATCCAAATAGGAAAATAAGTCAAGCTATCTCTCTTCACTGATATCATTCTATACCTGGAAAACCCTGGAAACTTTGCCAAAAGTCTCCTGGAACTGATAAATGACTTCAATAAAGTTTCCAGACACAAAATCAACGTACAAAAATCAGTAGCATTTCTATACACCAATAATGTTCAAGCTGAGAGCCAAATCAAGAACACAGTCCCATTTACGATAGCTACAAAAATTATATAAGAATACATCTAACCAAGGAGGTGAAAGATCCCTACAAGGAGAACTACAAAACACTGCTGAAAGAAATCAAAGATGACACAAACAAATGGAAAAACATTCCACACTCATGGATCAGAAAAATCAATATTGTTAAAATGGCCATACTGCCCAAAGCAACGTGCAGATTCAACACAATCATATCAAGCTACCGATGTAATTTTTCACAAAACTAGACAAAACTACTCTAAAATTCATATGGAACCAAAAAATAACCAAAATCACCAAAGAAATCCTAATCAAAAAGAACAAAGCTGGAGGCATCACATTACCTGACTTCAAACTCTACTATAAGGCTACAGTAATCAATATAGCATGGTACTAGTACAAAAAAAACAGACACATAGACCTGAGGAACAGAACAGAGTACTCAGAAATAAAGCTACACACCTATAGCCATCTGATCTTCAATAAAGTAAACAAAAATAAAAATTAGGGAAAGGACTCCCTATTCAATAAATGGTACTGGGATAGCTGGCTGGCCATGGCCAAATGCAGAATAATGAAACTGGACCCCTACCTTTCAGCATATACAGAAATTAACTCAAGATGTATTAAATATCTAAACATGAGACCTCAAACTATAAGAATCCTAGAAGAAAACATAGGAAATGCCATCCTGGACATCAGCCTTGGGAAAGAATTCATGACTAAGCCCTCAAAAGAAATTACAATGAAAACAGACATTGACAACTGGGATCTAATTAAACTAGTGAGCTTCTGTACAGCAAAAAAACTCTCCACAGAGTAAGCAGACAACTTACTCTGGGAGAAAATTTTTGTAAACTATGAACTTGACAAAGATCTAATATTCAGAATCTATAAGGCACGTAAACAATTCTACAAGAAAAAAAAAAACCAACCCCATTTAAAATGGGCAAAAGACATGAACAGACACTTCTCAAAAGAAGACACGCAAGTGACCAGCAAACATGAAAAAATGCTCAACATCACTAGTTATCAGATAAATGCAAATTAAAACCACAATGAGGTACCATCTCACACCACAGCTATTATTAAAAAGTAAAAACAAAACAACAAACAAAAAAAAAAACAGATGCTGAGGAGGCTGCAAAAAAAAGGGAGAGCCTATACATTATTGGTGAGAATGTCAATTAGTTCAGCCACTGTGGAAAACAGTTTGGAGATTTCTCAAAGAACTTAAAACAGAACTACCATTCAACCCAGGAGCAGCATTATTGGGTCAATATTCAAAAAAAGATAAATTATTCTACCAAAAAGACACATGTACTTATATGTTAATTGCAACATTAGGCACAATAGCAAAGACACAGAAACAACCTAACTGCCCATCAACAGTGGATTGGTTAAATAAAATGTCATATACCACAGAATATTACACAGTCATAAAAAAGAACAAAATCATGTTCTTTGCAGCAACAAGGATGCAGCCAGAGGCCATTATGCTAAGTGAAATAATACAGAAACAGAAAACCAAATACCACATGTTCTCGCTTATAAGTGGGAGCTAAACATTGAGTACCAAATGAACATAAAGTTGACAACAATAGACACTGTGGACTACTAGAGGTAGGAGGGTGGGAGGGGGACAAGGGTTGAAAAACTAATTTTGGACTACTTTGCTTAGTACCTGGGTGATGGATCAATTATACCCAAAACTTCAGCAACACACCATATCCTCATGTAACAAACCTGCACATGAATCTTCTGAATCTAAAATGAAAGTTGAAATGGTTTTAAAAATTAGTATTTTAGGATATTCAAGAAACAAAAAAATGACTTTTATTAACATAGAACACACACAGGCAAAAATAAACCAGTTACAGGTAGACTTAAAAAAAAGAAATAAAGATTCATAATCCTTATCCACATTCTAAAACCCCAAAGCTGTGAACATCTGGAAAAGTGTACCATAGACTGTTGACAATATCTGGACAGCCCAGGTGCAGCAGCCATGAGAGAACTCTGTCAAAAACTTACTCGTGGGGATAAGAATCCCATCCCTTAGTGATGATCGTGTACCTTTAAATACATGTTTCAAGGTCCAAGAAGGACAGGGCAGAAATGAGACAGAAATCACGGGCAGGGCTGGATAGGGTATGAGGCACAGGAAAAGTGCAATGAAACATGCAGAGAATGGTAATACAGCCTCAGGATAGCAGATTGTGAAAAATATCAGCAAAAATAACTCCATGAAACTGTCTTGTAGAAATAGCTGGGCCAGGAAAATACAAATCATTTGGGAAAGGGCTGCAATATTTACTAGATGCAGAACGCTCATCAGAAAAATATTGCCAAGGGAGAGAAAAAAATCCTATGAAAACACTTTATTATAATTTAAAAATTAAAACCTAATAAAGCAATACTTTCTGTGAAAAAAAGACCACACACACACAAAAAAAAAACATAAGAATTCAGGAAAGAGATAGGAAATCAAGAGTTGATGGTAAAATAATAGAGAGGATAAAACAGGAGCTGGTAGCACTCAGGAAAGAGAGAAACAAAGAAAACTATCCTGGAAACAAAGAGGAAATTAAAAGGGAAATAAGACAAACTAGGCATGGCAGAAAATAAGTGAGTTACACGGTTGTCAGAAATTTCTGAAACTGTGACCACAGTGAAACAGAAATAAAGGTTTTCAAAGGATGAGAGGGGCAAATATATAGAACACAGGTGAAGGAGATCAACATATGTGTAACTGGAGTCACTGTTTATTAAAAAGAGAAAAATGGAGTGGGACAGATATTTAGATAATCTTAAGTTAGAATGCAGAATTCAGGAGAATTTTGAAACCTTGCAATAAATGGCAGCTTGAGTCTACATAATGAAAGGGCACACCATATGCCATAGCAAACTGACAGAGTGGCCAATATGAAGACATAGTGTATTAGTCCATTCTCACACTGCTACAGAAAACTACCTGAGACTGGTAGTTTACGAAGAAAAGAGGTTTAATTGACTCACAGTTCTGTAGGCTTAACAGGAAGCATAACTGGGAGACATCAAGAAACTTACAATCATGGTGTAAAGCAAAGGGGAAACAAGGGCCTTCTTTAAATGGTGGCAGGAGAGAGAGCTGGCGTGAAGGAGGAAGTGTCACACACTTTTAAACCATCAGATCTCATGAGAATTCACTCACTATCCCAAGAATAGCAAGGGGGACATCCACCCCCATGATCCAATCGCCTCCCACCAGGTCCCTCCCCTGACACGTGGGGATTATAATTTGACATGACATTTGGGGGGGGACACAGAGACAAACCATATCACATCTACATCAAGAGAACCAAGAGAAAGAAAATCTTTTCGGCCAGTCATGAAAAAAGATTAAATCATTTATAAGGGAGAAAAAACCTAAGTAGGCTCAGATTTTCCCACAGCAGCATTGCATAAATTAAATTTTCTACTACTTTGACCATAGTAGATTTCTCCATTGTTTAAAGTATTCTTTAATGTTTCGTAATATTCTGTAGTTTCCTTGGTATTGTATGCAACTTGCTGTTTATTCCTAGGTGGTTCATGTTTTTTGATGTTATTGTAAATATGATTTTTAGAAATTTCATTTTCTACCTATTTATTGCTGATATATAGAAATACAATTTGGTTTTGCACAATGAATGTGTACAGAGATATTTTGTAAAATTTTCTTATTAATTCAAATTATTTAGCTGTAGATTCTTTTAGGCTTACTTCACAGACAATTATCTGTTTGGGAAATAACTTTTGTTTCTTGTTTTCCTACTTTCACAAGTGTTTCTTTTTTCTTGGTATTAGTTTCGTTAGTTACTTTGCCTTGTTGCACAAGCTAGGACATGCTGGTACAATGCTGAATAGAGGAAATGATTACATAGTGACAGCAGGTATCTGTCTTCCTCACAATTTCAAAGGCAGAACTTCCAACATTTTACTTATCGGATGTAAGATGTGCTGCCAAATTTAGGGAATTCTCTTCTTTTCCTAATTTGCTAAGAGGTTATAGTTCTTCTTGTTGTTTAATTGCTACTGTCAACCAAAGGGGAGCTTCATTGAGACCTCAGTCTTACAAAACTCAGAAATGAGGTCACCTTTATCAGGCAAATGAGGAGAAGGCCTTTATTTGACTTTCTTTGGGGATAAATTGATGGCACAACTGCACTTTTTTCTGTGTTGAAGCAAAGTATTCAGCGAGGTGTAATATTTTCAATAGGTAATTGTTGCAGTAATATCTCTGGGTAGACTGGCAGAGGAAGACCCAGTGATAATGCCCCCAAAACACAGCACCAGGGACATGGTAGATAAATTCTGTTTAGGTATTTTGAGTGTGGAGAGTAAGGTTATCCCTGAGCAGCTTGCTAGCGAAAATCAGAAGCTGTTGGTTAGAAGTCTTGCTTTCCTTCCTCATTTTGAATTTTGGCTTTGATATTCTTCATAGTGTAGCTGAGCTTTGGGTGAAGAGGGGAGGAAAGATGGCCTTGCCCCCTAAGAGCTCCAGAAAAATCTGCTTCTTTGCAGTGCTCTATGAGCCTCTTGTCTGCCTCGTTTTAAAAATATCTTTATCATAAATGGTTGTTTATTTTTAACAAATATTTTTCTGAATCAACTGAAACTATTATATGGGTTTTGGCTTATAATTGTTACTACGGTGAATTATATAAAGCAACCAACTAGGAGTTAGGGTCTGCTTCACAGCTGTTTACCCAGGGCCAAGCACAGCTTGGAATTACTAGGCTTAACTCTCCAGGTTTCCCTTGTCTCCCAAAGATTTCTCAGCCTGCGGCAAGTTTTTTGATATATCTATGATTTTTAAAAGTATTATATCTTCTTTATTCTCCGCAGCAGGGTAGGTTGGAGTTACCTAGTCCATTGTTATCAAATGGAACTGATAACACATTGATAACACAAGGCTCACAAATCAAAAGATATAAAGAATTATATAGTGAGAAGCTCTTTATACCTTCTGATTTGTGGGCCTTGTGAATACCTCACTTATATAAAAATAAAAATAGTGTGAAACCATTTGAAAACTTGAATGAAATGAATATATTCCTAGAACAACATACATGATAAGGATTGAGTCATAAAGCAAATTAAAAAAAAAAATAAATGAGACTGAAAGAAAGTGAATTGGTAACCAAAAGCCTTCTCCCAAAAGACACCAGGCACAGATGATTTCACATGAAAGCTTCATTTCAGAGAATAGAAAAATATATAAATTATTTCAGAGAATATTAAAAAAAATATCCATGTTACAAAATATATTAGCTAAATTTTGCTTCACTCATGTCATGTAACAAATAACTCCAAATCTCAGTAACTTACAACACTTGCCACTCTATTGTCTGTGGATCTCTGTAACCATTTAGTTATATCAATCAATATAGAAAATGTACTTAATAAAATTCAACACTCACTCATGTTAAACAAAACAGACCTCATAGCCAACTGGTACTAGAAGGTAACATGAAAAGAGACATCTTTCTAAAACCTATAGCAATCATTATAGTTAATATTGAAGTATGGAAGATTTCCCATTAAAACCAGGAGCAAATCAAGAATGTCCATAATAATGGTTTCTATTTGAATTGTCCTGGTTGTGTCCTCCCCAGGGTAGACTGTGAGGTAGGAGGATGAGGAATTCTTTGATGGCATTAATTTTCCCCATGAAGCATGAGGCAAGGTTATCAGGTGAACGTGGGTGGGAAGCTGTCAGAGGTTTGGTAAGAGGGGAAGGTATTGACTAAGATCTTGCAGAGTGGGAGAGCAAACTTATTCGGGAACCATCCAAGGACTGTGAGAAAAAGTTAAATGTCCACTGTGTTTACTGTTCATGAACGGAAGAGGAAACCAGTGAGTAAGAGTTTGTGACTTTCGGCTGGGCGTGGTGGCTCACGCCTGTAATCTCAGGACTTCAGGAGGCCAAAGTGGGTGGATCACGAGGTCAGGAGTTCAAGACAAGCCTGACCAACAAGGTGAAACTGGTCTGTACTAAACATACAAACATTAGCTGGGTGTGGTGGCGGGCGCCTGGTGTCCCAGCTACTCGGGAGGCTGAGGCAGAAGAATTGCTTGAACCCGGGAGGTGGAGGTTGCAGTGAGCCAAGATCGCACCACTGCACTCCAGCCTGGGCAACAGAGACTCTGTCTCAAAATAAATAAATAAATAAATAAATAGTTTGTGATTTTCTCAACCAATGTGTAGTTGCTCAGGGATAGACATGGTGAAATTGAGTTTAACCTAGTTTAGGATTTTACCAGAGAAGAAACACTAAATCCCAAGGAAGCTGAGAGTGTATGAAAGGTAGTAATTATAGAATTTAAGCTGTACAAAAAGAATTGAAGATAAAAGAAAGATGCTAGTGAAAAGTGATGGAATCAATGGATTAGAAGTCTCAGTGAAGTTGAAAACACATTGATGGGACACAAAAGTTGATGTACTTTTGCCTAGAAAGCTAGAAGGTTGTGGTGAGAAGACGGGAGGTTTGTGGTTGAGTTTCAGAGGTGCTGGAGTCACTGGTGTTGAATAGGAGTGGGGCGACCATGGGGGCAGGGAAGTGACTGAGTTAGGGTAGAAGAAAAGTTGGAGGCCGGGCGCGGTGGCTCACGCCTGTAATCCCAGCACTTTGGGAGGCCGAGGTGGGTGGATCACGAGGCCAGGAGATCGAGACCATCCTGGCTAACACGGTGAAACCCCGTCTCTACTAAAAATAGAAAAAATTAGCCAGGCGTGGTGGCGGGCGCCTGTAGTCCCAGCTACTCAGAAGGCTGAGGCAGGAGAATGGCATGAACCCGGGAGGCGGAGCTTGCAGTGAGCCGAGATTGCGCCACTGCACTCCAGCCCAGGCAACAGAGCAGACTCTGTCTCAAAAAAAAAAGAAAAAGAAAAAGAAAAAGAAAAAAAGAAAAGTTGGAGGCAAGATGGGCAGGGACTGGGAGAACGTGGTGGGGTGGCTACGTGGATGTTAAAGCCTCATAGAAAGAAGTCAGGAGAGAGAAACAGTGAGCTACAGTTATAGTCCATGACAGAGGCCAGTGGGAGGGTTTGAGGAGGGAATAGCTAGGGGATTGGATAAAACTAGGCCCCGACGGATCAGAGCAGTAAGACCCTGGAGGACTCTGGACTTCTGGTGAAGGCTGAAGTAATAGGGAATTAGTCTCTTGGGCAGGGCTAGGAGAAGGGAAACATTTTAAACTACCATCTGAACTCCTTGTCTTATGAGTTTTGAGGCCTGGGGTGATGTGAGCTTTATCCGTACCAATGGAATTAGATGGTGGAGGTTGGGTTGGTTTGGCAGAGGTTCCCTCTTGGGTCCTGCGGGAAGTTTCTAGAGGGAGCTTTAGGGGAGGAAGGAGAACTCCCTGGAGGTTAAGTGTGAATCAACAGACTCAAAACCCAGATGTACCTCATTTAGCTGCGGTGGCTTCAGAGGGCTGCAGCCCCAGGGCAAAGGTTGTGTTTAAAAGTGCTGGGCAGAGATAAGGTCTAGAGGAGATGGTTTAACCAGCAAGTGGTGTCCTGTCCTCTCATCCCTGCTAATAAACAACAGATTCCAGGAATGCTACCTGCTTGAGCTTGCCCCAAGGAACAATCCCAGTACCATAAACATTGATTCCAAGGAGCCCCTCCAGCCAAGGCTGATGAGGGAAAGCCCCAGGATATGGCTGCTGCTGGTTTTCCTTAGTTTCAGAAGACAGGGCTGAGCAGTTTCTCTGTACACACCCTCCTTGGGCACCACTGTACGTCCTGGCCTTTGAGGGGCCCCTCCAGTAACCCTGCAAGGCAGGGGAGAATGTCTCCACTTCAGCAGTGCACAGAATGTGCCCAGGATCCCGTAGAACATGGCAGATCCCTTAGACCCAGGCTGCTCGCACTCTATTTCCCTGCCTCTCATTCAGTTCTTCAAACATTTATGGGGTACCTACCGTGGCAGTCACTCAGCTAGAAACTGAGGACACTGTGAGGACAGAGTTCGACAGCCTGAGCCACACATGAGGTCACCTTTGAAACCCTCCACCCTCCAATTCCGACTTCAGGAGTTAAGGGATGGAGCCCAAGAGTCGCATTTTCACTTGAACATATTTACGGAACTTCCTGCTAGAGGAGACTGGTTTGCTTTCTGGGCAAGCCCAGAGAAGTGGAGTGGTCTAGCTTTGGCATCCTACAGCTGGGAAGAGCTCAGCCCTAAGCAAGGGCGAAAGAGACAGTTCAAGGCCTGAGGGGTGCTCCCCTCCACCCTCTACCCCCACCTTCTTCAGGGTGCCATAAAATCTCACTGTTGCAGATTCTTTTTTTTTTTTTTTTGGTTAAGGTTTGTCTCTAGCTAAAATGCAAACACCTCTCAGCTGGGGAAGGAGGGAGGGCTTGATGAGGGAAAGACACATCAGCTATTAACAATTGAGCAGGGTGAGTTTAACAAAGCAATGCACTGCTGGAGATGAAACAACACAAGTAACAAATACTTATTCGGGACTAACTGTGCTAGGTCCCAGCCTGGGCAGGGGAGATTCGTTGAGAAAAGCAGGGGACCTGCCCTTTGAAAGCAGCTAGAGGGAAGTGAGGAGAAAAGGGAATGGAGTTCAGAACCCCGGCTCACCTTGGGAGAAGCAGGTTTGCGGCAGGCCTGCAGGCATCTGGGGTCTGCTGGGACACACAGGGAGTCCGGAATACAAAGACAAGAATGACTCAACCACAGGACCAGCTACAGGGGCAGGCAGTAGGAGCAGTGCTGAGGGATACCGGGGAGGTATCCCAGTGCTGAAGGAGCCCTGGGGAGGGCCTGGCCAGGGAGCATTATGGATGAAGCACTTTCCTCAGCCTGGGAGACCAGGGAAGGCTTCTCGGAGGCCGTTTGATGACAGCTGGAAAGAATAATCTGATCAAGTAGAGGCTGGATGGAAAATGAAGGGCATAGAAGGACAGCAAGGGCACAGGCACCGGACTTCGCAGAGGAACCGCCATTTGTGGGGAGGGACTGATCAGGGGGATGAGGCTGGAGACTTGGTTGGGCTGAGCTGAGGCCGGGCTTTGGCCGGCAGGTGCTTCTGGATTCTTTGTTGGCTGGTCTCCCTTTGGCAGGTTCTGAAGGAAAGGAGAATGGAGGGGCAGAACTGATGAGACTTGGTGCCTTGTACACCTCAGGGCAGCCCTTCCCATGCCCCCAAGAAACCTGTCGTGAGGCCTCTTTCTCTCCCGCTATCCCTCACTCTGGTGCACAGCAGGCAGAAGCTCTTGAATATCTTCTGAGACAAATTGGGGTTTTTAAACTATTTCGTTTATCTTAATAGAAAAAGGAGTTCAGTCCCTGTGCTCAATTCCTGGGAGCCTTTAACTCCAGCCAAGGACCTGGCCTGTCTGGCAAGATTTTTTTCTCCCTTCCTCAGAGGTGGCTGGGGACCACAGTGCCTCTCTGGGCAAAATAAAAAGGCAGATTAAAGAATTACAACCTTCAAATAAACGAAAAAAGAAAAGTCCAAGAACAACAGGAAGTTGGACAGGAAGTTCCCATAGAAGATGAAAATATTTGAGAGTCATGCTGAGAGCAGAGGGCTGAGGGCTGGGGGATTTCAGGGATACACAGCTGTGGAGGTGGTAGAGGCCCATGCCACCCAACCCTTTGCTGCCCCTTCCTTTCACAGGATGCCCCTGGACCTGCTGGTCAGGCCCTGCTCATTCTCAGGGGCTCCAGGCACACTGTGCTTAAACAGGCATATGTACACACATGTATGTGCACACATGACAACCATGACAGGTGCTCAGATACACCCATGTATGTACATGCACACGTGCTCTTGCCAAGAAATATGTGTGCACGGTGAACCTCTATGCACAGAAATGTATAAAAGACAAACATAGCGACATTGCGTAAAAGTGTAAAGAAAGCAAAAGATGGAATCTAGGCCCTTCCTCTCCCTTGCTGTATTTGACCCCTGCCCCCCACCTTTCCCAGGATTGTGGGCTCTGGTAATGTCTGGCTGCTGGAAGGCTTCTTACAGGTTTGTCCCCCATGCCCACCCAGGGCAGCCCTCCTTGGGCAGTATCTTAGCTCTATTTTTCTGGACATGTAGTCCTCAAGCTTTTTGATCTCAGGACCTCTTTGTTTGTTTGTTTGTTTTTTGAGACAGTCTTGCTCTGTCATCCATGCTGAAGTGCAGTGGAACTATCTCAGCTCACTGCAACCTCCACCTCCCAGGTTCAAGCAATTTTCCTGCCTCAGCCTCCCTAGTAGCTGGGATTACAGGCACCTGCCACCACACTGGCTAATTGTTGTATTTTTAGTAGACATGGGGTTTCACTGTGTTGACCAGGCTGGTCTCGAACTCCTGACCTCAGGTGATCTGCCCGCCTCGGTCTCCCAAAGTGCTGGGATTACAAGCGTGAGCCACTGTGCCCGGCCTCAGGACCACTTTATACTTTTAAAAATTATGAGGGCTCCAAAGAGCTTGTATTTATTGAGCTGTATCTATCAACATAGCGGCATTGTTTTATATTTTTATAAATCTCTTTAATGTGCAGCTGAGTAGAAGACAGCTGGATTCTCATATCTGCTTTTGCATTAAATACGTTAAGATATGCTTTGGTCAAAGCATATGAAGAAAATCCAGCATCACAGAGATATGCAGTTGGAAAAGAGAGGACTTCAAGGATCCTGCGTTAAGCAGCCTCTAAGATGTCTCCCAGTGATCCTGCCCCCCAACATTCATATCCTTGTGTAAACCCCTCCCCTTCTATGTGGGCTGGACCTAGTGATTTCCTTCTAAGGAATACATATGGCAAAAGTGGTGAGACATCACTTTGAAGATTACATTACAATAAGACTGGCTTTTTGGAACTGAAGGAGACCTCTGGCCCATATCCAGCGAGGAACTGAATCCTGCCAACAACCACGGCAATGCGTTTGGAAGGACATCTTCCCCTAGTCGGTCCTTCAGATGAGACTGCAGCCTCAGCTGACCCCTTGATTGTAGCCTGTGAGGGACCTTGAGGCATCCGTTAGGCCTGCCCCGATTCCTGACTGCCTGTGAGATACTTGCAGATAAATGTGTGTTGTTTTAAGCTGCTGTGCTTTGGAGTAATTTCTTCCACAACACTGGACAACTGATAGACCCATGAGAGGGTCTTAGGGACACCCAGGAGTCCCCAGACCTCACTTTGAGAACTGCTACTCTAGAACTATCCCTCTTCGACTGCTCTTGTGGATTTTATCCAGTCAGTGTCTGCCTCTTTTTCACTGTCCTGCTCTCAGTGGAGAGGAGGAAGAGGATTGTATA
Organism: Mandrillus leucophaeus; assembly: GCF_000951045.1. Classification (NCBI taxonomy): domain Eukaryota; kingdom Metazoa; phylum Chordata; class Mammalia; order Primates; family Cercopithecidae; genus Mandrillus; species Mandrillus leucophaeus. The sequence goes on along the minus strand of NW_012107986.1, from coordinate 373,563 downwards.
GGGATGAGGCCCTGTCCAGGTGAGCAGTAACAGGTGATAGTGTGCGTTTCCAGTCCCGGGTCAGGACGGTGCCTACGTGTCGCATTGCTGCTCCCTGAGTGTGGAAATTCAGGCAGTGTGCAGCTCATCGGGCACATGATGGCAGATCATGGCAGGTTCCAGGTGGAGTCTGTCCCCTCCTCAGTGAACCCACACCCTGCCCACCCCCATCCTGGTGCTCTCTGGGGAACTAAACTGCAACCCTACAACTCATGCACTGGGGCCTTGGAGGGCCGTCATTGCAAATTATCCTATTGCTTCTGTCTTTGGGGTGAGCAACACAGATAGCCAGAATGTGACTTTGTCTTCCAGTTGAAGTCTTCTGTCTGAATTCGCAGATGTTCATGTTCATACAGGCCCATCTGTCCATCCTTCCAAATTCCTGAACTGCTGATGTCACAGCTCTTTTTACAGATGGAAAAGCTGAGGCAGGAAGGAGAATCGATGGCATCCAGTCAGGGTTCCAGAGGCTGTGGTAGAACCAGGAAAACAACATTCAAACGGAGGAATTCCTTTAACCATATTAATTACTAAGCAAAAGTGGACGTTCCTGATCTCTTATATCTTCCTACTTCCAAGAGTAACGTCAGTCCTGACCGTGACACCTCACATTCTAGATCACTCCTGGCTTTCCCCCAATGGCATGTGCCATGAGGATAGGGACTTGGAGACCATCTGGCCCTGTCACCCCACTGTGGAAGAAGAAATGGAGAGCCTAGCCCAGGAGATGATGTGACCAGCGCAAGGTCACGTAGCAAGGTAGAGATAAGATCAGGTCTCAAACAAGACTTCTGCTCCTCTCCCCCACCCCCACTCACAACCGGTCTCATATTAGAGCTTCACACGAGGGGCCCGCCACCCCCACTGCAGGCTATGGGGGCTGTGAGGGTGGTGCTGGGCTCAGTAGCAGCTCAATCAGTGACTGAGAATGAATGAGGAGGCTGGCACGTTTTTAGGTTTGGTCTGTGACCAGCGTTAGATTCCTGTGATTAAAAGTTGGTTTCTGACAAGGTCAAGGTTAGAGGGTCAGCCTGTAGCCAGGATGGGGAAGTCAGTCATTGTTGAGGCTCAGCCTATCTCTGATGGGGTTTAGAAGTCAATCTGGCTGGAGTAAGAGGCCAGCCTTAGGTTGGGGTGGTGTCAGTCCATGGCCACTGTTTGTTTCTTGCAACACTGCTCAACCTCTGGTGCTTCACGCAGCAGCCCTGACGTCCCAAGCCCTCTTGCCTTAGTACAGAAGGTCCAGTGTCCTGAGCAGAGGATGGAGGGATCAGCTCCTTCTCCAGGGGTAGAGGGGACTCAGGTAGGGCACCAAGGAACTTGCTCCTCGGGCTGGAGTTGGCATAGCCTTGGTTCTAGGGCTGTCCTCAGCAGCTGGCCTGGGACACAGCCCTTGCATGAAGGGTGCAGCCACTAAAAAGACTTCAGGCCCTTGGAGGCATTTCCTGTTTTCCAGTGAACTGAAAACTCAGCTTCCTGCTTAGAACAGTCCGTAAGGATGGTTTCTTTTTTTTGATGGTGGGCAGGGTGTCTGGGGGCAGAGGCTTTGTTGGACTTGAGGACAAGCTCTCAGGGTCCTGGTAGGAGGAGGCCCAGGGAGATGAGTGGGAAAGGAGAGCAAGAACCCCCGGACACCTCAGCCTGTTTCCTGGCTGTGCCTTTGTGTTCACAACCAGAGCCCTTAGGGGGAGCAACACCAGCATAATCATACCCCAAACAATTGTGTGTATTTCACATGGAGGTGAAAGTTCTCTGGAGAGGAAAAGCAAGTGTGCAGGACCTATGTTGGCATGGTGACCAGAAGCATGTTGAAAGAGCCGGGTCTTTGGCGCCACCCAGACCCAGATTCAAATCACAGGCTTGAATGCTCATCTGTCCCTGAGGCTGGGTATGTTGCGTGCACAAATTCCTGGCCTTTCTGAACCTCAGAGCCTTCATTTCTAGAATGGGGTCCAAATAAACCCCTCCCAGGCACCACTGGAAGCCAGTCTCCTTCCTTCCAACTGACTGCAGGGGGAGAAGGGTCCAGAGGCGCATCTGTTCCCCAAACAAGGCAATCAGCTCCACTTTCGCCAAAGTGAAGGCTCCAGGCTGGTGCTGCTGCCCCTCCCCAAGCCCTCTCTCCCGCCTTCTCTGTGACCTACAGGCACAAGCTGGTCCCCCGCCCCTCACTTGCCCAGCTCTGGCTCTCCTGTATTGTCTCTTTTGGTGGTGGGTCGAAAGAGGATCGGGGTAGGACAGAATTTCCTGCTTGGCCCCACCTGCCTTACCTTTGGCCCCCATTATCCCCACCACACTAGACTCTGTCAGTTCCTCTGCCCCTGCCAGGGATCACCCAGGACCCCCAACCCCCAACATCAACATGGAGTGCAGATTAACAGCCCCCTGCACAGCTGGGAGAGAGCGGGTAGAAAGTAAGGCCATTTACGAAGGTCATTAACACGGACCATAATTTTGAAGGAGATGTTGGCCAGATGAGGCCCACAGCTCCCATCCCCATGGTGGGTCCAGGTGTGGAGGAACTGGCCTAGACGGGAAGGCTGCAGGGGAGGGTGGGGAGGGCCCGCCAGCCCAGCCTTGCTCAGATTCCATCTGGCCCTTGGCCTGCTGTCTTTTGTGTCACCACCCTTGCCTCTGGATGGACAATGTCCATTAAGATGGGCCCTCACCTTTCCCTTCGGTGTGGTGCCTCCTTGGAGCAGCTGAATTGCTGGAGGCGCCGAGTGACCTAACAACTGCCCAGAACAGAGGCCGCCAGAGGCCCGCTCTCACCTGAGCAGGGAACAGCCGGACACAGCTGAGCCTGCCTGGGACTCTGCCCACGTAGCCTTTCTCCTCCTTCCTGAGTCTCTCCTCGTTCTCTCCTCCTCGCCCTCCTGCCTTTCTCAGGACAATAAAGTAGGAGTGAGGTAGATTTAGGAAATCTGGCAATGATGTGAAAATTTCTCTACGCATGCACACGTAAAGATCTGGGGTGGAGGCACAGCCAGGCCTGCTGGCCCTGGGTGAATGTATTCCTGGGGGAAGTGCTCTCAGAAAACCATTCTCTGCAGGAGCCCTGGGAACTCAGAGCTGTGGGTGGCCGATAATTCTATGATCACAACATTGTTCTGCTCCAGGAAAAACCACCACCCAGATGGGATCAAATGCCAAAGAAGGGTTCTTGGGAGGGTCTATTTATTTGATTTGGTCCTAGCAGGAAGAGGAAGGCTGAGTGAATCTCGGCAGGCCATTTCCCACCCCTCATCCTAGCAGTCTGTTCTCTGGGATGCTTCTGGGAGCCCTGAATGACTGTTCATTGGTTCATTCATTCATTCATTCATTCATTCTTTTAATTACATATAAATATAGTTCAGCCCTAGGGAAAATCACGACGACTTCATCCCACATTGTGATCTCTCCGGCGTTGTTTTCTTTCTTTTCTCCATAGCATGTGCCACCTTCTCAGGACACTCCTAGATCCAGGCAGGAGGGGTGCTGCCCAGGCTCTGCAATTTAGAGGGATCCCTTCTCCAGCTTCTCCCCCTTTCCAAGGGCCAAGGAGCCAGCAGCTGCAGCCAGCAGCCCTGCTGCTAGACTACCTCTGGGTACCTAGGATGTGGAATTCCCTGCCATGAGCAAACTCATGGTCCAGAGTTTGCTGTCAGAGTCTGCACATCCTCGGGCCCATCCTCCCAGGGTGACTCAACCCCCAGCACGTGCACCCTTGGCCAAGGAGTGTGGGTGGAAGCTGGACATGATGACTGGGGGTGTCCTACTGGTGTGAGACACAACTTGGAGTGGGAAGAGAAGGAGTAGCCCGCAAGCAGAGCCAGCTCTCCCCAGGCAGCCATGTTCCTGGGAGCCAGGACTCCAAGGAGTCCTATTCCAAATTCAAACCTGGCCTTTCAGGTTGTTATGAAAATGTGTATCTCAAGGGACAAAGTTAGGATGTATTTTACTTAACAACACCCTGATTTATAACTTTAAAAATATATAGCCCTTTGGTCCATTTATACTATTCCTTAAATGTCAGGGGCAGCCTCGACCTTCTAACACATTATGTAATTTACTTAATGGTCATGTTTACAGTTTATTATTCTCTGCCAACATCCTTGCCTTGTGTAAGAGCGAGGATTTTTGTCTTTGTTCACTGATGTCTAGATGGATGGCTTACATGTAGTGGGAACTCCATGAAAATTTGTGGAATAAGTGAATGAATGAATGAGTGAATGAATAGTTCTGTGTGTCATCTATCCTGTGTGCAAGTACTTTCTGTATGGTCTCTGGGGTTCAGCCAGATCTGGCCTGTTGCTAGGTCTGTGAACTGAGCAATGTTCAGTTTCCTTAACTGTACAACTGACATACAAATACAACAGCTTTATGAATCTGTAAGAATTAAATAAACTATATAATTTCTGAGACTCAGTTTCCTCATCTATAAAATGAGGGATAATTGGAGGATCTACTTCATGTGATTTTGGTGAGGTTAAATAGGCTAATTTATGTGACATACTTAGTATAGTGTCTGGAACAAAGAAGGTTTTTTAGATTATTAATAACCTAAAGAAGGAAGCATGAATGGTAGATTCTGCAATTGGTTTCCCAGAAGTCAGCCTTTTCAGAGCCTCCCAAAGCAATCAGTGGGTGGCCTCCTGCTCCAATGTACGTAAGGCCTGAGAGGCAGTGGCATGTATAATTGTTCACCTTGCACATAGGTTCCAAAGCTGAGCCTGGTCTGATCTCAACCCTCTGGCAGTATTTACCTGATCCAACTGGGGGAAGTAAGCACTGAAACATGAACTCTGCCATCATACCCAGAGACAAGGGTGTCTTTATTGAAGGGGTGGGTTGGGCTCTCAAAGATTGTCCCCCCTGCAAAAACCATCAAACCACTTTATAAACAATTCCCATGACCTTGACACTCTCATGTTGAGAAATGAAGTTGAAAACTGCTGCAGGACTGTCCTGGAACCCAAGCTCCCCAAGCTCCCAGCCCTTCCATGCCATGCAAAGCTGACTGCCCTTCCCTGCCCTTTGTCTGCCCACATCTTCCTCCCCTTTTAGTGCCCTCTCAGCACTGCCTCATCCAGGAAGTCTGCCTCGATAATGCAAACCTCCCCCGCTTCTCTGGACTTCCCTTGTATCGTCAGCAGGGCTTTCTTTGTCTCTCTTGCCTGCCTTCCACTGCCCTCCTGCGTGGGGCCTGTTTTGTTTCATGCTGGTTGTCAGTTCCCTGAGGGCCACAACCTTGCCTTGGATATGCTCCTTTCTGCCTGCAGTGAGGGTCCCTCACTGGTGGGGCGGGCTGTGTCAGGCGCCCCCAGGAGTGCTGAGGAGCAGGACATCTGAAAGACAAGAGAAAACAGAAAAGAAAGGCTGCCCTCGTTACACCAAGCTAGGCTTTCCTGTGGTGCAGCCTGCACTCTGATCAAGAAGTGGGGGTGCGAGTGCCTCAGGGAGGAGAAATGATGGCAATGGAACCAGATGCTGCGCCTTGGACCTTTTGATCTCACTGGTGTTTCACAACAGGTCTTGAGGCTGTAGGTCTCATTACCACCATTTTATAAATGCAGAAACAGGTTTAGAAAGGTACAGTTACCCACCCAAGGTGGGCAAGCTCCCTAAGCCAATTTTTGGTGCACATCCCTGCATTATTTTTGGTAGATTCCTACAGCTGCAAGAAGGGACGTAGTTACTCCATAACAAGTTCTCAGCCCACCCTCCGAGACAAATACAATTTATTAGCAAGTAGGCACAGAGAGCCTTGTGGATATTCTGAAAGCTCCATCAAGTCCCAGGTCCCTGTCCTTTTGGGTGTTTCTGATAGTGCCTCCCAGGAACGCTTTCCCACAACAAATGTGACCCTGTTCCCCCATAGCATCAGGCTGTCTGTGGGAGTGAGACAACAGGACACCTCCAAGGCAGCAGGAAACACAGGCCATGTAGGGGTTCAGCCAAGGTTGCCGTCTCCAAGGGCGATAGACAAAGGTCTTTCTAGATTTGGGGTATTTTCTCTTTTTTTGAGACAGGGTCTCATTTTGCCACCCAGGCTAGAGTGCAGTGGTGCCATCACGGCTCACTGTGGCCTCAATCTCTGGGCTCAGGTGATCACCTCAGTCTCTCAAGTAGCTGGGGCTACAGGCGCCACCACCATGACTGGCTAATTTTTTTGTAGAGACAAGGTTTTGCCATGTTGCCCAGGCTGGTCTTGAATTCCTGGGTGCAAGCTATCTGCCCACATTGGCCTGTCAAAGTGCTGGGATCACAGGTGTGAGCCACTGTACCCAGCGGAGGGTTATTCACTTATTTATGTTCTTTTTTCTTCTTTTGAGACGGAGTCTTGCTCTGCCGCCAGGCTGGAGTGCAGTAGCACGATCTCGGCTCACTGTAACCTCCACCTCCCAGGTTCAAGCAATTCTCCTGCCTCAGCCTCCCGAGTAGCTGGGACTACAGGTGTGCACCACCATGCCCAGCTAATTTTTGTATTTTTAGTAGAGACAGGGTTTCACCATGTTGGCCGGGATGGTCTCGATCTCTTGGCCTTATGATCTGCTCACCTCGGCTTCCCAAAGTGCTGGGATTACAGGCACCAACCACCACGCCTGGCCATGGGGTTCTACATGAAGTGCGCTACAGAGAAGTGCATAGATCTTAAGGATAGAGCTTAATGCATTGTCACAATGTGAACCCACCTGTTTGCCGGCTCCTCATTCTGAAAACGAAACTAGTACCTCCAGAAGCCCCTTTGTTCCCCCTCCTAGTCACGACCTCGCCTCCGCATAAGGGTAACCACTAGCCTGATTTCCAAGAGCATGGATTATATCAATAGAATCACAGTGTGTACTCTTCGGCCTGGCTTCTTTCCCTTCACATTATGTTAGAAGAGTCCTCTGTGTTGTTGCATGTAGCCCTAAATCACTCATTCTTATGGTTATATAGGGTTCCATTGTGGGAATATTTCACAATTCATTTTTCTTTCCATAGTGGATAGATTTTTCTCCTGGGTCAAAGGTATACAATATGGCTTTCACAGACACTGACGAAGTTTTTCAAAGTACTTGTACCATTTTCTGCTGAGACCAGAAACATTGAAAGTTCCAATTGTTCCACATCTTATGTCTGACTTTTTGAGTTAGTCATTTGGGTGGAGGTAAAGTGGTATTGCAGTTCGATTTAAATGTGCATTTTTCCAACTACTAGAAAAGTTGAAGTCTCCCTAGGTTTTCATATACTGTGTTTTAAAACATGGAGATTTATCTTGAGATATCTTTGCCAATCTGCATATCTCAGACACCACTAATGTCACCTTTCTAACATTCTTTATGCTAATTAACAAGCCACCATTTTCCTTGAGAAAATAGTTTTCTAGCATCCCTTATGTTAATGGCAAAACTCCCAGGTGCTTTGGGAGGTAAAAGAAGGCTGAAGAACTTGTAGTAGCTTTCTGAATAAATACTATTTATTCAACCTGCTGTCCATCCCTGAAAAATGTATTTCTGATTGTAAGTATAGCTTAAAACTAACATACCACATATGTAATGTCATTGTCTGGGCTAAAGTACTTTGAAGTAGGAAACAGACTTCATGAGGTGGCTTTCAAGCCTTCTTTCCACCTGCTCTCTGCCACTCCAAACATGAGGACAACACATGCCTAGTACTTCTGAGATTGCCTTGCATGGGGATCTTCGGGCTTCTGGTAGCCCGACTGATGGTCTGCACCTCGGTACAAGGAAATAGAGAAGGGATAACATCCCCATAGATTTCCTTGGCAAGAAATCTATTAGTCTGGCTGTTTCTTAGTTCAGGGCACAGCCACACATACTCTCCTCAAGCAGCTCTGCAGCCACCTGAACCTTGCTAGGGACCCTGCCCAGAGCTCCCCTGGAACAGGTGGGTCAGCGCCTGGCTTTCTCAGCTAGAATGTGGTTGAGGGTGGGAAGAGAGGTTCCAAACCAGATATACTGACAGCGATTGACCTTTCTCAGTGCTTTGTGGAGCACAGAAATTTGAGAGGACGAGTCCCTTGTCTCCAGCACTTTGGAGCTGTTCTCTTCCAGAGCTCTAGGTAAAGGGACGTGCAGGCTGGTCACATTTCATTCAGCCACGTGCTTGCGGGTATCTCCTGACCTTCCTACAACAGCTCCTTTTGTTTCTGCTGATGTTTTTCGGCTTTATTAAGTTATAATTGACAAGTAAACATTGTGTATATTTGCGGTATATGTGATGTTTTGATAAGTATACATTGTGAAATGATTACATCAAGCTAATTGATATTAGATTGCAAAAGTAATTGTAGTTTTGCCATTACTTTTTAAAATTTTTTAAAATAGTATATAGTATTTCTTTTAATTTTTATGTTAAGTTCCAGGGTACATGTGCAGGATGTGCAGGTTTGTTACATAGGTAAAAGTGTTAGTATTACTTTTAAAAATGGCAAAAACCACAATTACTTTTGCACCAACCTAATATATCCATCACCTCACGTTCTTTCTCCTCCTCCTCCTCCTCCTCCTCCTCCTCTTCCTTCTTATTTTGAGACAGGATCTTGTTCTCTTGCCCAGGCTGGAGTGCAGTGGCACAATTATGGCTCATTACAGCCTTGACCTTCTGGGCTTAAGCAATCCTCCTGCTGTGGCCTCTTGTGTAGCTGGACCACAGGCGTGCACCACAGTGCCTGGCTGATTTTTTTTTTTTTGGAGAGATGAGGTCTCACTTTATTGACCAGGCTGGTCTTGAATTCCTGGGCTCAAGTGATCCTCTCACTTTGGCCTCCCAAAGTGCTGGGATTACAGGTGTGAGCCACTGTGCCTGGCCCCAGCCCATTCTTTTTTTGTGGTGAGAACACATAATATCTTCTCTCGGCAACTTTCAATTATACATTATTATTAACCATAGTCACCATGTTCTACAATCAAGCTTCAGAGCGTATTTATCCTAACTGAAACTTTGTTAGTTCGGCCAACATCTACCCATTCCCACCCTCATCCCAGACCCTGGCAACCACCATTATACTCTCTGCCTCTATGAGTTTGATGTTTCTCCTAATTTTGTTTAAGTTTGTGATAAGACAGACAAGCTGGTGGGAAGGTTGCTTCTCCTTGGGTGGTCACTTACCTAGAAACAACTGCCTGAATCAGAGAGAAAACTATGTGCTAAACACATCCTTCTTGGGGTGGGTCTGGATATTCATGCTTAGATCTCCAGGTGGGCAGGAGATGTTGCTGAGAGAGGAAAAACTGTGAGAGAAGAGGCCTTTCGGGCAGACATGCCAGTCACTGGAGGGCTTATGAGGAAGTGATTTTGTGAGTAGAGGGTGACAAGGGAGGCCATCCCCTTACCTTAGGATAAGAAATAGTAGAACTGCAATCGTTTCTGTAACTTTTTTTTTTTTTTTTGAGATGGAGTTTTGCTCGTTGCCCAGGCTGGAGTGCAATGGTGCGATCTTGGCTCACCGCAACTTCTACCTCCCGAGTTCAAGCGATTCTCTTGCCTCAGCCTCCCGAGTAGCTGGGATTACAGGCATGCGCCACCATGCCCGGCTAATTTTGTATTTTTGGTAGAGATGAGGTTTCTCCATGTTGGTCAGGCTGTTCTTGAACTTCCAACCTCAGGTGATCTGCCCACCTCAGCCTCCCAAAGTGCTGGGATTACAGGCATGAGCCACCGCACCCGGCCCATTTCTGTAACTTTTAAGGAACAGGAAATTCTGGCCAATGGAAATTTCTGGTGTACTCAAGAGGGTGCTTTTGAGTTTCAAACATTCTTGAAAAGTTTGTGTTGGGGAAAGAGGAGGAGTCTTGCAGTACCGGGCCAACATGCTTGAATGGCAGAAAAGGAATCCCAGAGTGAAGGAGGAACCTGGAGAGCCCAGGAGTCGGCAGGATGGGCACAGACATGGGCTGCGTGGGGCAGGTGGGCAAGAGCAAAGCGTGGAGCCCCCCGGCCAGTCTGTGCTCCAGGCCAGCCTGCACGGAACTCTCGCCCTAGGAGGAGTCCCTGGACCCCAAAGGCCTATAGTTCCAAGCATCAGGCCCAAAACTGAGTCATGAGGAGGCTCAAACGGGCATCGGCTGCCAGGTGGTCCGGCATTTGCTTCTCTGGAAAGACAAAAATGTAGGTGCTTTCTTGCCTATCTCCCAGCACCCCAAGGCAGACAGGCCAAGGCAGCTGAGAGCCATGTCCAGTCGGCACAGGTCCCCTAATTCCTTCTGACAGCCCAGAAGCACAGAGGAAGGGGGAATGTGCAAATATGGTCATTTGCAGCTTTTGTGCATCTTCCAAGGAGAAAGGAAAGCTGAAACCACGTTTAGGTTTAGGAATTTTTGAATCTCTAATATATAAATGGCAAAAAGCTTCATTAGTGCCACTTTGCCACTCATAACGGAGATTAAAAATTCTTACTGGCACTGAGAAATAAGACTTAACGTCATTGTATTTATTAGGTTCTGAAACAATACACATTCACATCCTTTTGAATACAGTACATTTGGCACAATAATGTTTACAATGAAATAACACTAATGAATGGCAAGAGATTAAAATTACATCCAGAAAGGAAAAAATGTACAAATAAAGCATCACAATACAAAAAAAAAATCCTAAAATTGAATACATTTTATAGTTAGCCAGAATTATTTTGCACATAATTTAAAAAGAGGTAATTTTTTAGCCTTCTTTTTTTTTTAAAAAAAAAGCAAGAATAAGTTGTTTTTTCACCTTTGGAGGAAAAAAATTATGTTTCTACTTCACAAAGCCCATAATGAGAGAACACAGGAGAACAGCTATCCTTCATATATATTTTTTGGCTTTTTTTTTTTTTTTGCACTCCCCCACCCCCCCCCTTTTTTTTTTAGAGAGAGAGAGAGAAAGAGAAAGGGGGTGGGGCGGGAAAGATTAGAAAAAACTGGCAGAAGTGTCAACAGTGTGTCTATTTTCAAACTCTTGTAAAAATGAAAATGAAACAATGATTACTCAAGGAACACACAAGCCTTTTTCTATAGACCTTTGCTGGATTTAAATCTGCCTGTGTGAGAACGTCACCAGCCAGAGGCATCCCAGCCAGCCCAGCCTTGGGTGCTAAAAAGGGCCCTTTCTGGGACAGACTGACTGACTGCCTTCAGCTGCCAGGTGGAATGTATTATTTGACTTCCCAGCAAACTTGCCAGTTGTCCTGTAGGAAAGGCCCAGTCCCCACTGCCATGCAAACAGCAGACCCTTGGACAAGGCCATCTGGCATTGCAGTTAGAGCTTGCTTGGTTGTCCAAAGTTTAAAATGGTGAAGAAAGCAGAAGAAAGAACAGTAGTTACACATGAGTATGATGGGCAGTATTATCATGTCTTCCTAAAAAATGAGATGATGCCACCGTAAAGATGTTTCTGTGCTTGTACTCAACTCCAGAAGATAGTCTCTCTCCAGAATGTCAAGTTACCGAAGATAAATTAAATTAATCTAATGTTCTTCATCATTCACTGGTATGCCAAACACATGAATTGATATATCATAATATTTAATATTTGCAATTATTATAAGAACAGATAATAATTACACCTGAGTTTTTAAAAAATAAAAACAAAAGAGAACTGAATGTCGTCATTAGTAACAAAGGCTATGACCAGCCAGATGCAAATATGGACACGGACTCTCTATGGGCTCAAGATAGTTACTGTCCAAGCGTTGAAACCACCATCAAAAACATTCCTTTCTCTCCCCCATCTCTATCAGGGTATAATAGAGCACAGGAGAACTGTATGTGAGATTTAATATAGCTTAATACATGTTTACATCTTTTAAAATAAACCAAAATGAAATAAACAATACAAAGAATCCCCAACACACCCCCCCATCCCCCATAAAGGAACACACCTATGTCTCGGTAACTTGAACCAATACACTTACAGAGTATTGCACCTGGACATTATTATAATTATTCTTTCATAGACTAAAGTTTTATAATATGCCTGAACATGCAGCAGTTGATACCTCTATATTCAATGAATTAATTCCACAGGCCTTGCAGCAAACACTATATACAAAAATCTCAAATGTACAAAAGGCAAAAAGCTTCATTAGTGCCACTTTGCCACTCACAAGTATATATATTTAGGGGCAGCTGGGAAATCCACGTGCAATAGTTGGAATGGATTCCATTCCCTGCTAAATCAGTTCAGTAAATTAGGTAATCAAATGACCTCCAGGAAACATATACACAAAGCCACACAGAACCCTTGGAAATGAAAGAATAACACTGTTAGCGTATCTACAGGAGGTAATGTCACATCCCTTAAATAGTGTCCACATGAGTTGCCATTGCATGTCACACAGAAACAAAACTGAGTACATCTTGTGACACTGTCAGTTTTCAAACAAGTTGCTGTTCAGTCTCCAGATACCCTTTGTATAACCCATGTTTAGCCTCATTCTGCTTATTCCAAAAGCAGGTATTTCATATATAACTTTACATGTTTAATGTTTAAAAACCACAGCACAGTAGTACTACCATTTTGTATAAGTGCGCTAAAATGACACACTGCTGCAGAAAATAAATAGTGTTTATGCTAGGAACTTAGGATGAAACTGGAAAGAGAATCTGGGAGCTGAGCTTTGTTGGAACCCCAGGGTCCTGGCTTTTGTGTCCAGGTAGAACTTGAACGATGAGGAACGCTACTTGCTGCCTTTTCTCTCAATTCATACAGCCCTCATGTGTCACTCGGTCACTGACAGCATCCACCTTGGATGACCGGTTTCTCATTTTGTATTAGCCCTTTAATATCTACCTGTATTCAGACTGGAATTTATATCTTTTGGCCAATTAGAAAGTGAATTTGAAAATATATCTTTCAAATGTTAACAGAGTTCAAAACCCCGTTCCTTTTTCCACAAAGAGGATTTCTTCCACAAGACACAAACTTACATGACTTTGGCATGCTGAAAAGCTAAAACCAAAGCGGGCAAGAGTTAGCCATTCCAGAGCAAACCAACCCAGCTGGCCAATCCCTGCATCTCTGGTCTCCCTCCCTCAGAGGGCATGCCTTGAGGGCGCCCTCCCTTGTGCGTGCGGAGAAGCACCAGTCTCTTCTCCAGGACAGAAGGGCAGGGATGGCAAGCTGGGGCGCAGGAGGGAAAATAAGCAAGAGGGGTCAGGATCTGTGTCCAACAGCAGAGCCAGAGTCTTCTTGTTGGCTTGCTTTCTTTTTTCTTTTCTTTGCAGTAAAAGAACTGAAGTTGCTTCACTGCCAGGAGCCCCTGAGGAGTGGAACCAGGCTTGCCAACGGTCCAAACACGGCAGTGTATACAGCTAACTGCTGACCCAATGAGTCTGTATTACTGGTGAGACAAGAACCGAGAGCGCCTTCTGGTCGCCAGGTGGGAGGGGGAGGAGGTGGCCTGGGGCAAGGGAATGCAATAAATAGACAGTGGACATGGGACTGGGGCTCCGAGGAGGAGAAGTAGTTCAAGACCTGCTGAGTCTCTGCAACACAGGAGTCTTCTCTGCACCCCTTCTTGCAGCATCGGCAAAGTCCAACTGCAGTGGGCTCTCAGGGCATCAGGTCTTCACCAAAGTAGGAGAAGCCTTTGAATTCCTCCTGGTTGATCTGCTTTACAATTGCTTCGTCCACAAGGGTGAGTACCGGCTCTTCCCGGGTAAAGTCTTGGTCAAAATTATTGACGTCTCTTTTGGTTTTCTGTGGGAAGAAAAGAGAAAGTGGTAAGTGGAGGCTGCCCTCCCTCCCGAGGGCCCCCCACGGGGAGTGGGCACCGCACTGACCAGCCTGTCACCAAAGCAGGCCTCTAGCTACCAACAGACAGCAGACACGGGGCTGTCCCGATGAGGTAACGATGGATGGCCCCAGGACCCGGAGGTGACAGAGGAGGAGAGGAAGAATGAGTCAAGGTGAGAAGGAAGAAGGGGTGAGAGGGTATGATGGAAAAGCAGGGAAGTGGGATTCCCACAGACGTGTGTGTGTGTGTGTGTGTGTGTGTGTGTGTGATGCAAACGTCCCATCTCACACCCTCTTCCAGCAACTGCTATAACCTTCTGGCTCCATTACAACCTCCCTCCTGAATCCCCTCCCAGAGGTCCTTCTTCCCCATAATCCGGCCACGTCTGCTCCAGGTAACATCCTCTCTATAAGCCTGCCTCGATTTCCACTTATTCTCACCATGAACCCAACTGTGTGCTCCCATATTTTGTCAATTATTACACTCAGCACATTGACTTGCCATGATGTTTTTATGCTTTTGTCTAGACCAAGAGCTTCTTAAAGGCAGAGACCTTGTCTTGTTCAACCTTGGGTTCCCAGCAGTTCCCTAGCAGTAAGTGTCTTATTGAATGAAGAGTGTAAACTCACCACTGACTCCGCAGCTCTGAAGGACCCATACCTCTGGGTTCAAGTTCCCAAAGTACAACTGTGAGCCTTATGGTTCTGGGGGGTGGGGTGGAAGGGAGCAATCAATCAATCCACAAATGAATCCTGGTTTTTGGAGAAAATCAGGAAGTATAAATAATGCTGTCTGCCTTTAGGGGCTTAGAGTTGAGTTTGAGGGGCCAGTAGTCCTGTGTAGAACACATCGCTTTAGTTAGAAAAATTTCCATGGAGAAGGCAGGGTTTGGACTAAAATTTGAGGAATGGGTGACAATTGTACTGGTAGAAATGGGAGGGAGGTACTTTGGCAGGGAGAAGGATGGAACAAAGGCAGGGAATAGGAAGACAAAAGATGCATACACAGGCCAATGGGTTCACCAAGCTGCAGGGGCAGAGTGCAGCGTGGGGATGGTGGGAGTTAGGGCTGGAGTCCAATGGCAGAGGCCTTCAATAGCGGGCACAGCAGCACAATGCCCAGAAGATTAAAGGCAAGGACTCCAGCAATACTTTTTTCAGACACTGATTAACTGGTATTACCCAGGATTAGTGACCTGGATGATGGAATAAATCTTGTGGAAAGATTCACATTATTAGTTGTAGGAGAAATAATATTAATATACACTATGCTCTGTGGAAACCAGTAACCTAAAGAAGTTAATAAGTAGTCCATGAAAAAAGGGGTTTTAACACAAAGCCATGTTTTCTACCCTGCTCTTGGAGATTTGCTATGCACATTGGCAAGTTAGTCTCCGAGAAATTCTGGAGTGAGGAAATCTGGTTTGCTTTGTTTGGGCCAGGCTTCCTCAAACTTGACCTAAAACTTTCTTTTTTTTCCTAAATAGTTTATGAACACCTCTCCTGAGAGCAGGTTCTACAGAATGCAGTTTGGAGAATGTTGGTTTACAGTTTACAAAGCATCTTTGCATTTATTTGCTCATTTGATCCTCAGAACAGGCCGGTAACATCCTGATCCTACAGATGAGGAAACTGTGGCTCAGAGAGGTTTGGTGACTTTCCCAGGGTCACCGGACTGGTTAAGAACAGAGCCAGAACTCATGTCTGGGCTTCAGTGTGATGCCTTCCACAGTGGGTAAGGTCTGGAAATCTGGACATGGGAGAAATTGGATGATATAACAAGAGTCAAGTTCAACCAGGAGACATTTAGGTAACACCACTAGGCAAAATAAAGCCAGAAAGGCCTGCCAGTTGGCAAGCATGGTGGCAGACAGCTGTGAGTCCGGGAAGATAGGAGTAACATGGGCCGGGTGAGCTGCGCAGGGGACTGTTTTCAAATGGCCCCAGGTTGAAATCAGAATCACAAACAGCACGGAGAAGGGACAAACTGATTTCTACCATCTTTTAGCACCACCAGTCCTGCCTGGTGTCTTCTTTCTGGGCTTGAGCTGCATAGGTCAGCAGGTCTCAGAGACCTTGGAAGGCGGAAGGAGAGGACACACAGAAAACCCAAGGGATTCCCAGAAACAGAACCTGCAGCTGAGGGGCATCCATGCTGCCCCTGAGAAGGGAAAGCTGGGTGGTTTGGTCACCTCTGCCAGGAGGGCTGGCCCCCGGCAGGAGGACCATCTGTTCTCCCTCTCCAGTGTGTACAGAACAAGAGGAAAAGGAGGGCCCTGCTTGAGAGGGAAACAACAAAGACCATCCCAACAGTGACGCACATCGACGCGGGAGGGTGGCGCCTGGGCAAAGGGTGTGGGACACCTCTTCTGAAGATCTCTATGGAAGGGGGAGGGATTCACTGACTGGGGAGGATTGCAGGCTATGGGCCCTCTGTGCCTGGTGAAGTGAGTCCAGAGGGAGGAGTGGGCTGGGCAGGCTGTGGCAACAATTGGGGAAGCACTGGGTATCTTCCCAGAAGGCAAGCCAGGGGCATCCACGCTGGGGGGAGCTGGAGCCGAAGGGGACAATGGAGTAGTAGGGGTGGCAGTAGAGAGAAAAAGAGAGTCAAGGAATACAGCAAGAGGAATGTTCCATTTGTAACATCACCAAAGACGGGCCATGTCCAGGTCTATGGTAGACCGGTATAATCCAGGCAGAGGGCTGGCTGTATAAGGCGTGGAGGCAGGAGATGCCTTCACCATCTCTCCTAACTTGGCACTCACCACACTGAGGAGGCCCCCTCTTTTCAACTCATGCATGATATAGTGACCAGGATTCTCCAGGTTTCAGAATCACCCCCAGCTCCCTCCCAGCTGGCTGCTAATGAGAGGAACCTGTGTATGAAGGACTTCAGAAAATCTGTAAGCTGTCTGGCACTGGCTCTCCCTATTTACCTGATTGTGTTTCACCTGTTGGTCATTAGTGTCTGTTAATCATGGAAGCTGGTTTCATTTCTTGAGGTCAACTGAGCTTAATGGTAAAGCTAGATTCTACAGGAGGTCTGAATTTCACAACTTGCTGTTGTGAACCAGGGAACCAGGCTCAGTCAATACTGCTAGTGGTGTCATTCCCAGAGGACTTTAGCTTCATGGTGGTCTACCTTGGAGAGTCATTTAGCTCAGCTCTGCGATTCTTGAGGTTCCAGAATCATCTGTGGCATTCGAGAGAATATGCCATTCTTCATGATCGTTACAGACTTGGCTCACCCATCTCCTTACACTACTTGGCCCCTACCCTACTTTCCTTGGAGAGATTTTAGGTACATGTGAGTCACCCATTTCTAATTCAAATAACCATCCCCACTATGTGCAATCTCTAAGTGTTAACATTAGAGGCTTGGGAGTTTTCCAAAGCAAACGTCCCTGGGAAAACCCATCCCCTATTAATGGTATGTAGGTAGCACAGCATCCTCGAATTTGGAAAGAATTGCAGATTATATTCTTTACTCACCGATTTCATTCTTTGAAAAGCTGCTACCTCCCTCACAGAGCAGGCACAGGACTTGACTTAAAGGTTCTGAGGGGCAGGCTCTCAGAGACACTTGTTTATCGTGATCCTCAGTTATCCCTGCCTCCCCTAGTGCCTAAATGTCAGGCTCCTGCCCCCCACTGCAGAGCCTGAGAGATGACAGTGGGACACAGGGAACAACATTCTAACTCTCCGGTCCCCTCCTAATCCCTGAAGCCTTTCCTACAACCTTCGGCCCACACTTAGGGAAGGCTGCGTAGAGTAGGAGGAAGATCACTGGCTGAGCTCATCCTGGTGCCATCCCTTCCTGGTTATTGAAGCTGTGAAGTTAACCTCTTTAAGCCGTGATCTTTTCATCTGTCACATGGGGGTGGTAACAGGCACACTATAGGCTGCCTTGAGGACTGAGTGAGATGCGATGTTAGGTTCCTTCTGCAGAACCTGGCATACAGAGGGCACTCAATAAATGATAGCTCCCATCATGCCTTCAAATCTTAGCATTCGTGTGCCATGGGCATGCATCACGCACAGCTTGGTTGTTACCCAACACAGTGCATGGAATCTGCCCATCAATGAGTTTCCTGAAGGTAGGGGCTGAGTCTTACCTTTCTTTCTGTGCCTCCAAATCCAGAACTAGGGCTGAGCCCAGGACTGCCTGAACATCCTAGTGCTTCCTCCAGCAATTGAGATGCTTCCATTGCACATCACTGCTTTTGGGGTAAAGTCCTGAGATCTTTCAATCACCTGCTTCTGAGGCCCTTCAGGAGCTTGTCCTTGCCGCCTCCCCCAGCTTCATCTCCCTGGCACTGTCCAACTGTGGGGCTTCCTACTGCTTTCTCCTGCCTCCAGCCTTGCACAGCTATCCCTCTACCTGGAATGCCCTCCCCCATCCCTGCCTTCTGCCCCACATCCATGCAATTTCCCCACCTCCATGTATGTGCCCTTCCTTCAGGAACTCTCCTTGTCCCTCCAAGGCTACTTGAACAAAGCTTCTTGTGGGTGCCCTCACCATCTCTCCTAATTTAGCACTCACCACACTGAGGAGGCCTCTTCTTTTCAACTAATCTATGAGCTCCTTGCAGGCAGAGACTGCGCTGAACTCACCATTCTATCCCCAGCCTAGCACAATGCCTGGCACATTCTGCGTACTCAATAGATATCGGCTAGAAAAAATTAATAAATGCACCTCTCTTGCTGCTACTTTATCTAGAGCCAGTAACGTGATCTGGGTTCAGGAGCAGGGACTACTGTCCCATCCGGGGGTGTTTTGATTTTGGGAAGTGGAGGCAGCGGGTGAAGGGGGGCATGGCTGTAGTCTGATTCATGAAGGGCCTGGAGCCAGACCATCACTAGCACCATGGGGCCTGCAAAGCAGGTAGGCTTAGGCCCAATTAATGAAATGTCTTCTCCCAGGACTTGGGGCACTACAGTTCTCTAATTGCTGACTCAAGATAGAAACAGAAACAGGTTCGACCACGGTTTGGGAAAATTCCATCAAGACAGATATGTTTAGGGACTTGGTGGGTATGTCCCTGACCCCTGTGGTTGATGTTAGAGGAAAACAACATTCCGATTCCCTCTGGCATCGTTTCAGAAATAAGGTCTTGGATTTGAGAAATCTGGGACTGACTCTGGGGGAAGGGCACATTTTTGGTGTCTGTAGTCAGGGAGGGAGGTGGAACTGAACGAAATAAGAGTTTCAGGTCACTCCATATCCCTCTCAGAGACTGGGCCCGCCTTAGAGCTCAGGCAACTCTGAGGCCTAGAGGCTCAGCGGCTGTGGTGGTGGTGGGAGCCCAGGACAGAGGTGGGCAGGCAGCGTCAATGCTTACTTCCTGTCTGGCCAGCACAATCTCTCACAGCCCTCACTGTGCTGAAGTCATAAACTCAAGCTTTCGGAGGAGCCAGCAGCGTCGCTTCTGTCTTCATTTGATTCCCAGGAGATCAACAGATGACTTTGTTTTAAAGCACTGAGAAACCTCCCTGATCTTACAGGCTGGGGCACAGGGCTGGCTTTCATGTGGCCACCTTGTTGGTCCCTACCTTCCCCCTTAACTCTGCTTGGCGTGACAGCAACAGCACAAGTAGCCTAGTGACCCCAAGCCAGAGGTCCTCTGCCTCATGGGGTGTGACCTGAACTGAGACATGCTGTCTCTACATGGTCTCCCAAATGCCAGCATCCTTCTAGGTCCAATGTGAGCCTCCTTATAACTTCCCTAACTCCAGTCACATTTCACCCTGCCCTCCTCCCAGCTCCTATAGCACTGTCTGGATCATGCATTTAGCCCCTTCTGCAAGGCAGGGCACACAGCAGACACTTAATGTTCATTGGCTGAAAATAATTTTAGTCACTATAACAGCCAAATCCCAAGTTCGCCCTAGCTTTGAAATGTCCATATTCTTATCTAAGCTTCACTTTTCTCCTTTAAATATTCTAAAAGAAAAAGAATTTAAATAATTAGAACACTTCCTCAACATCAACTAGATCCTCACATAGATGCATATATTCTTTATAGCCATACATTCGAATTAAAATAATATATGTGTATATGTTTATATACTCATACTGATGTGTGAAGTTAAATGAAATAAAGAAGGTATCACTGCATAGTGCCCTGCCTGGCAAAAATGAGAATCTCTCAACTCTCTAGTTAAAAATTTCTCTAAACATAATCATCTGTCATCCCTTCTTCCTCTTTATAATTTTGTTAGCCAAGAAATATTCATACTTTTGGATTTTCTTTATAGTAAACAGGTCAAAACATATAAAGGGGTCATCTGGCACTGGACTGCCCATGGAACTTTCTATCGGGAGTCCATGGCAGTTCTCTATTTTTTTTGAGACGGAGTGTTGCTCATGTTGCCCAGGCTGGAGTGCAATAGCACAATCTTGGCTCACTGCAACCTCTGCCTCCCAGGTTCAAGTGATTCTCCTGCCTCAGCCTCCCGAGTAGCTGGGATTACAGGCATGTGCCACCACACCTGGCTAACTTTTGTATTTTCAGTAGAGACGGGGTTTCTCGATGTTGGTCAGGCTGGTCTTGAACTCCTGACCTCAGGTGACCTGCCTGCCTTGGCCTCCCAAAGTGCTGGGATTACAGGCATGAGCCACCGTGCCCAGCCATTTTTTTTTTTAAATCCATCTCCTTCTTAGAAGCTGGTGGCCAGAGGTGAGTGCTAGGTTCCTGCCTCTGCAGTCTGAACAGTGCCAAGTGCAGTGGTGTTACTTTCTAGTAGGCGTGAACCCTTAAATTATATTAACGTTGTCTAAGACAGTATCAATGTTTTATCTTTTCTTAAATAGCTATGAGAAAACGTTGACACTATCTTAGTTGTATCAATCCAATTTTACCCCATTATGAGCTGAATTGTGTCTCCCCAAAAAGATATGTGAAGTCTTAACCCGCAGCACCACAGAACGTGGTCTTATTTGGAAATAAGTTCTTTGCAGATGTAATCAAATGAAGATGAGGTCATTAGAGTGGGCCCTGATCCAATATGACTGGTGTCCTTATAAGAGGGGAAATTGGACACAGAGACAGACATGCACAGAGGGAAGAGACACGGGGACACATGTGTGAAGACTGAAGCTGTGCCACACAAGCCAATGAACATGTGCGGCTACCAGAAGCTGAAAGAGGCAAGGAAAGATTCTTCTGTAGGTTTCAGAGGGAGCAAGACCCTGCCAACCCCTTGATTTCAGACTTCTAGCCTCAAACTGTGAGATCATAAATTTCTGTTGTTCTAAGCCACCCAGGTTTTGGTACTTTGTTACAGTAGCCCTGGGCAACTAATACAAACTCTGAAATTGATTAAAAAAATTTTTTTAAGTATATAAAGTAGAGAGACGAAATCTCGCTGTGTTGCCCTGGCTGGGCTCAAGCGATCCTCCCACCACCGCCTTCCAAACTGCTGGGATTACAGGTGTGAGCCACCATACCCAGCTTGAAATTGGTTTTTAAAATCCAGACGTAATCCTTTACACTTAACCTTGATTTCTTCTTATTTTGGGACATATTTCTAGCCTGTCAAGATCACCATGATTCTGCAATTTACCTCTCTGAATCTCAGTGTATTTAGCTAGGAAGTAGAGATAACAGACATACCTAGCTTTCTGAGGGTTATAGGTAAAGTCCAGATAAACCTTAAAATACAATGCAAATGCCATTTTAAGTCTATCATTCATCTTATCTGCTATATCCTCCAGCTTTATGTCATCCTAAAATTTGATTGGCATGCCTCCAATCTATTGGGACACTTATGCAACTATTATTTAGCACAGGATCAGGACCAGAGCCATTTGACCTGGCCCCTGAAACAGCCCTCTTACAAAGGTGACATCAAGTCCCACCAGCACTCTTTGGGGTGTGATTGTGAAATTGACTGAGAAGCAACCAGCCATGGTCACTGTTTTCATTTTGCTCAGTTGCTTTGCTAGAATAAAGATACAAATGGCTGAGCATTTCTCTGCTGGAAATGAAGTTAATTGCTTCACATGATTATTACTGCTCCCTAAATGTCCACAAACTATCTTCTCATTAAGAATTTCGAGAAACTTGCTTTAATAATATCAATTTCAAAGTGTCCTAAGTCCACATTTTCCCAGTTTCTGAATACTGGGAGACTGTTTGCTTTTCTCCTATCACTTGGTATCACTACTCTATCCCATCATTTCCAATTTACCAACCAGTAGGCAGAGCAGATTCTTCTGTAACCTGGAATGTAATTCACCTGGACCTACACTGGAGTCACCCGGGGGAGCTTCAACCCACTGAGATGCTCGTCCCACTCTAGAGATTCTGTTTAATTGCTCTGGGATCTGGTCTGGGCATGGAATAATAGGGTTCCCCAGGGGAGCTTTATTAAATGTAATTTGCCTGTCTTGGGTTTCAGTTTTCCCTTTGTGGTTTTCACCCTTACCTTTGTACTTTGGAGCTATTTGTCTTTGGAGAAAAGTTGGAGGCAAAATAACAGGTCTGCCTTTTGCCATTTTTTAACACAGTGGTTCTCAATCCTGGCTGTGCATAAAAGCCAAACACAGCTATTTAGACACCTGAGCATGGTCCTAGACCTGACGAATTGGAATCTCCAGACAGTGAGTTTTTAAAGCTCCATAAGTGATTCTGATGGGCAGCCTGGTGGAGTCCCTCCATATAAAGGCCACGGGTCTCTTTCTTTCTTCTTTTAACAATTTCAAAAGGCCTTTTTTGTTGTTGTTGTCCAAAGGCCTGCTTAGGAGCCTAAGACCATTCTAGATTTGGCCTCCTCCAACACATAGCAAGTTCCTGCTATATACTGGCATTCCTTCTCAGCTTCATGACTTCTTGGTCTATTTTATACTGGTCTTTATAAAATCGGGACATCTGAGAACTCTCGTGGAATCAGACTGGTTTCTTTAAATGCCGATCTGTGAGAGGAGGTAGCTTAGTGGCTTAGCCTTCATGCTCTGCAACCCAACTGCCTGAATTCTATGCCTGCCTCTCCAGGTACTAACTTTGTGGCCTCGGGCCAATTATGTAATCTCTGTGCCGCCATTTTCTCATCCATAAAATGGGGACATTAGTAGTCCTCCCCACATATTTGTTATAAGGATTAAATGAAAGAATACAATCAAGTGGTAAGAACAGTAGATGGCATCGAGTAAATTATTGGCATTGTTCCTTCCTCGATACATCTATAGATCACAACTGTATGGTTAGAACAAACAGAATTGTCTTTGGGATGATCCCGGAGAGAACTTTCTATTTGGTCTTAGTTCACGGAATAATCATTGTTTCACCTGGGCCACCTGTGTGCATTTTTCTCCTATGCACATGAAATCTAGAACCAATTAGTTTTCACTGGAGGCCAAGAGCCAACTATGTGACCCACCCAAAAGAACATTCCTGATTCCTTTTTGCCTTCCTGTGCTGTTTTGTCTTTCTTCCTTTCCACTGACATTACATTCATAGTAAACTTTATGTATACTGGTGGGCCATCTTTAAACTTTCTGCAATAAGATGAGAAAAACAAGGAAGGAATTTAGAAAAACAAGGAAGGAAGCAAATTTTAGCACTGCTGGCTAAAATTGCAGGCTGTAACACCATCTCTTGGCTGGGCGTGGTGGTTTATGCCTATAATCCCAACACTTCTGGTGGACGAGGTAGGTAGATAGCTTGAGCCCAGGAATTTGAGACCAGCCTGGGCCACATAGTGAGACCCTTCTTTACAAAAAAATACAAAAATTAGCCAGACATGGTGGCATGTGCCTGTAATCCCAGCTATTCAGGAGGCAGAGGTGTGAGGTTGGCTTGAGTCCAGGAGGTAGAGGTTGCAAGCCAGCCAAGATCGTATCACTGCACTCCAGCCTGGGTTTGACAGTGCCAGATCTTATCTCAAAAACATTAAAAAGCATCAGATCTCCTTTTCTTTCTAATGAGTGGGACATGTGTGTGTCTTTGGATGTCTGTGTGTGTTGTATTGTGTGTGCACAAAGTCCAATGGCACGGGGGAGCCTGGGCGCCCCGGGAACTGAGGAGCCCAGCAAGCTGAGGGCTGCATGCCTCACCAGCTGTTGCCGCCTGTCGGGGACACAGACCCAGGGATCCCAGGTCTCTGGAGTTGCCACTAAATGCCCCAGTCTACATTTTCACTTACATCTCTTTTTAAATGTGGCCTACTAATTCGATTTTAAAAAGTTATCTCCTGGCTGACTGGGTCTCACAATCCTCCAGTGTGTGACCTTTACATTGTTGAAAAGATCACTGCTTCCACCTTTTAAGGGAGAAGAAACTGAAGACCCACTTGCTTTTTAAGCACAAGGGCACAAATGGCAGTTAAAATGGGAAGCCATTTGGCCCGCCATTCCCCAGCCCAACGGAAAGGGTCTTGGCAGTTCGGTGGCCCCTGTAGCCGTAGGGACAAGTTGCCCAAGCCTCAGGCCGGGCCTCACAGGCCCCTTCCCCATAATCTGGTTGGCTTCCTCGCTAAACCACTTCTGAGGGAAAGTTGCTTCACTCCTTTGGAGGCAGTCAGACACACATATCTATTTGCTAAATGGACGAAATTCTCTCAGACTGCCAGGCATTCTGAACAATCAACCACAACTGACTTCTATCAGGTCCGCTATTTGATGGAATTCAACTATTTCCCCTCTCCAGTCTCATTATTGTTTGCTAAACTATAAAATTTTTTTTTTTTTTTTACAAATTCCATTTGAGGAGTTCCTTTAGGAAAAAGGAAAACTCTGCTTCAGGTATTAGCTAACAGCAAACCTCCTCCCCTACACCCAGCAAATAGAGATCAAAGGAGTTCAGCCAACTATCATTTGGGAATTAGCTGGGGTCTAAAGACACAGCTTTCAGGGACTGCCACCAAACTTCTAACATGTGTTATGATGCTTTGAAACAAAACTTCAGGGCAACTACCTAAAGGTTCCTTCGGAAGGCAGTGCCAATTCAGAACCCTACAGAAAAAAGGGAGGGCCCAAGACAGAGCCCCTTCGTGGCTCTTGCTCCTGCAAAACTGGGGAACACGTTCCTCGTCTGCCATTGGTAAAGTGAGAAGCTTTTCAAGGAGACTTTCAATGCTGCTTCTATGTCTAAATTCCATGGCTCAATCATTTTAAGCAAAAGTAAGGAATATAAAATAAGCTTCTTAAATGGGGTTCCCACCCTTGGAGCAAGGGTTGGATTTTTTTCTGTGAAAGGCCAGGTAGGAAATATTTTAGATGTTGTGAGCCATATGGTCTCTGTCATAACCACTCCACTCTGCCACTGTAGCCCAAAAGCAGCATGAACCTATGTAAATGAATGACCGTGGCTGTGTTCCGATAAAACTTTATGGACACTGATGTTTGAATTCCACACAGTGTCCATATGTCATGAAATAGTATTCTTCAACCATTAAAAAAAGTGTGGAAACCATTCTTATTCTAGGGCTGCACAAAAGCAGGTGGTGGGCTAGATTTGGCCCATGGGCTGCAGTTTGCAGACCCCTGCCTCGGAGGACGGCTTCAGAGTTTCCATGAACCTGGTAGAATATAGAACAGTGTACTGTGTTTATGGACACCTCGGGGTTTTCCTGAAGACAGAGGTTACTATATCAGATTCTCCAAGGGGGTAGTGATACCACTGCTAAGTTAAGAACCACTGATTTAAACATTTCCCTTATAAAAAGCCTGGCTTTCTAAGTGGTACAGTAACTGTCTCTGAGGAATCCACATAAAGGAGAAAGCCCTGAGAAGTATTTTCAGGACCTGAAGTGCCCCCTTTTGCTGAAGTCTTTCAGATCACAGGGGTCCCCAGCACGGGGCATCCCCTCTGGTCTCAGTGACCATACGGTGCTCTGCGGGGAAGGCTGTCTCATGTAAAAATGGCTGAGAACACTCCCCCGGATGTAGACTCTGTATCTAAGCCTCTTTCCAGAGGTGTCTTCTACGTGCAGGTGAAGCCAATAGTCTCAAAGCATTAGCTCCAAACACATTATGTCTCCATTCTTGTTAGTGAAGGAGGCACTTCTGGGCAGTTCTGAGGGGTGGCGCTTATTCCTGCTCCTCAAACCCTCCCACGCCCATCCAGGCCCTCCCAGGCCCACACCTACGCACTCCTTTGGCTCTGACACGTTGATTCTGAAATTTGGTAACAAAAATATAAAGCATACATTCCAGCCACATCGGGCCACCTGGTTATGGATGAGTCCACATCGTCCATCTAGTGTACACTGGCCCCAGATGACATCCACTCTGGGATTTAGAAACAGCCTGGGTATGTTGCTAAGTGCCCCAGGAGTCTTAGCTCCCCCAAGAGGCTGGCAGTGCCTGGGGGCAAAGAGGGCCTGGGGCTTCTGACACTAGCAGGGCCCAGCTCAGCCTAGCTTTGCAGGCTCCCAGCTAATGGAATGGACCCTGCAGAGTCTCTGGAGGACGGCAGAGTGCCACAGCCGTTCTCTCCGCCAGAGCCCACCAGCCCTCCAAGAGCCAGACTGAGAGGATGCTGCACGTGAGCTCTGAAACCATTCCTAAGGCCACTCAAGGGACGTGTCTGGTGCTGCTGTATGGGAAAGGAAATGCCTCTTCCTGGGGGAATGATCCCCAAACCAGGCTAGTCCCCTCCTATATATACCTTGACCCTTGTGCCGGGGTTCTCTTTCTTGGTACTCCTCATAACTGGGGCTAAATGATGACTCAGTCTGAAGTGTCTTTTCCACTGGACTGGAGCTCCACATGGGCATCTGCCTTGTATTTCTAGCACCAGCTTAGTGCCTGGGACAGCCTGAGCTTCTTTAGGAGGAAAACATAACAAAGTTTGCAGATGGAGACTTTGCCAGTGCTTTGATGCCTTCCACGCCCGGCTCTTGTAACCTCACACCCACTCCACAGGGAGCAGAGTGCTGTGATCACATCTCCATTGTAAAGATGGGGAAATGGGCTCCGAGGCATTAGACGTCTTGTCTAAGGTGCAGGCTGGGCAAGAGGTGGGGTTAGGACTTGGAATCAGCTTGTTCTGACCCCGAGGCTGTGCCCCTGGCATGTGCTATCCTGCCTTCTATGATGAACTGCCGGGAGGCATCGATGCAGCCATCTGCACAAAGACACGCAGCACTGTGCCCAGCACAAGCTGCCAGTTCAATGGTTTCTGTCAATAGCAGTGTTGCTGTGTTAAGATCAAACAAACAACTGCATTCTGCCGTGTACCCCTCACAGTGCAAGAGGCCGCCATCCCCACCAAGTCTTTTGGGGTTGTTTCATAGACATTAGGGGCACCCCAGGAGATGCCTGGGACAGAACATGATGTAGAAAATGCTGTGTGGCTATCCAGGAATAAAGAGCCTCAGGAGGAGACAGTACCCTGCCTGCCCTGGCTTGCCTGGGGCCTGAGCTTGCTGAGCCAGGCCCTGCAGTGAGCTGGCCCCCTGCAGCAGGATGTGCAGTGGCAGGACCCGAACCTGGCGATGCAGCAGGAGCCTGTGTCTCCAACTAGAAGTGGGTAAGAAAACAGTGGCAACTTGGACTCATTCTGCTTCTAACTGGGGGCCTTTTTTCATTTATCGTCTACTTTTCAAAGCCGTGTTATTGCTGACAGCTGTTGGGTTTACCATTCCAGGGATATTTTTGGTATCCAAAGAAGAAACTTTCCAATATGGCCCTGGCAAAGACCCAGTTCCTCCACTTACCAATCTCTCCCCCACTTATTTAGGAAAATGTTCTAGATAGAGATAAGTTCTCTTGGCCCAGGATTTATTATTGCACTGCCTGTGAAATGGGAACTGTAAACATTCTAATATGTGCCTCTCAAGTCAAGATGAGGTCACCCACCTTCTCTCACCATTCAACAATAATTTCAGGTTTCCTAAAGCGGGATCTTATGACCCCAAATCCCCGGGCATACACTGGAACTGATCTTGAGCCATAAAAGGTGAGAGGAGAATTTTGAGATAGAGCTGAAAAAAAGACTGTAGATCTGGAGAATTCATTTGTTCATTCCACAAATACAGATTGAATACCTACTATGTGCCAGGAATTGTTCTCATTGCTGGGGATGCATCTGTGAACAAAACAGATAGAACTGTCTCCCTTGATTGCTAATTGCTAATTACTGCGCATTGCTAATTGTTGGCGCTGCGTGATGAACACAAGGGGATCCCTTCAATGATTCGCTCTACTTTTACATATGTTTGGAAATTTCCATACTAAAGTTAAAATTATAAGTCCCAAATCTCAAAAACATGATGCCAAGTAAAAGAAGGCAGACACAGAAAAAGTATATGCTATGTGGCTCCATTTATAAGAAACTCTAGAAAAGACGAATCTAATCTCCAGTGACAGAAAGCAGACCAGGGTTGCCTGGGGCTATGGGCAGGAAACTTCTTGGGAGGATGGAGGTGTTCTATATACTTATTGTGCTGGTGGTCACACAGATATATACATTTTTCAAATGCATCAGAATGTGGACATGAAATGGGTGCATTTATTCTATGTAAATTTTATTGCAATACAATTGATTAAAAAACCCTGCAAATCCTTGCTCTCATGTAGCTAGGGCTGGAAGAAATCTTAGGGATTACTTAAGTCCCTCATTTTATAGGAAATGAGCAGAGAGAGTCAGTGAATTTCTCAAGGTCTCGCAGATAGTAACAGTGGAGACCAGCACCCCGTTCTGTCCAGCACTTCCCCTTAGCTCACTGTCAGTGATACAAGGTGGGTGCTGCATTCTGAAGTGCCACATTTTGGGTGACTGTCTTCTCAATTATTTGGTTGAACACCCACACCCCAGGTCCCTATAGTCCGAGTCTGCCATACCTCCCAGGAAGATTGCAAATCCTGTTACTGCCAACACTAGCTGAGATGTCAGCTGCTGCGCTGGGGGGGAAGGAGTGCGGCTAAAGTCCTAGGTCAGGATCTGGTTTATTTTCTAAGTCATCTCAGTTGATAAGCCCTACTCTGGAGGGCTTATCTTTCCATGTCCTTACTTAAGGCAAATATATTTCATATTTCCCTGGCCTAGCCATTCACCACCTTCTTCCACACCTAGCTAGGCTCTCACACCTGAAATACTCCATTGACATCCAAGCTCTGTGCTCTGAGAAAGCTGCTGTTGAGGTGGAGTAGGTCCAGAAAGGAGTAGCCAGAGGAACATGGAGGGCAGGGGGCTGCCACTATGTGGCCAGGCCTTCTCACACTGAGGAGACTGAGGTTGATGTGGAAACTTAATGAACCTTCACAAACCTACTGTGTATTAGTCAAATCCCAGAATTCCAGAATAACAATGGGATGTTAAGTTTCGGTCAAACCTAATTCTGTTATCATCCCCCTCCCCAGCACAAACAATGGGAAGTAAAGAGGGCACTGATCCTCCAAGTGCAAAACTGGATTCCCCAGAGTGTCTCTTTTCCATGACATATATGCCTCTAGAGATCAAAGGTCCTCCACTTGACGTGGGCAGAACCACCCCCGCCCCCGCCAACCCGGTCAGCTTGCAAAGTGCCCCTTGGTGCCTGTAGTCTTCCGG
Source organism: Mandrillus leucophaeus (assembly GCF_000951045.1). NCBI lineage: Eukaryota > Metazoa > Chordata > Mammalia > Primates > Cercopithecidae > Mandrillus > Mandrillus leucophaeus. Next base: position 344,326 of record NW_012107986.1, on the reverse strand, counting down.
GAACAGACGCTGGCTGGAGGGCTGAGCCCCTCTGTGAGGGAGGGTTGAGGCTCTGTCTGCCTTCACTTCAATACACACAAACCAGGCTCTGACCCCTGTCCCTCCTGGCAGCCAGACCATCCTTTAGTCCTCTCCACAGAGATGGGCAGGAGGGCATTACTTATCCAGCAATGCAGCCCCACTCAGACAGGATCTTCTGCAAGACCCAAGACCGGAAGTGGGCTGACACAGGCTCTCAGGACCCACAGAAACCCTGGCTCCCAGCCTGTTTGGGGAGGCCCTCTTCTCCCTGTCCTCTAACCCTGAAAGGCAAAGCTCCAAATCCCTCTCCCAAATGAGCATCCTGTTAGGGGTCAGATGCCAGATTTTACCCTACTGCCTATTATCCCTTAAGTGTTTTGCATTACCACGTATTCTGCCATCGAGGCTTTTCAAGGTGGCAATGTTAGGGTGATGGCAGAAGATTCTTTCCTTGCCTTTGTCAAGCTTCTCCCTCTAGGGCTTCAGGGCTTCACAGAGGGCACAAAGGACATGTTCAACAAATCCTTGTTGAATATTATTGATCTGAATCCTGCCTTCCCCTTTCTCCTTTTATGCCTTTTCCGAGGCAGTTCTTTCTTCCTGACCCCTCCCAGCTTTCTGTCAAGTTCCAGCTCCTCTGTGAAATGTTCCCTGATTCCTCCTGCTGTCCTCTGGCTTGATCAGGCATGGCCTAGGAAGTCCTCCCCTGCTCCCCAGTGAGTTTTGTGTGTGTTACTTCAAGTGCTGGTGGGGCAGGGAGGAGATTAAGTTCAAGAAACACTAGTTTGATGAACCCAGGAAGGCATATACCAAAGTAACAGCCATTAAGACATAAAGAAAAGCTCAGGAGCTTATGAAAGTGCCCAGCCAAGCCCAGGCCAGCCCAGGCCTCAAACTCTTCCCCGGAGTTGGGGTAGGGGATGAAAATGATGTGTTCGTTGGCCCTCCCACCCCCAGGCCACAGGAACGTTCCTGCGATCAGAATTCTCAAAAGGCAAAATCATTGTCCCTGCAATCAGAATTCTCAAATGGCAAAATTCCTGCAATCGGAATTCTAAAATGGTGAAGTCACTTGTGTGGAGTCAAAGATGCTCCGCTGAGGCTGTTTAGCTTAGAAATATTTGGGAGCTTGCTGTGCTGGAACAGGGTCTCACTGGTGACCGCTATCACTTCAAGGCTGGGGTGCTGAGAGCTGCACAGCTGTGCCCAGCAAAAACACTACTGAGAATGAAGGCAGGGAACGTCAAGGTGGTAAGCATGGTCACAGAGTAAAAGCAGGGGACCGGCGGGGGGTGGGGGGTGCTGAAAATGTGGGGGAACTTGGGGTGCCATCCCAAGAGGCAAAAAGGGCTGGGAATGCTGGCACCTGGGGTGAGTCAGCACCTCCCTCGCACAGTACCTCCCTCCTCTTGGCACTCAGCTCATACCAGTGGCTGTGCTGGAATGATGCCACCACGGGTGCCTCAGCATTCTGAACTGTGCTCCTTCCCTGTCTTCAGATGCTTTCTGCCCTGTAATGGCTGGTGCCTTGCTGGATGGTGCCATTCCCTCATCTGAACTCCTGGCTCCTCAGTCCCTTTGGGACAGGAGTGTTATGCAGTCCAGCCTCCCTTGGCCTCAGTCTCCTGTTGTCCTCCTCACCATCAGCATCAACACCATCCAAGTGTTCACCTGTATCAGGCACTGTGCTACTCATTTCATGTAATTAGGTTTGTTGACTCTTCACAGCAACCCTGGGTGGTAGATATTTAAAACCCCCGTACTATGATCAGCAGACCGAGGCTCAGAGAGAAGTGGTGACTTTCCCAATATCCCATAGCCCAAATTAGAACCTGGTTGCATCTGATTCCAAAACCCAGCCTCCAAACATCACACCAACCTCCTGCAATTCTTAACTCTTGATTCTTGGAGTTCGGGGATGAGAAGAAGAGGGCCTTTAAAAGGCCAGGGTAGGGGTGGTGAATGGAGAGAGGGGAATTAAAATTCATTGAGAATCTACAGTGCACAAAGTAGTTTAGACTTATTATCTATTCCTGTTTATAATTCTTTTCGAGACAGGATCTCACTTTGTCACCCAGGCTGGAGTGCAGTGGCATGAACATGGCTCACTATAGCCTCAACGTCCTGGGTTCAAACGATCCTCCCACCCCAGCCTCCAAAGTAGCTGGGACTACAAGTGCATGCCACCACGCCTGGCTACTTTCTGCATTTTTTGTAGAGACAGGGTTTTGTCATGTTGTCCAGGCTGGTCTCGAACTCCTGAGTGCAAGTGATCTGCCTGCCTTGGCCTCCTGAAGTGCTGGAATTATAGGTAGGAACCACAGTACCCAGCTATTCCTGTTTATAATTCCATGAGGGGAGAATTCTCATAGTAACCCAATTTTACAGATAAGGAGGCTCAAGGAAGCCAGAGGTCCAGGGGTGAGGTGAATTCTTAGTGTCACATGGCTTTCCTGTGACAGCAATTTTATTCCAACCCAAGTCTCTCAGAAGTCAAAGCCAGTATCCTGTCCACTGTGCCATGCCACCTGCTGGGCCAACCACCAAAAACAGGTTTCTGGACTTTTCCCATGCCCTCCAGCCCTGGATCAGAGCCCTGGCTCTTGGAGGGATCTTGTAGCCTCTAGGATTGTAAGCCGCTTGGATGTGGTGGACACGGTCCACAGGGATGTCCTCAGGAGGGGCTGCAGAACCCAGCCTTGCTCCTGCCCCAGCTCTGCCAGGACAGAGGATGAGGATGGTGTCATAACTGGCCTCCATCATCACAACCCATGCTATCTGGTGGTCCCTAGGCAGGTGGGCTGGCTTTAGGGGAAGGGGCTGCCTGTTCAACAGGGCTCCTCCTCAGGTCGCTAAGTTGGTGAAGTGTGCGGGTCTCGAGCCCACTTCCCAGGTTTTCTCTCAGCACAGCCCAGTCATGCAGGAGCATGCAGGAGAGGCCTCCCTCGGGGGTCCCGCCATGCAGCGCGGATGGCTGGATGGAAACGGATCATGAGGTTGAGAGGGGCCTCTATGTCACCGGGCCTGAGGGCTCACCTACCTGGAGAGACTCCCCACTCTGGAGGCCTTACCTTAAAGAGGGACATTCACACTGAAGCAAACTTGAAAAGAGAGAACATGTACACAAAGAGAAGTTTACTTGGCCAGCATTTCCCTCATTGCCTCTGGCTTTCACTGAGGACAACTAGGTTTCTGGGGAGGCAAATCTCTCCCCCCTAAGCTGGCTTCCCCCCATTCCAGTGCTGAAGCCCTGGGAGCCAGAGTCTCAGAGCTGAACGCTTTTGAGGGGAAGGAATGCGTACACAGCAGGGAAGCCAGGAGTGAGCAGAACGTCCCCAAGATCTGCAAGGTCAGATGGTGCCCTTCAACCACACCAAACACATCGCTCTGCCCCTACACTCCCCAAAGAAGGCAAGCCCACCAGTAACACAAAAGCGAAATGTGCTACTTTCATTGGCAATTAGACCATGCCATTATCTTGGGATGAAATCCCCAATGGGATAGATCAGTGAATTCTAGGGCTGGAGATTTTCTCCAGCATCAAAGGCTTTGACTCCAGCCTTGCTGGCTTTCCTGTCTCCCCGACTCTTCAGTGCTGGGGTATTTGCCACCAAACAGCCCCCTACTGTGTGTCCTTGCTCTGAAGCAAGCCACCCCGGAAAATTGATTTGAGTACGTGATGGTGCAAAGTCTTTGGTTTGGTGTTGATGGCACATCGCTTGCACAAACTCAGTTCATTACGTGGGTGGACAGAGGGTGAACAACAGGAATACAAAAGGGAAAGTGGAGGAGGGAGAATACGTAAGAGAGCTGAGAGAACGAAAGACAGGAAAGTCTCCACGCTGAAGCAGAGGCCACTGAAAACTGCACTGGGTGGGGGTTAGTACAAAGGGATGTTGGCCTGTAGTCAGGAAACCCAGTTGGACTAGTGACAGCTGGTGAGTCAGGGCAGGGGTTAGACAAGGGAGGCTTAGGAGCCAGGGGAGCAGAAATCTCAGCTTAGCAGACATCTCAAGAAGGCAAAAGCCTGGGGGGAACAGAAGCCAATTGAGGTATGTGATGGAACCTGACCAGAGGCCAAATTCCAGCTATGAATCTGGACAATCTCCTTGGTGATAGCTTCAGAGGGGCGAGGCTTCCTGTGCAGGAATGGAAGTCAGGCCTGAAAGCTGTTGTGCTGTTGCATCCTCGGCCTCTGTGGTGGTGACCCAGGGGCCCCCAGCCTCTAGCGAGCCAGCCTGGGCAGAGTACAGCCTTGTTGTGCCTGGCAGGTTCTTCCACGAAGGGGCTCTGTCCTTGTAGTGAGAGTGGAGAGGGTCAGGAGCTCTGGAAAAATATGTCACTGCATCCTGGCTCTTTGTAAGTGACATGACCTCTCCCAGCTTCACTTCCAGCACCAACCACCTGACAAAACCAGATCCTCCCTGTATCAGACAGGCAGGGCACCCCCCAGGTCACCCAGATTCAGTATGGCCAGCTGAGGAGTGGGTTAATTCAGGTTTCTGGAGACTGGTGGCATTCTGGTATGATGCCAAAAGGGCATGGCTTGGAAGCAAGTGGAGGTAACCCAAGACAGAAGAAACCTGGAGCTCCCTCAGGGGCTTCAGGCACTTGAATGAATCACCCTGGAGGTATTCAGTTTTGCCAGATTAGGGCACTGGTGCAGCTGCTTTCCTTGCTTGCTTAAACACATGCCCAATGTCTCCTTGAGGCCACCGCCAAATTGCAAGGCTGACGGTGTTTGCTCACGGACTTGATCCTTTCCCTTCTCACAGTATCTTGCCTTTGACTTGGAGTCTGTCAAAGAGCCAGGACCAACACTGCACACTGTCCCTGGCTGCTTGTGATCCGGTGACTTGGAGGCTTTTCCCCAATGTTGGGATCTAAACCAGTTTTCCCTCTTCCCTGTCAAAGCCCTTTCTTTCCCAGTTCTTCTAGGAAGGCATCTCACATGTCCTCAAGTTATTTGATGCCTTAAGTCCAAGGAAATTCTGTCTTGTGATGGCAATCTGCCCCCTGAATAGAAGG
>NW_012107986.1:298091-337558 GCF_000951045.1 Mandrillus leucophaeus | reverse complement strand
CTCTCCAGTGGCCTCTGTGGGTGGCCATCTGTTTTGCCTATGGTAAGGCTGACTCTGCTCACGCAGCACAGAGTTGTCCTCACTGCTGGTACCTGAGCTAGGCAGGCACCCACATCCCCGGGCTCAGCCCCGAGTTGGTTACAGGGGTGCGATGGCGCATGAACACCTCAAGTGAGTTTTCCCGTTAGTCTTTTGAGGCTTTCTGAGATGGGAAACGCAGTATGTGCATCACTGCCATGGGCTTTACTCCTTGGGCTTTCATCCTATTTAAAATGTATTTCTGCTCTTTCTACACAAGCCCACAGATGACTCGGGCTGGTGCCATTGACATTTTTCAGAAAAGAGCTTTCGACTTAGGGACAGATTTGGGTCACTTTTCCTGCTAACTAGATGTGGACTGCTCTTTTTTATTTTTTTCCCCCAATTTTGGTATTTCTCCTGAGAGAAACCTCTAGCGCCAAGGTTGTAAATGTCAGACATTCAAATAACTTGAAGAAGTCTTTAAAGACCTGCAGCTGAGAACTCTCTAAGGATCAACATTACTCAGCTCCAAGTGTGGCCAGAAACACCTCTTAAACAACGTCAGCTTTCCGTTTCAGCCTTCCTTTTTCCAGATGTTCTAATTCTCTCCTCCCAACTGAATTCAAACTTACCTAATCAATGCCCTCTCCCCTGACCCCGCCCCTCTCCACAGCATTGAGCATTGAGGTGAACTCTGAAGGTCTGGGGAGGCAGGGGGAGTGGGAACATGCACAGGAGATCCCTCCAAGGCAATGACGAAGTCAGTCTTTAGGAAGACTGAGGCAGTTTTGAAATTGGCGGGAGCTCCTGGACAGCCCCATCCTTTCTCTTTGCCAGCCTCTCATGGGGTGATAAGGACCCTGAAGGCTTCCTTGACCCTCCAGGCAAAAGAAAACAAACAGGGTCTTTCTTGCTCTTTACTCCCAGCAGGGAACTCTCAAGAGGCCCAAGGACAGAAAGCACAGGTCCCTTGTGCTCTAGACGTCCAGGCAGAGGTGGACTCCTGCCTGACCCCTGACTCAGGGATGTATTTCCTCCTACTGGCTCCCAGGCCCCCTCATACCCCTGCCCACAGGAGACCCTTCACTTCTGGCCAGGGAGAGCTTTAAGGGGCTCCCTGCCTGTCTGAGGCAAGGCAACGCCTGCATGTTAGTGGAGTAAGTCATGTGCCTGCCTCCCTCCCGGTTTGTCCTTCCCTCTCTTCCTCTCTCCTCTCTGTCTAGGTTTTTCCCCATCCCTCAGCCCCGCACCTGTTCACCTCACCCCTGTTCTTCACACCCTTCCTGCCACGTGCTGCTCAAAGAGGGATGCCTCTCAGAAGCCCTGCACTTTCATTGGCTCAAAGTCTCAAGCTGAAAGTTGTGAGCCCCAGTGAGAATCCCTGTGACTGCCAGGGCTTTGGAAAGGGCTTTGGCAGTGTTCTGGAATCTGCTGTACCTCAGGGAGAGATGATTCTTCATGAATCCACACTCTAAAACTCCCTTTGTGTCTTTTATGATTAAGGTTCTTCCCTACTTCCTTCCCACCCTGTGGCCTCTCAACAAAACCCCCTGGCGTCCTCTGCCACACCCTAGACCCTCTCTCTCCTCACACCCATTGCTGACGGTGCCCCCTGGGGCTCCACTGGGCCTCCCCACTCTTCCCCAAGCAGGAAGGGGCTGCTCCTGCATCTCTGCCAGTACAGCTGGAGCCTGGTGCTCCGTAAGCCTGGTTTAATGTGGTTTTGCTGAGATCTGGAGACTCAAGTTTAAGTCATCTTGTAGCCCTGCACTGATAATCCCCTCAGCTTCACTCTCATCCTGCGTTTCTGTTAGTTGGGCCTGGATTCTTAGCCCTACTTCTCATTCTTCTTTGGGTTGATTAACTTAGATTAAAGAGAAATTAAAATTCACCCTACCATCTGAGCCTTTAGTTTCTCCTCCTCCTTTTTTAGGCCTCTGGGGTCCTACTTCCCCTATTTTGCCAGGGGCACAGTTAATCCTGTCCTTAAAGGTGACTTGCAGAGGTCCTCAGCCCCCAGCCATCGGGCAGGCTGTGGCATGTGCAGGGAGCCCTGTGGCAGCAGGGGACAGTTGGCCCAGGGAGCTTAGACTCTAAGCCCTCCTGGCTTGGAATAGTGGGCCTGGAGCTGTGGTGGTGTGGCTGAAGAGGAAGTGATATTCACAAAGAAAGAAGGTGATCCTAAATCTGGGCTGTTCCAAGCTTGTGCTATCCAGCGAAAACATGAAAACCAAAGGAGGAAGCAAATGAGGAGTGGTGACGCGACCAAGCATCCGGGGACGTTCAACCCCATGTGCTCGAGTTTGGCTGTGGCCTGGACCCCACCCGTCCACTGACACTATCCCCCACCCCCACTCCCACCGTGGAACATTTCTAAGAATCACAACATTGTCAGTAACGGCTCCCCAAAAAATCTCCTTGAATAGAATGGAATTCCTCTCTGATGGTTCACAAGGCACAGGAAGGTCTTTTCTGCACTTGGAGAAGGGGAGCAGGGGCTCATCTGACAGTATGCCGGGTGACCGAGGGCTGACTGCCTGATGGCAAGTCTTCCCTGCCTGGGACCCCAGTTCCACAGCCCCACAGCACTGGGGCCCCTGCCTAGTAAACTCTTACACTGCACATCCCCTTCACCTCCCAGCAAGCCTGCCAGCCGGCTACCTCAGTTTTCAGTCTGAATGACTGATTGCTTCAATGGGCTACAACACAACAGAATTAAGACACATACACTATATAACTTTAAGGACTGCAACATGACCCTCGTCCCATTCCAGCAGAAGGCCACTGCCAGGACACGGTCTTTATTCTGTGAATCAAGCCCAGACTGAAAGCTCTGAGCTTCAACTGCCCTGTGTTACATGCCCCCTCCAACTGGCATCACAGCAGGCCTGAGAATCTGGAAGGTAGAAGGGAAAGTGCGGCCGAGAAGGGACAGGGTATCTCACAGAAATGCGCTTTTACGCAGTGGGCCTCCCAGAAGCTCCCCGCAGGACCATCCTTCCCGCTGCCAGTCAGTGAATCCCAGCTTCGCGCTCTGTGCTAGTTCCACAGAATGACCACGGCTAATATTTAATTAATATTTGCCTTTAAACTGACCCATTTAGAAAACAAACCCAGTTCTTCATAAAGAAACCTTATGTCTCTGCCATACGTAGAAAACTAGTGTCATTAGTCATTTTCAATCTAAATAAATAAATTGAATCTCTATTAACACAAAAGGTGTCCTGTGGCCCATGTAAATCATCATCTTGGGTGCTGCTGTAGTAGGTTACATGTTTTCAACAGCAAACATGTGGGGCCTAAAGACACTGTCTTAGGGAGAGCCTCAGCCACCTCCGGCCTTTGTCATTGTTGCTGTAATAGACATCCCCTGACCGCTCTTCCTGGGTGCACGCAGCCTGCCCCGCAAGTACCTGGGCCCGACCCACAGTGCCGAGCATGCACGGGGACCAACTTACAATGCGCGGTTTGAAGGGTGGCTTGATCTTCTTCTGCTCCAGGAGCACCCAGTCAATCTCTTTGAAGAATGGGTGCTGCTTGATGGCGTCCTCACCGTTCTGCGATGCCACGCAGCCCAGGCGCTTGTGGGGATTCTTTGTCATGAACTGTGGGGATGAGGACAGAGTCGGAATTAGTGACAGAGGCCTGGCCAGCACAGGCTATGAGGGACAGATGGACGTCAGCCAAGGCAGCATCTTCAGCATCGCCTCCCGAGTCTGTTCTTTGCAATTTCAGGGGCCACATCTGTTGAGTTTTTTTTTTAAACTCTTACATAGAGTTGACTATGTCCCAGACACCATTCTAGACCTAGTACATGTATCAACTCATTTCACCCTATGAGGTACTATCATTGTCTCTATATTATAAACGAGGCACTAGAAGCACACAGAGGTCAGCTAATTTGGCCGAAGTCACCCAGCTAGCAAGGGGCCAAGCTGGGATTAGGAACTCTGGCTCTTACTCTCTGATCCCCCTCAGATTCTCAGGTCTTCTCATCAGGGAGACTGCGGTCTAATAAACTCATTTACAGGGAGAGGTCAACAGTCCTTTCTGAGGTAAGGAATAAGGACCAGGTAAATGATCAAATGTATTAATACCTCCTCCTGCTCCTTTCCTATTCCTGGACCCAGCCCCTCTCCACTGTTTTTATGTTTGAATTTGCAATCTCTACACAAAATGCTCATGAAGGTCAAAAGATAAAAAACAAGAAAAAGGCTTATTCCTTTTCGATGCTTCTAGGTAAAAATCACATAGATGTGTTTTATATTTTCTGGGTGGTGTCTTGTGTGCCTCACACACCTAGGTGAACTTGTTATTCCTATTAAACGAGTCAGTCCTGAGGGTAAACATTAATTTAATCGAACACACGTATACCAATAAAATCTTGGGGGAAAAAAGTGCCAGTGGGTGGAAATATTTCTGATAGCTACCCGAAATAACAGCACGTGTGTGTTGTGTATGTATGTGTGTTAGAGACAAAATGTCACATTTCATAGTGTGAAGGCTGAATATCTAAACAGAAGAACTTGAGAGAATAAACTATAATCCAAAGGAATACATCTTTGGTATAATTTCAGGCTTAATCAGCAAGGGAGAGAGCCTCTAACCATTTCTTGCCTGGTGCCCTTGGAACCAAAGCACCTGGCCTCGAGTTCAATGCGACTGGAGGGGACAGCCCCAGATAAAGAGTAAAAGGGGTGGAGAGTAGGCGTGAGTCAGGAATGGTACCAGTGTGCCTCATCTTTCTCATCTACAAGTCAGCAAGGTAACCCCTACTTTAACTCCTTGGATGGCTCCCACCATGACGTCCATACTCCTTAGTTTGGCACACAGGAGCTCCTCAGCCTGAACCCTGTCTATCTACCTTGCTGTCCTTTTGCATTCTTTCTTCCCTCTGGCTGAAAGTCCCTTTCCAGTCCCTAGGCCTTCTCTAGGAATTACTCAAAATGCTACCTCGTCTGTGAAGCCTCCCTAGATTCCCTCCTCTGTTGATACCGTAGACCCCATGCTTCTGGTTTATTTAAATTATAATTTGTCTAAACATCTCTTCCCCTTGGTGAGCTCTATGATTTAGGAATCTGTCTTATCTGCCCCAAACCTGGCTCAGTGCCTGGTTCCCATTGTACACTCAGTAAATCGTGATGATGGAGTGAGGGGCTAAAGGTTGGGTCTCAGGGCACAGTGCTGAGGGAGGGAGACTGTGGCACAGCCACTTACTGTTGCGCAGGTTGTGCACTGCATACTTCTATGATACAAATGGCCTTCTCTAAAGTTCTGCATCACCTTCACATAGGCCCTCGGAGACACAGCCCAGTGGCTAGAGTCATGGAAATCCTGGTCTGGCCCTGTAGTCAAGTGACTGCATGAAGTGTTTTGAGGCCAAGGGTGCAGTAGACTCCTCACTTCCTCAGCTCCTCCCGTCTTCCCTTTTCTGGGAGGGGAAATATCAGGGTCAGGGATAAACATAGAGGTTTGGGCATCTCAGGAAGCTGCCCCTGAGCCAGACGCTCTTCTCAGGGGGAAAATGCTCTTCTCATGAACGTCTCACCCTCACGAACTGGTTAACCGGTTAGGCATGACTTCTAACTTCTGGATCTCTGTAGGTCAAGGTTTTTCAGCCTTCGTGCTGTTAACATTTTTGACTGGATACTTCTTTGCAGGGTGGGTGGGGAGAGCTGTCCTGCGCATTGCAGGCAGTTTAGCAGCCTCCATGGCCTCTACCTACTGCATGCCAGCAGCACCAAAAATATCTCCAGACATTACTGAATGTCTAAGGGAACAGGACAAAATTGCCCCTAGTTAAAGGCCACTGCTCTAAGGTCTCCAAAATAAAAGGGCTCAGCTGGTATGCTGGCAGGGGACTCACAGGGAGATGTGATGGGCTGGTGTTGGGGCCTGGGATAGTGGCCAGCTCTGCTGGGCATAGTGTTCCGGTGGCCTCGGGTGCAGCTGAGGTTTTCCCTTAGCTACTCAGCTGACCTGGGAAGAGATGGGGCTCCAGGAATCAGGAGGCAAAAGCTCCCATGTCCACCCCAAGTTAATTACCCAAGAGAGTTCTCTGCAGTGATTTGCAGGAGTTGCAGCTCCAAAGTATAAGTAGAGGCAGAACCAGTGAAGATATGCCTGTTGCAAGATCTCATTGAGTGGAAAAAGCAAGATACACCACTGACAGGAAAATGAGATATGTGTACAGCATTCCTACAATTGTATAATACAGAAAAAAGAAATAAGTTATATTTGTATTTGCTTGTATATATCTAAAGAAATTCCAGAAGGATATGTAAAAGCCTCAAAACATAAGTAGAGAGTGTGTGGGAAATGGGCAGATGGAAGCAAGGATGAGACAGACACCTTTCACTGTTTCCCATTTTATGCTTCGTGTGTGTGTGTTTTTAAATAGCATGCGATCAAACAAGCAAGCAAATAATGAAATATTTAAGGCCTAAATATATAAACTGAACAAAACAGAATTTGAAAAGTTGGACAACTGAGTCCCCCTAAGCAATGCTCCTTCCCACTGGGTGACGTGCCCTTCCTAAAGTGCTTTCCTGTAGGAAAGTCAGAATGGAAGAGGCTGGGAGCCCCTTTTGGATACTGAGAGTCTCGCTGAATGCCTGGCCTAGCAGGTGCCCTGTACTCATCGATGAAAATCCCTCCTCTCCATCCTTTGGACACACGAGTCTCCATTCTGCACCAAGTGCTGTGGTGAGTGATGAGACATGGTTCCTGCCCTCACGGGGCATGTAGAAGAGTAAGGGAGGCTGAGAAGAAATATGTCATTGCTAGAGAATCAATTAGCGAAGACTGTGATGAACGCCCCCAGAGAAGCACAGCAGGCTCTGACAGTGTGATGGGCAAGGAACTTGGCAAATCATTCCCTGAGAAGCAACACCTAGGCTGAGACCTGAAGGAGGAATGTACCTAGGCAAAAAGGGCACAGGGGGAGAGTGGTCGGGGAGAAGGAACACTAAAGACACTTGCATTCTATAGGCCCTGGACATAGTCCAGCAGAGCCCAGCAGATGAGGGGGAGTGGCTGAGGGGGAGGCGGGGCCTGATGCAGGACCCTGGAGGCTGTGTGGAAGATAAAGATCTTTAATCACAATGTGATGAGTTTTAAGTAGGGGACGAGGCATGAAATGGCTAGATTTGCATTCTTAAGAGATCACTCTACAGAGATGAGAAGGAGGCAAGAAGAGCCACCCGCCTGCCAGTTAGGAGGTCCTGCAGTTCACCAAGGGAGAGGTGGTGGTGGCTCCGATGGGGGTAGTAGGGAGGAGGGTGGAGAAAGGTAACTCAGATGGAAAAGGTTAGCAGGGGGAATGGACTTGATGTCTGGCTAGCTGTGATGGGGACAGAGGGATAGCACCCCATTTCTGGTCTGCTTAGACAGGAAGACAGGGTGCCATTTACTGAGCCACGGAATTTGAGAGTGAGCAGATTTGAGGGGGACCATCCAGAGCTGTTTGGGTGTATACTGAATGTGAGGGACCCCTGGCCAGCCGAGGGGAGGAAGTGAGTAGGGAACCGGAAACACAGGCCTGGAGGCTGGAAGATGGGTCTGGCTGGGTATACCCCTTCCTGAGTGCAGGGTGGGAGGTGGGAGAGTGCAGTGCAGGGGAGAGCACAAGGTACCCAGGGGACCCGGGGCCCAGGCCTGAGGAACAAGAGAGGCGGTGATCAGAATCCATCCATGAAGGAGCCGAACAGGGGCCGGTGAGTGACACCAGCAAGGAGCTGGGAAGAGCAGGGGTCCCTCAAAGACTGTCACCCAAGAGGCACCCAGGTCGAAGTTTTCCTTGGCTCTCAGTTGAACTAGTTATAATCGTTTCATTGAACTAGTTATAATCAGTTAACGTTTCGAGATTTTACATAAAAATCTGGATTTTGTGCTTCTCTTGGAAAGCCAGATCCGGTGAGGTGAGGTCCTCATTGCTGCTAGGGGATCATCAGGAGTCTCCATTTACCCTGCCCCACCCAGTCCTGTTCACCTTCCAGGGCTCCTGCTGGGCTCCTGCAGGCATTTAACTTTGCAATCTGTGATAAAATGGGAAGAACAGAGAGCTAAGAGCTGTTTCTGTTTTTCACCAGTTACACAGCTCCTACAATGTGCTTGGCACTGTTCTCAGTCCTTGGGATGTGTCTGAGAAATAGGCTGGAAAACGTTCCTGCCCTCATGAAGCTCAATCTTGTGGAAGAAAACAGACAATAAACATAATACATAATATACATATAGTGGATTAGAAAGTGAAACTGCTATTAGGGATCAACTGAGCAGGATAAAGGTGGATAGGGAAGGGGACAAGTTTTAGCTTTTTGTATTAAAAAAAAAAAAAAAGCCTCACTGAGAACACACTACTGAGTCAACCTCTGAAAACGTCAGCACTCAGAGGGCAGCAGAAGGGGTAGCAAAGGAGATGGAGAAGCAGCTGCCCAACACCAGAGGAGACCCAGTCCCAGAGGGCAAGGACAAGGAGAGCTTTAACACAGAAGGGCTTGACTGAGCCAGTGAATGTGGCTGGGAGGCTCCAAGGCAGGGATCCTGAAAGCTTCAAAGAGCCACAGGGGGCCGAGGAGAAATGCGGGTGTGAAGACATCAAGGCAGAAAAGTGCAACAGAAGTCATTTCCATGAGTAGCAAGAACCAAGCTCGGAGTGAGAGGCCCGGCCCAGAACACACATTGAATTTGGAAAGTTGGACAAACTAGTTCCCCTAAATAAGACTAGTACCCCTGAGGCCTTCTCACTGGCTTGGGGCAAGGGCGGAGGACTTTGGAGGCTGGCAGGAGAGGCACCCTCCAAACCATGCTCTCCCCAGCAGCTAGATCTACCTTCTAGGTGTACCAGCCAGGTCACTCCCCTGCCTGGTTCTCCGAGGGCTAGCCCTGCACTGGGAATCGAATAGAAGCTCTCATGGTGGCATAAGAAGCCCTGCATACTCAGGCCAGGCGCAGTGGCTCGCACCTGTAATCCCAGCATTTGGGAGGCAGAGGCAGGGGATCACGAGGTCAGGAGATCGAGACCATCCTGGCTGACACGGTGAAACCCCGTCTCTACTAAAAATACAAAAATTAGCCAGGCATGGTGCTGCATTCCTGTAGTCCCAGCTACTCAGGAGGCTGACGCAGGAGACTCTCTTGAACTGGTGAGGGGGAAGTTGCAGTGAGCTGAGATCGCGCCACTGTGCTCCAGCCTGGGCGACAGAGTGAGACTCAGTCTCAAAAAAAAAAGAAGCAGCAGCAGCCCTGCATACTCAGACACCGCCATCCCATCACCCTCCTTGCACCCACTCTCCCTGAGCTCCTTTTGGGCTGTCCACCCTGGCAGATGTTTTCTAGTCCAAGGCATGCGCACTCACTGTTCCTTCTGAACAGACATCCTTCCCCCAAGTAGCCACCTGACTGAAACCTCCCCTTAGTGTCCCTTCATGGGATAGGCATTTCCAGACCCAAGAACTCCCCATGCAGCCTGTTACTCCTCATTGGCTGAGCCGCTGCATGTGTCTTTTTGCACTTGTTACCATTGAGTATAATATACAGTCATTTGTCTGTTCATTTATTCACTAGTCTGTTAGCAGGGACTGTGTTCTCTGTATCTCCAGTGCCTGGCATAATGCCTGCCAATAAATATTTATGGAATAAATGAATAAAATAGTCATTACTAGATGCTCAATAAATATTTGTTTAATAAATGAATGCATGAATGAACATACTCTATTTGCCTCCTTCACTTCTCTTATCCCAATTGTGGCTACATATTGATATATTTTTAATTTATTAAAAATAACAAATAATCTCACTGGATTGGAAACTTCACAAGGCAGAGACCAGGGCTCACCAATACTTATTCGGCATCTAGCACCATGCCTGGCATGTTGGAAGCGCTCAATAGATAGTAGTTCATCGAATGAACGAATGAAAGAGAGAGGGAGAAGAGTAAGAGCAGAGGGGAAAGACGGAATGAGGCGAGGGAAAAAGGAAAGGAAGGAGAAAAAAAAACTACAGAAAAGGGTAACATGTTCTGATGTGGAATTTTCTAAAACATGGTACATGCATCCTCAGATACCTACAAAATGGTTTTAGATCTTTCAAAAATTTGTATACAATAATTTACATTAGGCAGGGCATGGTAGTTCACGCCCATAATCCTAGCACTTTGGGAAGCTGAGGTGGGTGGATCATGATGTTAGGAGTTAGGAACCAGCCTGGCCAACATGGCGAAACCCCATCTCTACTAAAAATACAAAAATTAGCTGGGCCTGGTGGTGTGTGCCTGTAATCCCAGCTACTCGGGAGGCTAAGGCAGGAGAATCTCTTGAACCTGAGAGGTGGAAGTTGCAGTGAGCTGAGATCACGCCACTGCACTCCAGCCTGGGCCACAGAGCAAGAATCCATCTTGAAAAAAAATTACATTAATTCATTATGGCAAGGGATACTGATTTTCTACCTATGATAATGGTATAAAATTTCTTTGTAAAATACAGGCTGGGCGTGGTGGTTCATGTCTGTAATGCCAGCACTTTGGGACACTGAGGTGGGCAGATCACCTGAGGTCAGGAGTTCAAGACCAGCCTGGCCAATATGGTAAAACTCCGTCACTACTAAAAATACAAAAATTAGCCAGGCATGATGGCAGGTGCCTGTAATCCCAGCTACTCAGGAGGCTGAGGCAGGAGAATCACTTGAACCCGGGAGGAGGAGGTTGCAGTGAGCCAAGAGAGCACCACTATGATGCAGCCTGGCCATCTCAGCAAGACTCTGTCTCAAAAAAGAAAAAAAAAAAATTCTTCGTAAAATACATATAATCAGGTAAATATTGGAAGTTGATTAAAAGAACAAGAAAAGCAACTAATAGTGCAGAAGACACTTGAAGATAGCAAATTTTGTGACTACAATGTGCAAACGACTGAATTTTGGGGCATTCGGATGCATGGAAGAAGCCAAGTTCTGGAAGTCATGGTCCCTGGGCTGTCACCCTCGTCCTGTCTTAGCTCAGAGGGGTGACCTTGGGCAGACTTCTTGCTTAACTTCCCTGCACCTCAGCTTTCACGGATTTCAAAAGGGTACAGGTAACATCACTCACTTGACACAGTACAAGCATTGTTACCTCGTAGAGATGGCTGTGCTGAGAAAGCATAAGGGGTTTTCCCATGTGAGGGATGATTCCTAGGGCAGAGTCAGTCTCTGTATTATGTGTCTACATCCAGCGGGACTGCATGAATTTCCAGTGGGCCAGATCTTTTCTGATTGGCTCTTGAGCCACAGTGATGCTGTCATGGACACAGTTGGGCAGTGCCCACCCTCCCTCCTCTCCTCTCTGTTCTCCCTCACAGGTCCCTGATGAAGACAGGCCACAGGTAAGGAAGTGACGGAAGTGGCAGAGGTGATGTCAGCAAAGTTGAGTTGCTTCTGTTCCCTCTGAAAGGCTGGAGGACACAGATGTACACAGTGCCTCATCTCAGGAAGCACAGACATGTGCTCCTTTTCCCACCAGAAGAGCAAGTCATCTCACGCCCCATTCTCTTGGCAGCAGCCCTCTGCACTGTGCCTGAACTCCCAGTGGCAACTGCCCTTAGTCCTTCCCATTCCATGGTGATGAGCAGAAGTGGGAGGGAGAAAGCTGGACAGAGACAGGGAGAAGGGAGTGTGTGTGTGTGTGTGTGTGTGTGTGTGTGTGTGTGTGTAGGGCAGGAGCCCAGGAGAGTACAGCCATGGGTGAGGGGCAGGGACTCACAGCTTTCAAGATGCTGACCGCCTCCTTGCTGAGCCACACCGGGTACAGCACGTCGTCATGGAGGATGGACTCAAATAGGTCGTCCTCGTTGTCGGCCTCAAAGGGAGGCTGTCCAGCCATCATCTCGTACATCAGCACCCCCAGGGCCCACCAGTCCACGGAGGGGCCGTACTCCAACTCCTGCAGGATCTGTTCAGGAAACCGGCAATGTCAGGCACCATCAAAGGCTCCCACCCCAGTGACACCCGTGCTACGAACACCCGTGGGAAGGACTTCAATTTTAAGTCACTCCTCCCTACCGTTGAGTCCTAGTCCATGTGAAGTTCTAAATCAGCAAATTCAGTGGCAGCTGAGTTTGGAGGCACTATGTTGGGGGCCGGCTATCTTCTTTCCAAAGTCAATATCGACAGTCTGTCTTCCAATGGGAACATGAGCACCAGAGAAAGTTCCTGACTGGCATGAGGGCCACATTTGAAAAAACTGCATATTTTGACACTAAAATCAGGGAGAGGGGAGCACGATGCAGACTGAGAGAACGAGCGAGCTGTAAGTGACTCAGAGTGCAGCGAGGTCACATCTCCCATCTCACACACAGTGCAGGGCACAGCTCACTGCCTGAGTGGAAAGGTGAGCAGAGGTCTTCTTTAAATGGTGCGACACTGAATTTACCTGAGCCCTGTGCTTCTGGAGAGGAAACTGCAATGAATAAGTCTCCCCACCCTGTCACGGTCTACCTATAAAGGACTACTATACTCTTGCATATTCTAAGAAAAAACCCATCTCTATTGTTCATCATGATTCCCATAAGATACACTGAGGAATCCCCCGCTTTGCCTCTACGAAACCCTAGGCCCCCTTCCTTTCCTTTGGGGCCACCTTCACTAATGAACCCCCTATTGTAATAGCCAGAATCAAACCATCTCCTTGATTGGTACATTTTGCCTTTGACAACAGTCACTTGTCTTATCTATGCTCTCTGTCTCTCTTTTTTCCTCTAGCCAAAGGTGTAGAGTCAAATTCACTCAGATTAAATGCATGTATGACATGATGCTACTGAATACAAGACATCTTTTCTGGCTGGGCGCAGTGGCTCACACCTGTAATCCTAGCACTTTGGGAGGCTGAGGTGGGAGGATCACTTGAGTCCAGGAATTCAAGACCAGCTTGGGTAATATGGTAAGACCCTGTCTCTTAAAAAAAAAAAAAAAAAAAAAATATTAGCTGGGCATGGTGGTATGTCTGTAGTCTCACCTACTCAGAAGGCTGAGGTGGAAAAATCACTTGAGTCTGGGAGGTTGAGGCTGTAGTGAGTCATAATCACGCTACTGCACTTCAGCCTGGGTAACAGAGTGAGACCCTATCTCCAAAAAAAAAAAAAAAAAAAAAGGATCTTTTCTGATTGGCTATTCTATTTGGTCTGCTCTCCATACACATATGTCATAAATACATGATACACACACACATATAAATATGTAGCAAGTCAATGATGTGTATATATATACACACACACACATATATATTCATACATATATATCATATATATATATGGAGACGAGATCCAATAGAAAAGACTAGAATTTAATATCACCTTTCAGTTATAGAGAGCTTTGTATTTTACAGTATGCCTTTAAAATATAACATATATAAATAAAATATGTAGCAGGTCAATGATGTGTTTGGCTCAGAGGAAAAATAAATGCTGAGCTGTCCCCTCTACAAGGAAGAGATCATGAAGTGATATTCCCATTCCACAATTATTTTCTCTTCTTATTAGAGTAGGATTAGGCATGGCTCTGCCCAGAACAGGAGGGTGGATGAGATGGCCTATCCAGGTCCATAATTCTATAAAGAATTTCAAAAAGTGAAGGAGAAATAAGGTTGGTGTGCATGTCCTGAAAGGGGGAACACTTTGAGGACCCTGAAAAACAAGGTAAAGTTCATGCCTCATCATTCCAGCCCATAGGACACCTTGGGCAGATAATGTCTCAGGCTGGGGACAAGGCTCCAATTTAGTTCTCAGATTTCATGGTGGCCAGGGAAGAGGAGGCTGAATTCAAGTATCTGGACTTTCTGTGGTCTACTCAAAATACCCTTCTAGAGATTACAAATTGCTTAGGATTAACTAGACAGATTTGGATAGAAGAAACATTTAGAAACAGTTAAAACACTCACAGTTTAGGAATCTTCTGAATTTGGAATGAAAAGGAATGTGAGCAAATGCAGCCAACTCTACATTACTTGGGTCTGGTAATCTTTTTAGCTAATACCTTTGGTCTAAGCCCAGTGGTTAGTGTTCCTCGAGCTGTAAGGTCAGAGCCATGGGCTCCACTGTCCGGAGGAGCCAGCGATTCTTCTGTGCTCCAAAGCCAATGCCAACTCCTCCCTCACCCTGGAAAGACACAGCGCCCAACTTAAGACCCCTGCCTGTCCCTACGAGTTGCAGGCACTTTCTCACTTTCCACATACCACTGCGTTGTTAGTTATTTTTTCATGGCCAACTGTCTCCCCAGTGCAACTAAAAGGTACCAGAGGGTAGGAGCTGTAACATGCTCCTGAGCCCATTGCTGTGGCCAGCCTGTTCTATCACCAGGAGACAGTCAACATTTTGTGACTGGCTAGCATGCATGGCCACTGTGTGTATCTACCGGGCATGCTCCCTTCTCTTCCGGCTCAGGGCACACTGGGTGCTACAGTGGCCGCCCTCCAGCTTCTCGGAGGGAGGCAGCTGGGTTCTGTGCCTTCAAGGGGTGGGGAGAAGGTGGCTTGTGTGTGCTGAGGCTGGATGGTGCTGTGGAAACTGCAGAGCCACCCTGCCACCCCGCTCTAGGCCCCTTCCACAGCCTTCTCGTTTTGGGTGGCATCTTTTGTAAGATTCCTTTTAGGCTTGGCTCTAATTATCTGCTTCCTACTTAACTGTCGGCAATGGATCTGGGCAGAAGGGCAAGGCTTCCATGCCATGGGAAGGCACCTGCAGTGGCGGCCAACCCCTCAAGTGCATCAGAGCTGGGGAGAAGGGAGAAGGCATTAGGCCTGATGATGCCATTACCAAAGGCTGGTGGCCACTTCCTGGGGAGCAGGGGCTGGGAGTGGAGAAAGCAGAGGGGCTGCCACGGGGCATACCATGTGGTAGGAAGAGAAGCCTTGGGGCAGAGCTCCTGCCTCCGACGGTGTCTCTGGTTTTGAGGTTAGCTCAGCAGCTTATCACCTCTCCCATTTGAATAGAGGCTTCTGCTTTCTCAAGCATTTCCATGCTCTAATCTCAGATTCTCAAAGCAGCTTGATGAGGTAGGTAGGGCAGGAGTTATGGTTCCTTTGAAAGATGAGAAACCTGAGACTCAAAAACATTTTGTGACTTCATCAAGGTCACATGTGTGCATTTGTGGACAAGTCTGGACTCAAGACTCAATTCTCAGGATTGTGTTTCCTATCCCATCACACAACCCAACAGTGATGATAACAATGAAGCCACCATTTAGCCAGCACTCCCTGTGGGCTGGGCACTGGGCTAATGCTTTAGAGGCATAATCTCATTTAATCTTCCCAGTAGCCCTCGATGAAGGCAGCAATACCTTTATCAGCTGTAATTTGCCTACAGCAAGACCAGGGATTGTCATTGCCAGTGCAGAGATGTTTCTGCATAGTGGGCACAAAGGCTAGAGCAGGAAGGAGGAGTGTCTGTACTTCATTGTGAACAGAGATCAGAGTTGTTCATTGTGAGTCTCATCAATGGATTGCTTTTCATGAAAGCTGAGTGGCTGTTTTGTTCATCATAAAGTGAACGTTCTGTCTTGGGTTGGGTCCTTAACTATACCATGGGCTGTCAACTGTTAGACTCTGGAATCAACTTACAGAGGAACTGGAACTGAGTATTCTGACAATGAAGAATGAATGAAGAAGATGAGAAAAGCAGTTCCCTGTTGAAAGCTCTCACTTTCATTTATTGCTCCTTGAAGTTTGAATTCCTAGTGTTCTTGCTAAGGGAATACACTCGCAGAGAGACTGAAATCCCTACTCTTCAGATCTCTTAGAAGATAAAGGTTCTAAAGGGAAACCACCTATTACTCATCACCTTCACTTCGAGATGTTCCTCAGGCCTCCCCTGTCTTGTCTGGTCTGTGAAGCCTCCTGACCGTCAGTCCCTCACTCCCTGCCTTCTGATCTGCATGGCTGTGGCCTGCCTTCTTCCTGGGATGGATCTGACTAGGACCCTCCTCCACTGGAACCCTAAGTGGGTCCACAGATACTACAGGATCAAAGCCACATTTCTTGGGTCTTTATCCCAATCTCATTCATTACAATGAATACCAGGAAACCCTATGATCTAGCTACACTTTTTAACTGTCCTGGAAAAGCCCAAGATGTTTTTGTCCCTTGGTCTTTGCTCATGGTGGAATGTCATAAGTTCTCATTTTTTAACAAACCTTTCTATAAGAGCCTGATTTGTGTGCTGGATCCTGGCAGTACCCAGATTAGAAACACAGACCCTACCCTCAAAGGATCCAGGGCCCAGCGACATTGAACCTCCTTTCCTGTCCTGCCCCCGTTCCAGTCCTGTTGTTTTCAGGAATACCCTCCCCACCCCTTCCGTCAAAGGAAATCCTCATTCTTTACAACTCAATTCATCCACCAGGTGCTCCAAGAAGCCTTTCCTGATCCCTGAGGATACCATCTTGTTTTATGTGCCTATTTATTCTGCTTAATTAGTTGTTTACTTATCTGTCACTCCCTTTAGACCAAAAGTTTCTTTAGAACAGGACAAGTGTCTCAGTGATTTCTTTATCCCCACATTGCTTTGTGCCTAGCAGGTGCTCTAACAATGCCCACTGAAAGAAATGAGCTCTGAATGGGCTAATACCTATCTGATCCGCCATGGGCGATGTTAGTGGGGATTGGTACTTCTTTCCTATCTTACATGTCTCAGAACCATGAAGATCATTTTGATTGTCTATGACAGGCCATGTCTTAAACCTGAATCATATCACACCAGGTATCTCTCAGTTTGGGCAGGAATAAGGCAAACAAACACTTCATGCCGAGCAAAACATCCCAAACAACTTTCACGAAAGGCGACCTATGGGAATGGGCCACAGTGAATATCTCTGATATCTGTATACAATGAGGCGCAGTCACTCTCCTCTTCCTGCTCCATCCTGCATACCCACAGCGTACAGCTGCCACTATGCGGGAAATGGCAAACAGTTCCTGGTTTTACTGTTAGTAAATTATAGCTGATAAAGTGAAGTGCTCCCGTGATCAGTGATGCTCCTTTATTCTGATTTTATTTTTTACTTTTTTTTTTTTTTTAAATTGAGACAGGGTCTTGCTCTGTCACCCAGGCTGGAGAGCAATGGTGCAATTATGGCTCACTATAGCCTCAACCTTCTGGGCTCAATTGATCCTTTCACCTCAGCCTCCCGAGTAGCTGGGACTACAGGTTTGCACCACTATGCCAGGTTAATTAGTGTATTTTTTGTATAGACAGAGTTTCACCATGTTGCCCAGGCTGGTCTTGAACTCCTGGACTCAAGTGATCTGCCTGCCTTGGCCTCCCAAAGTGCTGGGATTACAGACGTGAGTCACTGTGCCCACCCTATTCTGATTTTAAAGACATGAAAACAGTAATAAAAGTCAACAAATTTCTCTTGGTCAAAGATTTATTGGTGGTTCTGGACGAGGATGGGAAGAGATGTTCAATGAGAACTTGCCCAGGTTTGGGAAATAGCCTGTTACTCTCATTTCACTCATCATCTCCCCAACACTAGGACTTCTTGACAGATATCAATCAGCAAACTTCTTACCTTCTCTTTTCTCCCTCCTCCCTAGAATCCATCCTGGTTTTCCAGAGCCTTCCCCCAGTACCACTAGATGACCCCAGTGCATGGGTTTGGACCCCTGCCTCGGTCCTGGCACCAGGAGGAGGTGAACCTTTGCACACAGGTCTTACCTCGGGAGCTATGTAGTCAGGAGTCCCACAGAAGGTGGTGGTCGTCACACCATTCAGAATCCCTTCCTTGCACATCCCAAAGTCAGCCAGCTTACAGTGACCTTCTGCATCCAGAAGGATGTTGTCCAGTTTCAAATCCCTGCAAGATAGGCCAGGATCATATTGTCAATATGCCACTCACCCCAATATAATCTTCTTGAGTTGAAGGTATGTGCATATCTTAGGGAAATCTCCAGAAAAAAAGTCCTGAAAGAAGCTTGCATTTCTTGAAACCCATCTGAGTCCAGGGGCTCTCTCTCACGTTAGTCAGCCCCTAATGGCACCTCCGCTTTCTTCAGCAAGAGGGAGGAACTTCCGTAACCCCAGGAATATATCAACTGCTGTGGTTTCATAGATCTAAGTCAGTAGGTATATATGGAAGCCCTGCTATGCACCCATATTCATATTAATCAGACCCTGCTGTGAAAGAAAGAAGCATCTACCCCTGTCCCTCATGAACTAACCATGGGGATCAGCTGGGGGTCCCTGCATGACACATAGAGACATCAATGAAACAGATAAAACCACCTAAGAGTCAGGCGCTACTTTATAGAGCACCAAGCGAGCTATTGTGTGTCAGAGCGGGAGACCACAAACAGCTAGTGCAGGCAGTGAGGGCCTCCAGGAAATAGCGCCCCTCAAGAGAAACTTGGCTAGGAGGTAAGGGTCGGATACACTGTGAGGAGAGAAGATGGGAGAGAGGAGAAGGCCAGTATATCTGATGCAAAAGGTAGTGAGGAGGCCAGAGAATTGGGCCGCAGTGAATGGTGAAGCAAGACAGGAATGTTTTGCTCAAAGAGCCTGGAATGCTAGGAAAAAGAATTTGAAATGCATGCTAACAGCAATAAGCATCCTGCCTGCATGAGCACAACGCATTTGTAAGATCTCTTTCCTAGGGGCCAGCAGGCTGGGTGGGGGAAAGGTCTGGAGGCAGGAAGGCAAGCACATTGCTTATAATCACCTGGACCCACAGAGCCCACGTGGTTCTGTGCGGCAAGCAAGAGCCATAGGGGCATGCCAGTCTCGAGCAGTGCAGCTCCCTTGGGGCCTGTTTTACACTTTGGGGTTCTAGGTAAGAATTCCCTGCCACCATGCCTGCAACCTGCAAGCCTGATCCCGTAGAAGAACCCAGACTGCATTGTGGTCTCCACCCTGGGCTCCCCGCAACAGCCATTCTGGGATGGAGGGTGAAGGGTCTTGCAAATAAGGCCCATTCCTCTGCACACAGAAAGCAGGGGGGCCTGCTGGTGTCAAGATGTGAACTCCGGTCATTGCCGGGGATCCAGGCCTGAGTGCAAAGGTGGGGCAGGAAGCACTTTAGGACCTGCCTGCATTGTACCCATGACCCCGTTTCTGCTTACAGCTGGGACTTCTTGAGAGAAAAGAGCATATAAAATGTGCTGCTCTAAGCAAATGCTCATGAACTACAGAAAGAACAGTGAGCCCAACCAAGCTGAGCCCCTGGGACCAGGGTTCCCTCACCCCGACCCTGGCCACTGTGTGTGGTCAAGGCCCAGCTCTGGCTATGGGTGATGGATCAGTGAGACAAATACTGGGTTGGGACTCAGGGCCTGAGTTTGTAGCACTGGTTGCAGCCTTGTCCTGGTAAAGTCACCTTGCTGGTCTGTGACCTTATCTGGTGAATCAGAATGACACGCTCCTGCTTGTAGGCTTATTTGAAGGACTGATGATGTGTGTAAAGTAGAAGGTCTTTAACATTGTCACACTCACTTTCTTCATGAAGGAACCAAGTTCAAGGGAACCGGGTGAACTGTCTGCCTACTTGCAAATGTCCGAGTCCTTGAGAAGCTGACAGCTGGGGCCCCACTGAGTCACATGCCCCTCTATTTCCTCTATTTTGTAGTATCCAGTGCTGCCAACCCCCATGGCACACACAATCAGCACAATGGTGATACTAATTGAAAAAGGAACAACAATGATGCTTCTTTATGTGTGGGAAGCACCTCGCAGTTCACGGTCCACGCTCAGCACTGTGAATTCCATTAAACAGTTCCATTGCACAGTACTGTGAGCTAGAACAAGCACACGTGGCAACTACCCTTACAGAAATAAGTCAATGGAAGCCAGAAGAAGTTAGGTGATTACAGGTGGTGAAGGCTTGGTGGATCTGCCCTGCAAGCCAGCATCCTTGTCCCTGTGTGCCGCGCTCCTCTGCTCTCCTGCCTTCACATTGGTTGACTTCCTCTAATGCCAGTCACCAAGCCCAGCTTCATAAAATACCCCAAATGCCACCCCCTAAGCACTCTTTTCAAAGCCTTTGTTATGTCCCAGGAAGGACTTCTTCTAATTTTGCATAAATTGAGTGGATTCAGAAGATTCCAAGCCAGCTTGAACCTTGCCCCTTTTCTGACTCAGGCTGCAAGGCTCCGCCTTTCCTTCTGCCTGGGGTTGCCTCAGGCGGGGCAAAGGAGGAGGAAGGCCTCACTGCTCCCCAGCTCCTGCTCTTCTTTGCCTGCCCCTGCACTGGCCCCAGAAGCTTACCCTCCCTTTGCTTTCTACCCTTTCTTCTCCCCAGGAGAAATGTGGTCCAGGGTGGCTGCCACAGCCAAGCATGGTCTGCAGGCAGCACGCAGCAGCTGCCTTTGGCTGTGACTAGGGGAGGCCCTGGCCAAAATGCTTCCTCCTGCTGTCTTGCCACTGAGGCCTGAAGCCTGCCCCTGGTCACTTCCTCCAATTACCCCTCTGTATTTCTTGAAAACTCTAACTGTCCATGTAAAACCAAGTCCAGGAAGAGTTAGGGACTTATGTTCCTTTCCTTAATGACAGAAAAAGTTAGAGTGGGTCCAAAGACTTCCGGGAGCCAGAAGGGCCATTGCCAGGACTTTCTATTTCTCTGGGGGGTCTTCAGTTCCATTATAAAGAAAAGAGCTCACACCTCTGGGACTAAACTTGCCTGGCACTGGGCTCTCAGTGGCAAGCAGTTCATGAGTGGGGTTTCAGTGGATGGGATGGCTCAGGGAAGCCCAGTGCCTATGATGGCTCAGGGGTGGGGGTAGGGGCAAGATGCAGTGGAGGTGGAAGGTGGTAGGAAGAGAAAGAGCTAGTCTTTCCCTGAGAGATTCCTTCATGGTTTTCTTACCAGCACTGCTACCCCAGGATCTCTGAATTTCCACTCCTTATTCCTGCCCTAGGAGTCTCCTGGCTGTATGTTTTCAGTGCTGCCTCTTTGCTAGGGGCCTGTAGACACTCCTGGGGAGGAAGATTGGGAATAATGGTTTCCCAGCCTTGCTTACTTTGGGGTCCTGCTGGCAGGCAGAACCGGGCAGGCTGTCTATTCTCCTGAGGGTTCCCATGGTGTTCAGTGTTCAGGGGACATGGTCAGGCAGGTAGCAAGTACTCATCAAACTTGCTGGAGACTGACAGCTTTGCAAAGAGGGACAACTGCCCAGATATTAGTCCCTGTGTACTCGGTCCTCAAATGCAAGGCCAGGGTACTTTTGAGGAATGGGACATTTTTTAAAGAGGGGGGTCATTTTTTTAATAGAGGGGGGGAAACCCAGCAAAATTTCTTTCCTAATATGTGAGCCAATGTGACTAGCCTATACTCATTTATCTATTTACAGTTTCGTTCAATTTTTCTTCAATAGGTAATACATTCATGTGTTCAAAAAACCAAAAAGTATGAAAGGGCATGCAGTAAAAATTCTCCCTCCTGCATCCATTCCCTGACACCATTTTCTCTCTCTACAGGCGATTTCTTTTTATTCATGCCCTGTATATTCTCTTGATCATACTTTATATATAAATAAGAAAATATGATTATATATTCATTTCCCCTCATTTAACTATACTGTACACGTTCTTTGGGACTTTATCTTTTGCACTTAATATATATTGAAGCTCTTTCTGTCTTGGCACTTACAGAGCCTTCTAATTCTTTATTGTGGCTACATAATACTCCACTGTATTTATTGGGGGACATTTAGGATACTTCTAGCATATGCTATCAAACAATGCTGCTGTGAATAACCGTCTACATAGGACATTTCACACATGTGTGAAGGTAACTGTACACATTTCCTAGAAAAGAAATTTCTGAATCAGGTACTACAAGAATGTGAATTTTGATGGATGTCGCCAAACTGCCCTTCTTGGAGGCAGAACAATTTATACTTCCATCAGCAACATATGACAGTGCCTGCTTCCCACATCCTTGCCAACATGGTATATTATCAAGTTTTGGTAGTTTGATAGGTGAAAACAATATCTCATTATATTATTAAGTTTCTCTGTAAGTTTGAGCATATTTTCATATATTCAAAAGAGATCTGTATTTTTTTTCCATGAATTGTTGCCCATTTTTCTTTTGTGGTGTTTGTTTTTTATCGATTTTTAGGAGCTCTTTCTATATTAGGAAACAAACTTCAAGCATGAAAGGGCCTACAGTAAGATAAGAATTGCAAACATCCCAGTTTTTTGTCTGACTTTTGGCATTGCTTATGGTGGTTTTGTCATGCCAATATTATTTATTTTTATGTAATTGAATTGATGTTTTATAACATGGGTTTGGATTTTAAGTCTTAATTTGAAAGGCTTTACCCATTTCAAAGTTATAAAAGTATTCTCCCAAGGTTCCTCCTAGTACTTTTATGTTTTCATTTGATAAATGTAAGTCTTTGATATATTTGGGACTTGCTCTGATAAAAGATGTGTGATATATATCCAACTTCACTTGTTTTCAGAAATTTAGTAAGTTGTCTCAATACCATATGCAGAATAGGTCACTATTCCTCACTGATTGAAATGCCACCTTCATCAAATACTAGTACTAAATCCTCTCATGCACTTGGATTTTTCCTGTACCTTTTATTCTACAACATCACTCTATACCACATTCTTTTAATTATTGCAGGTTTATAACGCCTTTTAACACTCGGTAGTACCAGTCTACATATTATTATTTTTCAAAATTTCCTGGCCATTCCTGTTTATTTTTCCATATGAACTTTAGAATCATTTGTCTAGTTAAAAAACAATCCTGGTGATGTCTTTATTGTGAATATGTGTAAAGTTATAAATTAACTTAGGGAGAGTTGATATTTTTATGATATTGAGTCTTCCCTTCTTATCCAATAATACTTTGTGTCTTTCCATTTTCATGTCATCTGTGTCCCTTAGAAGTATTTTAAAATTCTCTCATATAGATCTTGTAAATTTCTTATGACATTTTATGGCAGATTGCTGGTTGTCCCAATATCTATTCTCACTTTCTTCCTTTGTAAGAGAACATTTACTTTCTATTTTTTAAGCCAGGCACATAGCTACGTAGCCATGAACTAGAATTAAAAGCTGCGCTTGTGGCTCAAGCCTGTAATCCCAGCACTTTGGGAGGCCGAGACGGGCGGATCACGAGGTCAGGAGATCGAGACCATCCTGGCTAACACGGTGAAACCCCGTCTCTACTAAAAAATACAAAAAACTAGCCGGGCGAGGTGGCGGGCGCCTGTAGTCCCAGCTACTCGGGAGGCTGAGGCAGGAGAATGGCGTAAACCCGGGAGGCGGAGCTTGCAGTGAGCTGAGATCCGGCCACTGCACTCCAGTCCGGGCGACAGAGCGAGACTCTGTCTCAAAAAAAAAAAAAAAAAAGCTGCGCTTGGAGCTGGGTGTAGTTATGTGACTAGGTTCTAGGCAATCAGATGTGTGGAAGTCTCCTTAAAAGGAAGAGCCTTACTCTTCTTTTTCTTTCCTCCTTCTATATATTCTCTCTCTCTCTCTATATATATATGTGTGTGGGGGGGGGTATATATACACATATATATTTATACATATATACATATGTATATATACACACACATATATACACATACATATATACACACACATACATATATGTTCTTCTATATATTCTGTATATTGCATGAATGAGGATATAATACCTAAAGTAATAGCAGCCACCTACAACCATAAAGACAAGGACTAAGTCCTAGGAATGGTCACTGGACCATCAGCCTTCAGATAACTTTCATATGAAAAAGAAATAAACTGGTATCTTATTTAGAGCACAGTTGTTTTGGGTTTATATGTTAATTGTAATGGAATCCACTTCAAAATAATACAGGCTATTATTTTATATTTTAAATTCCTCTGGTAAATGGGGGCTTTCTTCTGTTATGTCTTCTATCTGGTCGCACACGTATAGGCTAGGTATTGATTTTTGTTTATCATTCTGTGCCCTGCCATTATACCGAACCCTCAGTTTTTGTAACAGTTTTCCAGTTGATTCTCCTGGATTTTTCAAATTGTCTGCTATTAATGATTAATTTACCTCTTCCTTTTTAGTACTTATACTTCTAATTCATTTCTTCTGTCTGATTGTGTTGACTGGAACCTCAAGAAAAATGCTAAGTAATAATCGTGATAGCATCTTTGGTGGTCCCTGATTTTAGGAGGGCCACTCCTACCATTTCCCCCTCAGCCTGAATGCCTTTGTGATAGCCCTTGTTGCCTGACACCTGGATGGATGGCTACTTTACTCTCCACTTGAATGAAGACTTACGAGAAGTTCCATGGAACCCCACTTCCTCCCCCAGTGCCAAGAGCCAAATGGGATGTGGGCTATAGGAAGGTGATAAGAACGAGGCTCTTCAGCTTCCCTCGAGTCCAGTGTGTCTTAATCTTGCCATGCTGTGACCAGATTGACATGTGGGGCTGGATAATTCTTTGCTGTGGGGGGCTGTCCTGTGCACTGCAGGATGTTTACTAGCACACTGGTCTCTATGCATTAGATGCTATGAGACGCTATGCATCTATGCATTAAATGCATTAGATGCTATTAGTATGCCCCCTCTCCAGTCGTGACAACCAACTGTCTCCAGACATTGCTAAATGTCCCTTGCAGGCCCTCTGGTTGATGACCACTGCTCTAATCTGAGTCTTAAGAAGTGATCAGGGCTCTTAACGTGGCCTGGCCTGGAGCCAGACAGAGATTTGGAAACCATGCCCTAGCTACAAGGAAAGGGTGCATTCGCCTGGCGCATCCTCTGCCATTTTATTCCTGGGAGACAGGAATCCTGACTCTACCAAGCCTGCTCACATTTGGCATTTTCAACCCACATTTTTAAATGCATGAGGAAACTGAGGCTCAGAAAAGATAACTTGTCTGAGGTCACATGGCTGGTAAGAGGCAGCGTGGGCTGACCCTACATAACTGCCTGTGACCACCTATTAGATAAAATGAGAGAGGTATGAGTTGGAAATCTCTATTTGACGCTTGGACTAAAATTCCTCTGGGCTGGGAAAAGAAGTCTTTGTGGTGAGGAGAACATGGAGCCCAATGGATCACAGACACTACCAGGCACAGACCCACTTCGAAGCAGGGTGACACAGTGAAGGCTCTTCTGGAAGATCTCTTCCAGAAAATCACGACATGGCAAGAAAGGAAATTCCCTAAACAATGTACTTTAAAAATATTCTATAAAACCTATCTGAGCAGGAAAAAAATAAGACCTAGCAGTTATAGTGTCAGGGGAAAAACAAAAAGTTTGACTTCTAAGACCAACTATACAAACTAATTTATTAGGGGAGGAAAATGGAAAGGCATCAGTGAGTACGAACAGATCCCTAATGTGATTTTGCTGCAAGGCAGTGAAGAAATGGTCTAAGACTGAGGGAGAACTGGTATGCAAGGAAGGTCTTTCATCAAGATATCTGCTGGAGATGGGATGAGACCAGTGGTGGGTCAAATTCTACTTCTACTTCTAACGTGACAAGAAACTGACTTTTTTTTTTTTTTTTTTGAGACAGGGTCTCACTCTGTCATCCAGATTAGAGTGCAGTGGCACTATCTTGGTGCAACCTCTGCCTCTCAGGATCAAGCGATTCTCCTGCCTCAGCCTCCCAAGTAGCTGGGATTATAGGCGTGCACCACTACTGTCCAGATAATTTTTTTTTTTTTTTTTGTAATTTTAGTAGAGACAGGGTTTCACCATGTTGGTCAGGCTGGTCTCGAACTCTTGACCTCAAATGATCCACCTGCCTTGGTCTCCTGAAGTGCTGGGATTACAGGCGTAAGCCACCATGCCCAGCAAAGAAACTGACGGTTCAGGTCTCTAGCAATGTGTCTAGAATAATTTGAAACACATATTTTGGCTTCTAAGAATTGCCTCCCAGGTTGGCTATGCATGTATGTAATTCTGTGTATAATAATTTATGTATAAGAAGTTGTGCCTACATGTGATCTGAGATGCTGAGTGGGTGCCCAATGTTTCTCTTCCCGATGTCAGACCGGAAGTGGGGCAGCTGTGAATCTGAATCCCAACTCTGCCACTTACCAGCTGGGTAAGGTTGGGCTGGTCCAACATATCTGGAAGACTTAGTTTTCTTATCTGTTAAATGAGGATAGTATTGCCATGATGGAATGATGTAACCTCTGCAAAAGCTCTAGCACAGTGCCAGATCCATGATATCCCAGAAATTCTGCCTCCTCCAGGGGTCTAACACTCATTTCTTAAAATACACATCCCACGCCAGTGCAAGTCACTAAATCCATAAAAATCCTTTTATTTTTGAAAAATACTTAAGGTCTCTTATGTGTATAAGGCACTGAGATAGATGCTGTGGGATGAAACATATGAAGTATATACGACTGTAACATAGGGGAAAGGGACAAACGATGTGGAACAGAGATGAAAATGACTGAGACTTTTAGCATAGCCCAGTGAGAAAGTCAGGATTCCTTTCCCCGGGACTGGGGAATGACACGGTGTATGGAAACGCAAAGTTCCCCGGGCAGAAAGCAAAGACAATGGGGCTCACAGGTAGGGGTGAGGCTGTGCAGATGTTGATCAACAGGATTCACGCAACAGCTTCCAGACACTTATACTTCTCAGGACTGGCCACCACTGTGTGCTATCACATACAGAATCCCTTTCCTTCCCACAACAGCCCAGGGCAGTCGGTATCATCATGGGTTTGCAGATAAAGAACCTGAGGTGGGGTGGGGGTGAGTAAACAAGACTAGGGAGGTGACTGGGACCTGAACTGTAGATGTTTAGTGGAATCCTGTTTTCTTTACCCTGCACCTCAGCTATCTCATCTGAATTTATCCTTTCCCATTTGGAAAATTGTATTTTTCTATATTGATGGTAGATTCCCTAAGAATAACAGCCAGAAAACTCTCCTTCTGTAAACCATACAGGATCCAGCAAAGAGTTAGCACGTGTGAGACCCTTAACATATCAGAAAGAATGAGAAACAATTCTTTTATGCTTGACCTGAAAATTCACCATAGAAGAGCCCTGTAATGCTCCTTTATTCTTCGCTCATTTTCCAATGCCCTCACTTCCCTGGCATGCAAATTCCACAAAGCTCAGGCCTGAGTGCTGCAGAAATAACAGCAAATTCCTCCAGTAACTTGAAGATAAGAGATTAGAAAAATTACTTCGTGTCCTAGAGCAGGCCCTCGAGGGAGATTATGAAGAAATCCTGCTTGTTTTGGGACAAATAGCGAAGACTCGTGAATGGCTATGGTCAATCAGACGGGAATATTGGCTCTTCTGGCAGATGTTACCAGGCACCTTCATAAATTTAGTAATACACTTGAGAGAAAGATGTTTTTTCCAGCTCAACATTGTGGCAAATGTTGGTGACTGGCAGGCACCCTCTTCCTGACATTCTCTGCACAGGCACCTCCCATCACTCGCAGGAAGCAAGTCCCTCAAAGACCACCAGCCAGAGGCCAAACACAAAGGCAAACAAAGTGTGTTTATTGCCCCTCCATCAAAAAAAAAAAAAGCATAATTTGTTTCTGAGCCCAAGGTAAATGATTTTCAAGTTCTCCATTGCAGTGCTGATAACCGAGAGTCAACGATAATATTTCATTCTGGGTCAATCTCCAGGGAAATTCTTCTCCAAGTCTTTGCATAGAAAAATTCAATCATTTAGAAGCAAAACAATTAACTACTTTTCTTCTTCCAAACGCTTCTATATCCCAAGCCCAGGGTGGAATATTTTCTATCCCTTACTTCGTTTAATCCCAGAAGTGTTCTGTGAATCTGGTAAGACTATATTATCCCTACCTGCTAGATGAGGAAAAAGGATTTGAGGGGTTATTTAACTGGCCCAGGACATACACGTGGTGAGTGAGCAACAGAGTCCACCCTGCCTGACCCCACTTCCATGCTGTGAATCACTTCACTGTGTTGTTTGAGGAGAAAAAAATATATATTGTGTCCACACGGCCGCCCTTTCATGGGACAGAGAACACAGTTGTCGTTTTTGGGGCGGTGGTTGTTTCTAACTCATGGAAACATGCTTATAAGATGTAACTGATAAGCCAGACAATGCTATTTTGATCAAATAGATGTCCTCTCAACTCGAGAGAGAAGACTTGGAGCCACTACACTGACAGCTGGAAGCCTGAGGTGTCAAACAACATCTTGGTTTGAAGCCAAAATAAATAGCCTGGTACCTGGTTGATCCCGCTAACAGAAAAAATAACAATAAACAGCCTGTGGCTGTACCTGGGCATTAAGCCTTGGAATCACTACAGAGTTGCTTATCTGATTGCATGATCATCCAATTACTTTTTCTTAACCCATAATAATGAAAGTACATTCTTATCCTTAATATTCATGGATAAAATTCTGATCCCTGCTGAGGAGAAACGCATTGCCTTGTGTTTCCAGCATGTGGGTGAGCTACTCTGATGATACATCGTGACACTTACACCTAGTTCCCCTATCCCTCTCCAGGTCAATCAACTTGGTCATCAAAACAGCTGTTTGGGCAGAGCCCAGGACAGACTGACCACAAGCAAGTCACTTTTCTGAGCATTACTGTCCTCAAATATGAGATAAGACGGCTGGATAAGTTAATCCCCAAGGGTCCTTCCAGTCTAAGATCCAGGAAGCAAAGGCAGCTGGAGCCCGTGAAAGAACTTGCTTGAACTTGCAGTCCTGGCTGTTGCACACCAAATGTTTCCCCTTTCCACTTTGGAGCAAACCTTTGCCAGCAGGCATTTTTACACGAAATGTAAATCAGATGATGCTCCCCTGCTGCTTGCATTCTTCAATGGCACCCCAGAAGCAGGGTTGTCAGCATGGTGTGAGAGGCCCTTTGTGGTCCCCCATGGCCTTCTAGCCTCATCCATCCAGTTTGGATCAGGAGAGTGTATGATGACGGATGAGGCTAGAAGGCCAGAGGAACCTTTGGGTGGTCCCTGTCTCCTGTTCCACCATGACTGTCTATCCTCCACAAGCGACCATTCCATGAGGGCAGGGTCTCCAAGTCCCCACAGTGTCTGATGCATCCCAGTGTCTCAATACCTACTGGTCAAAATGGATGAAGGAATAAGATCAGAAAAGTGAATTCACAGATCGTGGCCCCAAGCAGCCAGATGATATGAACATGCATTTCCAGATAATGTATGGAATGATTAAAATATTTTTATTGAAAATTATTAAAACTAAGGCCAAAACCATCAGAGGCAGCTGAATCCAACATTCTCTTGCACTTTCCAATCCATTCTCCTTATTATACTCAGGAAGAGAACCAAGCAACACCTTCTTGTTGTGAGGTCTCTGCCTTTATCCCAAAGATGCCTCTCTTGACCATTTTACCTAAAGCAGCCCCTCACTACCAACCCCAACCCTTCCTTTAATCTCAGTCACAGCACTTTGGTCAGCTCCTCCACAACAATGA
Organism: Mandrillus leucophaeus; assembly: GCF_000951045.1. Lineage (NCBI taxonomy): Eukaryota > Metazoa > Chordata > Mammalia > Primates > Cercopithecidae > Mandrillus > Mandrillus leucophaeus. Next base: position 308,162 of record NW_012107986.1, on the reverse strand, counting down.
CCACAATTTGTCATTATTTTGCTTATTTCCTTGAGCATTATTGGTTTCCTCACATGAACTCCAGGAGAACAGAGATGGTGCCTTCGTGTTCACAGATTGGCTCCCAGGGCCCTGCAAAGTACCCAGTATTCGATGTTCACTGAATGTCAGAACAAAATGATGGGCAGGGTCTCTATGAAGTCCATTTTAGCATCCATCTAATTGGCGGCATGATTACAACTACTGATACATTGATTGTCTACTTGGCCCTATTATGTAACAATTCTATAATAGTTACTGAGTTTCTACTTAGAGTCTGTTTGAGGATATGGAGAGGGAAGAAAGACACAATCCCTGTTTTCAAGGAGATGCCTAGGGTCTAGAGGGACAGATGGACATGAGGCCAGAGTACTAGGATGGCAAGTTCTGAAACCAGAGGGAGAAACAGGACATCATCACTGCCTTAGAAGGCAAGGATTGCTGGTCTCACCTCTTTTGGGCCCAGAGATTTGCAGCTCCAAGTCCAGCCAGCACTCTGTCGCCACAGAAAGGGCCACTCCAGCTAAAGGACCAAGAGTAACCTTTCTGGGGGCGTTCCTGGAGCCTGGTGGAAATGGACCATAGAACCCAATGCACGGTCCAGAATTCCCGGACAGGAAGGCCAGAAAACTGCACTTCAAGCTCCTTTGTCAGGACCAGAAGCTGCCAAAACTAGTAGGCGTATGTCTTCCATGTCCAGCCACGTAAAGAGCCACGTGCTAGGAGATTGGTTAGCCCCTTGTAGGTCACCCCAGCCCAGATAAAGAGCTGAGGAAACACAAATGTAACTCCACACAATTTGACGGGGATGTAGGGAAGGCACGTCTTCCTGCAAAGTGGGGGTCACCCAAGTTACTTGGAGGATATCAGAGGCCTCATTCAAGGTTAGAAGGCTGAAAATGGACTGACCTCTGAAGTGACAGAAAACAGATTTTATTATTCTTAAAAAAGAAGTCTTACATTTGTATTTGTTTAATTTGGCCATGGAAGGTATTTGCTTTAAGACCATGCGGTGCTTTCCAACGGCTAAGAAATGTGTCTGTGCGCGCACGTGAGCGCATATGCATACATGCCAATAAGAAGGGGTACGGCGCTGCGCTTACACCCTGTTACGGGCCTAGACCTGTGGTCTGATGGACAACGAGGCTGCACGGGCTCAGGCGAATGAAGCAGGTTAAGAAGAGTCCTCCTCTTCATTGGAGAGGACATAATCTGGTAGAGTTTACAAATCAAAGGTGATTAGAGATAAAGACAGCCTCCATTTCTCCATGTGATGGACGTCTACTGAGCACTTATGACACACCAGGAAGGCCCAGGGTTTGGAGGGAGGCAGGAGGACAGCAGCAGTTCACCTCGTGCATGAGCTCATGCATGCTAAACATTACTGATTCCTTAGAGGGACCTCACTGGACATGCTGGCTAGGTGTAATATGTGAAGGTTTGGGCTGGAGGAAAAGAATGGATGTGGGTGAGATTTTTCGAGAAGAGGATCACATATAGTGTGAGAAGAGAAGAGGGCTAGAAATGATCTGTGAGCAAGCACGACGCCTGATGGCTGGGACTTGGGACAGAGCAACCATATAGGACTTTGGTGTTCGAGAAACCCAAAAAGAGAGAGAATCTCAAACAAAGAGTGTAGTCAGTCCGTGAAGGGCTCTGAACTTGGGTGGTTCAGAGGTCTTTTCATCCAGCTGAGGCCCAGGCAGATAAAGTCACTTGCCCTTACTTCTATTTATTTATTTTTTCTTTTTATGCTTTGAGACTCTGATTTAGAAATAATAATAATAAATAATAATAATAATAATAACTTGTTATATCTTTTGAGAAAAGACTTTCCAGACTAATAGAGGAATTGTGTATCAGGGTCTGTCCAGTGAATAGCTTTAGTAAAGAAAGGAACTGTAAACCTCAAACCCGCCAATGGGAGAGAAGGAGAGTTCCAGAATTCCACTTGGAGAAAAAAAGAAAAGCAAGCAATAACTCTTGGAGTGACACTGGGAGACATGCCCTTTTTCTTTTTCTTTTTTTTTTTTGAGACGGAATCTCTCTCTGTCGCCCAGGCTGGAGTGCAGTGCCCGGATCTCAGCTCACTGCAAGCTCCGCCTGCTGGGTTCATGCCATTCTCCTGCCTCAGCCTCCTGAGTAGCTGGGACTACAGGCGCCCGCCACTACGCCCGGCTAAGTTTTTGTATTTTCAGTAGAGACAGGGTTTCACCCGGTTAGCCAGGATGGTCTCGATCTCCTGACCTTGTGATCCGCCCGCCTTGGCCTCCCGAAGTGCTGGGATTACAGGCGTGAGCCACCGCACCCGGCCGACATGCCCTTTTTCAAGGCAATAGAGTTGGCATGTGAGAAGAACCCCATTCAGAGAAAACCCCAAAAAAACCCACCAGAGTTCCGTGTTCCATAAGCCTTCCAGTCTTCCAAGCAAGAAGGACCCAGCAGCTTCTCCTTTGCCCACCCTCAGCCATCCCTGAGGAGCAGGTTAGTTGGGGCAATGGTGACCCAGCCCAAATCAGCTCAGTGTTCCTGGGCGATCTCTTTCCTCTCCACTCCACCAGGCCCATCAGAAGGGGTGCCTATACTCTGGACATTTCTTTACTTCCTTCTTTTTAAAAATCACCCTTCCCTAAACTATGATCCCTTCTGAACTACTCGCAAATCTGCTCCATGTCATTGAGCTAAGATGGACCCTTATGGCTTGAAATGTAACTTCCCCCAGGGAACTTGCAGAGATGGATCAGAAGATCCAGGAGAGTCAGTAGAGGTGATGAGGCATGGGGCACAGCTTCAAGACCACTTCTCAAATCCTGGCAGGAAGAGTCTAGATTTCCCTCTCCAGGGCCCTCCTGAAGGCCACGGCCTTACCCCTGCCTCTGAGTCCATCCCCAGCCAACTGCTTCCTTTCACCTCCTTTAACCTGAAGACTACTTGGAGCAAGATTTGAATTTTCTTGAAGTCATTCAGCTAAAATTCAGAGTGCTGTTCAATCCCTGACTTTGCTGGTAGTCATCAGCTGGATTATACTCACACTAGAGCAGGTTGTTTGGCCACAGATGTGGATGAAATATTAGTAAGTTATATTCAAGAAAGAGAGGTACTTAAAAAGGATAACGTATCTCTGCTTTGGGAAAAAGTGACCCCCAGTTTTTAAGCAAAGTCTCTCAATTACGATTCAGGTCATGGAAGCATCCTGATGGCACAAGGGTGCGCACACATAGTATAGCAGACCCTCACGTTTACCATTTGTAGTTTTACTCTTCTCAAGCTACTGTAAGGGTCTAAAACAAGCAGCACTTTCTACCTGTGTAGAGGACATATCTTAATGTGTTTTCTAATGAAGTTACGTGTGGGTAGGTTAGCTGACCAGCAAATGAGCCAGACCAAGTGGAAACAGAGTAATGAGGTCTGTGGAAGGAGTATTTCTCAGCCAGAAAGCAAGTGCTTTGACCAAACTGAAGAAAGCAATGTGGAATTTGTTGGTGGTTCAGATCTATGACAAATAAATCCTTTAAGCAGTCGATTCTGAAATAAGGAAATCATGACTTAAAAATTTATTTTAGCAAGTGCTATGACAAAAATTGAAACCTCAGTGAAAGCTAAAAAGATAATTAACATGTGTTGTGAGAATGTGCCCAGACAACATGTAACTCTCAATGTTTCTATGTATCAGTGTCATGTTATATTAATCATACTATATACTTTGTTACATATAACAAAGTATACATATAAGGTATAACAAAGTATGTATGATAAAGTATATAGTATGATTAATATATGTAATGGTATATTTATATATACATGTTCATATTTTATATGGTATAATATATACATATGGTATGAATATGACATAAAATCAATAAAAGTTTAATTATAACTTATTAGATTATACTTTGTGTTGTCTCTTTCCAATTTTGTAATTACTTTTACCAACCCAATGGTTTATGCTAATAAAAATGAAAACAACCACAAAAACAATTATACCTGAAACCTTAAGAATATACAAGAGCAAAATCTGTCCTCTTATCAGGCTAAAAAAAGAAAATCACACAAAAACATCGCTATTTTCATGTGCTAATAGTCCCTAAGGGAGGTAAATTAAACAAATACTAATTTCCTAATCTGTTGATGACTGTCAAAGAGCTTTTATTGCCAGAGATTAGCTGTTAAGATATACACCCACAACCATACCTGCTCTTTTTTGAAAACATAAGTGTTCTGATTTAATGGAAAACCACTGCAGGGCATAAATATAAACTATAAAACAATTAAAATAATAAATCCAAATGGCAGCATTTCCCAGTGAGTCTTACAACATCAAACTCAGCAGCTTCCAATCCGCAAGGCTCTGCCCTGAGCCCTGTAGTTTACCAGGGCAAGGAGCAGGCACAGGCAGCTTCCTGTGGGCAGCCTTCAGCCAGCAAGAACACGAGGCTGCCTGGAGTGCCTGGTGGAAGAATGAGACAGTCAGCCCAGGGCTTAGGAGGTTCCAGGGCAGAGGCTACCCACAGGCTCCTCGTCAGCTTGTTCCCTTTCATAGAAAAAACCCATATACTCATGCATTCAAATATTCATGGAGTGACTACCACGTGACACGCACTGTTCTTGGCACTATGGAAACATGTTCCCTATCCTCTTGGCGTTTATATCCCAGCGTGGAAAGAGACAATCAACAGATATAAAATAAATAAAATAAATAAAATAACGTCGAGGAGTAAAACGTACATGCTGGGATTAACTCTGGTCCATGCCCTTGTTTCTTTTCCACTCATCAACAGCTATGTACTGAGCACCTGCCTTGGGCTCCCGCCTTCCTTGGATGGGAGGTATCATTCTGAGACTCGGCTTCTGCCATCCTCATGTGAAACAAGGAGAAAACCATGAAGACCCTGTGCTCACTGATGGTGCTGTTGAGCCTTTACTAGTGTGCCTCATGTGGAGGGGTTCCTTGAATTCTCCCCAACCTCTGAAATAGGTACTATCATCACTCCCATTTTAAAGATGACAAATCTGAGACCTAGAGAGGGTGCACGCCTTGCCCAGGGGCCCACAGCTAGTATGGGGGTGGGAAACTAAGATTTGAAACTCACAGAGCAAACCCTTAGCCACCCAGTTTCTAGGCTGGACGGTGGAGGAGAAGGTCCTGAGAAGCCCTGAGCTCCTCCAAGAAGGACCCACATAGGCTATGCTTTCCATATTTTCCTCAAGTCCATAGCACCTGCTCCAGAGTCAGGTGCCCAGGAGCAGAGCCAGAAATGCTGACTGCCTGGTCACTCTCTGGTGGTCTCTCCCCAGGATCACCAACATTTTCAGTGCAGAAGGTCTTTAGGTGTGTGGTTATCCAGCCCTGACTTCTCAATGATGACACTTCATTGGCTTATCAATCTTATTTGTAATGGTCAACCACATATTTGGGGCCATTGGAAAAGGGAATAAAAAATCGAAGACATAAAGATTAGAGAACATTTACCAAAACAGGGAGCTCCCATGATGCTACTTAAGGATTAGTAAGGCCGAGACGCCTGAGCCTGAGCAGGAGAACGTGACGTCTCCCAGGCTAAGTTTGAAGATTACTCTGATTTAGTATTAATAATGTGTGAATACAATGTCTTAGTCTCACTTAGGTTCAGGTTCCTAACCCGTAAAATGGGGATAACAGTACTCATTTGAAAGGCTTACTGTGATGCCTAAATGAGGTAATATGGAAAGGGTTTATACCAGTTCCTGGCACAGAGTGGGTGCGTAACAAATATTAGTTCCAATTGCCCTTCAGGAGCAGTTTCCAAACTTAACCATTTAAACCATGAGTTCATTACCCCTTTCTCACATACTAAAAAAACCACTGTCACGTAAACAGATTCGAATATCTGCTCTTTTTTTTTGTTGACTGACGACATTACAAGTGATGCTGGAAGGGAACAACACAATGGCCAATGACAACACCAACTAAAGGGGGAACCAGGTGAGGAATAGAAAGAGGATATCATTGGAATAATTCGTCCAGGAATTGCAACCTGGTGGGTGTACCTGCTTGCTTTCATTTTATCTTTACTGCCCACTGTAGCTGACTTTGTCTGCCACAAAGGGCGTACCTCAGTGTGTGAACTGGGAAGCACATGGAACACCAAGGCTTGGCCTTCCTGATACTCCCGCGACTTTTGAGGCAGTGGCATGAAGGCAAACCGGCTGTGAGCTGACCCGCTGTAGTTTCCCATGGCCGTGTCTGAGAAGCACAGCTGTGTTCCAGCCTCCTTAGTTCCTGTCCGTTTTCCCATTGATTTTCCAGTTTGCCTACTGTATCTGTGAGCTGTCTCATGTTTTTCCAGCAAATTCTTTATCCATGCAAGTTAGACAGAGCTGTGCATGCTACTGAGAACTCTGACCGAACTCCCAAGTTCCAGGACAGTCTAACCCTTGATCCTCAATGGTAAAAGGCTGCCCACAATGATAGCCACTCACTGTCAAAGGTTTACCAACTCAGAACTATCTCAAGATCCAAGTCAGTGTGGAGAGGCCCCGCTGGCCATCATACATTCCCCACAAGTGCACAGCACTGATTGATAGCAGAGACCAATACTGTGAAAAGCAGTCGAGTGCGATATGACCAGCATTACAAATGCAGTGGGGTTCTATGCCCTAAGAGAAGGCCAGGGCAAAAATTAGCTACTGGATGAATATTGCCATGACTGTGAACATCTAGACGCTGAGAGGTTAGGATCAGATGCTGGTTTAGGGCATGCTCTCTCTTTTATATATATAAAAAAGTCTACATAGCTGTTTCTACCGCAGCTTCAAAATAAAAGAAAACATCAAGTATATTACTAAAACCTGGAGGACTCACTGTGCGGAACACTGTATTTAAAAGATCCTAAGAATACAGGATTTTAGTGATGTGAAGAAAATATCAATGATAAATTGCTTAAGGGCAAGGGTCAACAATTTTGAACTGAACAATCTTGGAAGCTAAACATAGAATGGACACTGAAGCATCTAGAATTCCCCTAGAGCTAACCGGGAAGGCCTAGATCTGTAGGCTTTCTGGCTCTCAAGCTTTCCTTTTTCTGCATTTGCCCCTGAACTCCTAGGCCAAGGGTCTGGAGGCTTAAAATAGCACTCACTGACTCTAGATTTTTAAGCTCAACAACACTCATATTTCAAAGGAGCTCACCTAGGACAAATCTGTTAATGTTGGGTCTTAAGAAAACTATAAACCGCTGAGGTGTGTGTTTGTTGTCTGTAGCCTTTCCTCATCTCACCCTTGCCCTGCCTCCAGCACCTACTGGCTCCATGCTCTTTGTAGCCCTCACCCATCAGCCCCCAGTAAAGGCTGTGACGGCAGCATTCACCCTCCCATGGGACTGCTCAAGGGAAGGGAGGAGGAAATTCACAGTTGTCAAGCCCTTACCATAGACCTAGTTCTGTGTTAGGTCCTATGGGGAGACACAAGAAAGCAAAAAAAAAAAAAAAAAAAAAAAAAATTACCACCAGGAAAAGCCTTTTAATCTGATATTCAAATGGGAAATACATATTTAATTACGAGTAAATATCAAATAAAAGGTATGCCTATTAAGTGTTCACTTTCAGGCTTTTGCATAAACTGTTTGTCTGTAACAGTGTCCCCCAATGCCTTCTCTGGCCAACTCCCATCACTTTCTGTAAGAAGCATTCATGGACTCCCAGATGGGAGTCCATGTAGGGGTTCAGTGCCCCTCCTAAGGGGTCCAAGGCACTATACCTTTTCTGGTATAGTATATATTACAAGCAAATGTGAATGCCCCCAGTAGGCAGCGAGGTCTACAAAGAGGGGACAAAGGAACTGAGTCTGGTTTACCACTGTATTCCCCCCAGTACGCTGCACAGTGCCTGAGATGTAATAGGCCCTTAGTAAATATCTGATGGCTAAGAATGAACAGAGGGGTTAAGAAGAGACCCAGAGAGATCTCCGTGGGTTGAACGGAATCTGCTTCTAAGACAACAGGCACCTTGGAGTATTTACCAAAGAAACATCCATTAAGTACTTTTCTTCTGGAAACAGCATTACCTGTGCCAGAGCTTGGATGCCAGGCTGGTAAAACAACACTGCCTGAGCCCACTCGGCAAGAACCGACCTGTTGGGGTATTAGGGCTCTGGCTTGGCGGTCCAAGCCTGCTGCTTACATCTGCCACGCTGTTGGAGCAGATTAACTTGTCCTAAATCATTTTTAATCATTTTAAACAGGTACTTCACTCAGACAGAATGAAGACATGTACAATTGGATTTTGATTCACACTCCATTTTGCTTTAGCAGTAATCATGTATGCAATGGACTTTGATTTTTATGCTTATTTAATTCTAATGTGAATTAAGAATGACTCATTGTCATAGGCAGAACATTGATTTTTCTCAGAATTCTCTCTTACGTGCCTACTAAGTGTCTGTATACTGTGAAGGTATATTTATGTCTGTATTTATTGGCATGCATGAATTTGAGAGAAGAAAATTATTCAAAGACACTGAAAAATCGGTTGTATTTGGCTAGAGGAAGTCAATGACTCATTCATTCTCTCTCCTGATGATGTATGGTTAATCATATCTAGGAAACCGACCATCCTCCCCAATCCCCTTCTTAACGCCGTCATGTAACAGCCACCTCTCATACAACATACCGACTTGAGAAAATATTTCTCTTTTTCAGATAAAATGACTCCCACAAATTCAAACTTTTATTTTAAATCCAGTCATTGTTACCAAAATGTCCCCCCAAAGTCACTATTATTGGCTGGGTACAAAGGAGTTTCTAGAGAGGCACAGTATATCAGCAACCAAACAGTACTCCTTGTCAACCACATACTGGGGATGATGCCTATTTTCCCTTCCTATCTGTTTGTATCACTGAGCTCTACAGACTGGATGGACTATAGTACTGACCGTCAATTCATTTTCCCAAATGCTCTTCCCAAAGACTTTTCTCCTAATATTTAGAGAAGTGTAAATCAATTAGATTCCAATTTTCTAAAGCTTACATGCAGACGTATAACTAAGCACGGCAGTAAAGAACTTTAGAAATGGCTACAGGGAGAAAGTACTGGGCAATCAGTGGCTGAACTAGGCAAGACACCATGGCAAATAACTACCGAAGTCTCTTTATTTGCGCCACTTTGGGATAGGCCAAGTGAGACATCCCTTTTTCCAGCTAAGACTTAACTGTGTCTAAAAAGTTCCTTTCAAGACTTACCATATTCATGGATTAAGTGGAGGTTGCTAGTGTATAAATATTTTTAGTTGTTTTGGGGCATGTGATATTTTATAACTGTACAGCAACATCATCCTTATCCTTCCCCACAGTGACTAAGGATCTTTGCTGGATATGTTAGGAGATCAGAGAGATAGAAGACTGGGAATGAGCCCAGTCTTCAAAGAGTTTGTAGTTTGTCACACATAGATCGATGAGTGAAGTGTTGGGTACAAAGAACATGATCCCTTTCCTCTGCCCACAAGTGCAAACACAAATGCAGAGCCATGGATTATATGGTCATTTTTAACATAAGCAGGGGTCTCTAATTGGGGAATGAACACAAAGTGATAGGGCAGTATCAAGGAAACCAATGAAGTGAGGTTTCACAGAGGAGGTGATTCTTATTTATATTAGTATCAGTGGATAAAATTGAACCATTCATTAAGAGAAAATTCTCTATAGATTGCCATCTATTCATATTCCTTATTACATCTCAGAAGGCAGCAACACCATTAAAATTAGAAATAAGAATAGTGTCAGCCACCCAATACTAGTATCTCTCTTTTTTTTTTTGTTTGAGATGCACTCTTGCTCTGTTGCCCAGGCTGGAGTGCAGTGGTGCGATCTCGGCTTACTGCAACCTATGCCTCCTGAGTTCAAGTGATTCTCCTGCGTCAGTCTCCCAAGTATCTGGGATTACAGGCATGCACCACCACACCTGGCTAATTCTTAGATTTTTGTAGAGACAGGGATTCACTACGTGGGCCAGGCTGGTCTCGAACTCCTGACCTCCAGTGATCCGCCCGCCTCAGCCTCCCAAAGTGCTGAGATTATGGGT
>NW_012107986.1:290560-297226 GCF_000951045.1 Mandrillus leucophaeus | reverse complement strand
TTTTTTTTTTTGCTAGTGAACTTAAGTCAGCTTTCCTCTTAAAGTTTAAACTACATTTCAGAGACAGGTTTCAGAAACGATGGCCCCTGGGCAGTAATATTGCCACAATGACTAATGTCAAGGTGATCTGGTAAAGCTTTCTAGGATCTTTCAACAGATTTTACCAGGGAGGAAAGAACTCAGTATTACATAAAAAATAATTTGATTTCACCAGGACTCTCCTGATTATAATGGTGACTAGTGCTTGTTGGTGTACTGCTAAAACAAAAACAAAAACAGAAACAAAAACCCAGACTGTTGTGCCAGAAAAAGCCAGGTTTCAACACTGTGCCCCCACTTCCTGGCCATTGGACTTTTTGCTTCATGTTAAAACTTGAAGCCTCAGTTTCTTCGCCTGTAAAATGGGGACAATGCTATCTACCTCTTGCAGCTACCTTCCCGATGGTTAAATGAAAGAATGTACAGAAAACACTTACTGTTAGGCCCAATTAACCCCTCAAATATAATTATTATTCTTTATAAAAGTGAGGAACTTCATCTATCAACCCAAACCTGGGTAAGGTCAGAGGGATGTAACCTCGCCCAGTGAGGACTATTTACGTATTTCATCACTAAGGTCAGTTTTAAAGAGACCTATAAGTGGGCTGGGTGCAGTGACTCATGCCTGTAACCCCAGCACTTCAGGAGGCCAAGGCGGGTGGATCACTTGAGGTCAGGAGTTTGAGACCAGCTGGGCAACATGGCGAAACCCTGTCTCTACTAAAAATACAAAAATTAGCTGGGCATAGTGGCATGCACCTGTAATCCCGGCTTCTCAGGAGGCTGAGGCAGGAGAATCACTTGAACCCAGGAGGCAGAGGTTGCAGTGAGCCAAGATCACGCCATTTTACTCCACCCTGAACGACATAGCAAGACTCCATCTCAAAAAAACAAAAACAAACAAACACAAAACACAAATAAAGAGACCTAAATACAAAACTCACCCTTTGGCAGAATGATGGCTATCTCTCTAGGCAGTGGGGAGCACTGACTGAAAGGTGCCTAAGGAAGTCTGCCTAGTGCTGGGAATATGTTGTATCTTCATTTGGGTTACATAGGGGTGTATTCATGTAAAAATTCATTAATATCTAAGAACTGGGTACTCGACTGTAGGCCTATTATATCTCAATAGGAAAAAAGAAAGGAGGGAAGGAGGGAAAAAGGGTGAAAAGAGAAGAATACTGGTGAATGTAAATGATTTCCCTTGGTCTGATCTACTCCTTTTAAGTTCCCTGCAAACCCAGCTTAGGAGAAGCCGTCTCAATGAGTGAGCTGACTGGCAAGAAAGAACAGTGCTGTCTTTTCTCCGTGGTCAGATCTTGACTCCTGTCCACAGGCATTCATGAGTACCAGTTTAGTACATGTTTAGGTGTACGAGGCCCTGAGGGTATGCATTTAGGGCTGGCACACCTGTCTGTTGTCAGACTAAATGTGCTCACTGACATGTGCTGAAAGTCTAGCGCCTAGCGTTTATGATCTTTGCATTGAATTTGGTGAGCCTGACCATCAACCCGGAATTCCCATCCACCAATTGGTCAATATATTTTAGCCATCTTTTATAAGCCCAGCACCATGCCAGGTCCTGTAAATTCCCTATGAGCACCTCTATAATATCTCAGAGTCCACCGTGTGATACTGTACAGACTGGGCAGGGAGTTGCAGGTACCTGTATGTCAAAGACAGGCAATGACTGTGCCAGGCACCCTGGTGTCAGAAAGAACAGAACCAGGAGACATCTCTCAGTGTGCAGGGTGGGGCCCACCTCAGATCATGGGGACTGATCTCATGCCATAAAACATTCAAGGCAGTCTGGCCCCAAGAGGCCATAAACAATGCGATGACTACTTTACAATGGGTGCACCAAGGTAGAAATGAAAATTGTCTGCCTGTGTATTCTTAAGCTTATTAACCCCAAGAATACCAGAGCATAATTGGCACACAATCCCGACAAAAGTTGCTGAAAGGGTGGGTGAAGACACTCTGGTTAGATGGCGCTGTGATGGTAAAGTGACATTTTAAAAAGTTCGGTTTGTTTGAAACACAGTTTATCTCAAAAGAAAGGGTTTTAATTTGGGAATGAATCCAAGTAGTTCAAAAGGCTCCTATGCTTTCTTAGACAATAAATTTTACAGCTTTGATTGAGTTGGGTTTTAAAAAATCATCTTCCTGATCATGTAGGTCAAATGCCACAGATTCATGGTGAACAAACTAACAGCTGCAAGTGGTGGAAAGCTGATATTAACACATCAGTAAGAAGACAGGATTCTATTCAGACTATTCTAGTTTTTACAGTATGGATAGATTAAATATATTTCTTGACTTAATACTGACAGGAAAAGAAAACAACCCTCTGGTTTTTGAAACATGGGTGGCATCCTTTGAAAGAAAGTTCAATACAATCTGAGAAGTTATAAAAACGTGTTGAGTAGAGAAAAGAAGTGAAATGACAAATAGAAGTCTCTCCCTTATGCCTTCTCCTATCTTCAGAAGAGTTCAAATAGCCTACACCATTTCCATCTGATTTCTCCAGGGTCTGAGAAACCTGCAAATCTGGCTGTACTCTACCTAAACACCACGGCAAAATCTGTATACACCTTACTAGCCAAAACAAGAGACCTGTTAGCTCACAGCTACCCCAAACCTTCAGAGTCACAGAAGCACAGAACTTTGCATCTAGAGCAGGTTTTCCAGCCTGGGCACTACTGATATCTTAGGCTGGATAATTCTTTGTTGTGAGGACCGTCCTGTGCATTGCAGAATGTTTAGCAGTATCCTTGGCCTCTACCCACTAGAGGCCAACAGCACTCTCCTGGTCCCCATCCCCTAGTTTCAGCAACCAAAAATGTCTCCAGACATTGCCAAATCTCCCCTGGAGATAAAATGACCACTAGTGGTTGAGAACCATTATGCTAGAGGAACATCAAGAACCACTTTTCATCGGGGAGGTGAAGAGACTATGGCCGATGAGTGTCTGAACATGAGGTCAGTGCGTTTCCTCCTAACAATGTTTCTGCTTAAGAACCAAATTCTATTTTTTATCTGAGCTTCATGCTGGGGAGAAGAGTTTTCTCAGTCCCAGAATGACAGCATCTTTTGAAACCTTATGAACAAAGGAGCCCCAGGGCTTAACAGACAAAGCACAGCATCTCCAAAAGGTGCCCAAGGAGCCTCCCAGCTGCAAACTCCCAGGGTACCCGCCAACTAAAATCCAACAGAATCCAACAAATCCAGCCAGCAGAATCCAACAAATTCCAAGATGACATTTTAAAAGACACATTATCATTACAGACTTCAACAGTTCTATCTAAATTCTAGCAACAGGAATTGAGAATCCTGAAGCCAAAATTAAGATATAAGTAGTGATACTAACACGCTGGGTGGAGTGTTCCTCACAAGCTCCATTTTGGTGAGAATCTACGTACTCTCTCTCTGCTGCCGGAACAACGCGTGTTTCTCAATCCCCTGGTTGAAAGAGTCTCTTTGCAAATATTTCTTCACTTGCTAAGCAGAGATGGTTTCTGTGAGATAAATCGCTGGAAACGGTGTTCCTCTCCTAGCACGAATGCAAACCATACTGCAAAATGAGGCACTACGCTAAAAACTAAATTTATCCTGTTCAGCCTAGAGAGATTAGAAATTAGGGGTATTCGGAAAACATAAGCCCTTAGGGCCAATAAACCATATTTAGAACCATTTGTATGTATTTTATACTCAGGAATTTTATTTATGATAAGAATTTAAATGTCTCCCCCCATCCACTTTATTTATAAAGATTAAGTGACATCATTTAGCTAGAGTAAAGAATGCCCTAAAAAGAACTAATAGCCCAAGTTGTTTCTAAAGTTTAGGAAAGGGAAAAAAAAAAAAAAAAGACCTAACAACCCCCCTCTTTTTTTTTTCTCTTTCACAAAAATAACAGAAGGAAGGCTGCTACTGTAATCAGCAGTGATTGCAGGCATTTCCTGCATTTTTATATCAAGCTGCTTGTTTTTTTTCCATTACATACCCAGTGAACTTCAGTTAGGTCAAGACTAGAGAAAAACAGGACCAATTATGCCTCCATCCCCACAAATCTGCCTACTTAGCTCTGCTAATTTTATCGTGTTGACTCCATGGTTCCAAAGAGCCAGAGATAGGAAAACTTCCACAGGCCATTTGCTCTCTTCCTCCCAGAGCTGAGTTCGTGCACTTCCCCCTCTACTCCTAACCCATTTAGCCTCCAGCATCCTAAGATGGAACTTTTGCTCCATCTGTTGCAGGCTGAGATTCAGTCAGGTTGTTCGAATGAGACTCTTGGGTGAAGTCTCTGCTTTCTTGGAGGCTCCCAGACTCCCTGGGGTCATTCCTCTGGGCTTGCTTTCACACAGGTCAGCGCCCAAACTGCCAGATTCCACAGTGACTCCCACCCATCTCTAGGGATCTTCATTCTTATGCCTTATCTTCAAGAAGGATAAGAAAGTCTTTTTCCTTGGGCCTCATCTGCCATCTCTTTGGCTGTAACTTAAGTCCGTTTCTTCATGCTCTGTATTCTGTGGTTACAACAGCATGGGGAGCCTCCTTATTGAAGCCATCTCCATTTTTCTCTTTTGTTAGTCCAAGGCTTTCCATGAACAGTATGTTGTGTCTGCATTTTTTGGATAATATTTAACACCTTGCTTCTGATACCAGATCACACTGGTTTTTGCAGCCAATGCAGTGTTTTCACAGCTACCAGTAGCTATTTTCTCTTCCAAACCTTTGGAAAAGTGGTGAAAACCTCCTTTTCCAATCTGAGATCATTGTAGAACAGTGACAAGCTCTTTGGCCAACTTTGCGTAGTTTCTTTCTCCACCATGTCCCACAGCTACCCAAGTGCCAGCTCTTCTGAGTGTAGAATTTCAGGTAGGTTTCCTCCTGGTGATGGTTCCCATGCTCGAGTTAAACAATGATGTCATCATTTTAAACAACCTCAAAGGAGTCTCTCCCATTGATCATTCCACAAAACTGTCATCTAAGCTTTTCCGCTAGAGTTACCTGGCTCTGACCATTCATTCTTCAATTATCCATGCTATTTATCAACATTTTTTCTCATTGTTCACATTAATCCCATTGTTTTATGTAATTCAGCATCATGATTTCAGGGACTATTAGAGCTAGGGTAGATCTTAGAGGTGAACAAATGCCATTTTGAAGTGTTTTACAGGATTGAGGATTAGAAATGTTTTTCTAGTCCTGGAGTTACCTCAGATGACCCAACTCTTCAAATACAGGTGTACTTTCAAGTCAAAACCTGACACCCTCAGCAACAACCCTGCAACCAATTGACAAAGATTCAGTGATTACCTACCATGTACCTGGCTCCACATTATGGCAATGTAAGGGATCAATAATAATAATAGTAATAATAATAATAAGCAATTACTAAGCCCTTCCTATGAGTTTTCCCAAGCAGCACCTCATTTAAGATTCACAGTAATCCCATGAGGTAGATACTATTACTATCCCAGCTTTTAAGTGAGAAAATTGAGGATCAGAAGGTAGAAAGAACTGGCTTAGGATCCACATGTGGAGGGAGGATCCCATCACAGGAGTATCTGACTCACAAGTGAGTAATCACCCAGGTTGGCTGAACTTCCGGCTCCCCAGAAGGTACCATGGGGAGCACTGATATCTCTGCCCATATGATTTCCGGACCTCATGTAGAATTAATTTCAGAATCCATCATTTCACAGCCAACTCAGAAAAATCAGGTTTTTCCTTTATGGGCTTACATTATTTTGGATACAAAATGATTTTCAGAAATCAGATCTACCCCCAAAGCAGGATTATTAGCCAAAAGAGACTATGTAGTCAAATAAAAACCTAGAGAGGAATGTAGACGTATTCAATGTAAAAGCAGTATTTTTGCCCTGAGAATGAAGTCTCCCAAGAGGACCATTAAAGGAAAGGACAATACTCATTTGAATGTATAAACTCTGGTATGTTGGTTTAAAAACGTCAGTCTATTTCCTTATGGCAAAGGAGAGAAATTCCCCCCACTCTGGTGCCCTTACTTGCTTTTGGGAAGAGCTCAGTGGCAGAGTCTCCAGTACTTTTGGTAGTCAATTGTTCTCTTCATTTTCCTTGAAACATCAGATTGATTCTGAGCTATTAAAACTAAAATCCTCTGTGTCATGTTCCTTCTTCTGTGAAATTTGACCAATAATTTTCTTGACTGCTGACTTCCCTTCAAACAATAGCAAGAGAAACCACCCTGCAATTCTTTAGATTCTCCAAGTGAAATGCCTGCTCTCCGGTTTTGTTTTCCCCTCCTAGACCTAACCGCTGCAGTGCACTCTCCATGGCTACTCTTTCTCCTTTCCCTCATTTCAGTAAGGGATGCTTTTACTCCTCCTATTGCTCTAGCCAGAACTTCAGGGGGCTTTTTTTCTCCGAATAGGCATCCTTTTCAGAAACAACACCATGCGTGATGACTGAATTAGTGTCTCTGGCCAGCCACAGAGGAGGGTGGGGACAGATGTATAGACCATGAACTTGGCTAACAAGCAAATGAAGGCTGCACAGACCAAACCCCATCAATCAAAGGACCCACTTGCTTTCAGTGAAGGGCAGACTGTAAAGGTGGGGAGCATATACTCATGGTAACCC
>NW_012107986.1:284317-289645 GCF_000951045.1 Mandrillus leucophaeus | reverse complement strand
TCTAAAACACTGATTTATAATTCAGACAAATATACAAAAAGAACTTGGGAGCTTTGATGCAAGCACTGATGCACATAGAGGTATTTTCAAAATCTGGCCTGCTGTATGCAACAATGGCCAGATACCATGTTGTATATACACAGCATGAGATTAGATGATAAAGGGGTCCCCAGTGGAGAATGCTGAGGAATTTGAAAAGAAATGGGGCTTCTTGGTTCCTGACAGCCCTCTCAGCTTATTCTTCCAGCCATGTGTTTGGTGGCTCAAATCTCTGAGCAAGAGAGACTAGATGAAAATTTTTCACTGCGGATTTGGGTTTTAGGAGATTTTATGGGTTTTATGTGCATCTCTTTGTGCAAAAAAATGTTAGGTTTTTAGACTCTTGCCAATAGCAAAATCACTCCCCCTGCTTCACAGGGACCTGGCAGGATGGGCGGCAACGTCTGGGAATGTCTGCCCTATGGAAGAGCAGAAGAGCAGATGGCAAGAGGCCAAGGTGATGGGCTGAGCTTAGCACCTCTGTTCTGCTTTGGATAGTTGATACTTGTGAAATACTACTTCCCTGCCATCTTAATCCAAAGAGAACGTGCCAGTGCCTAGAACTGACGCTTGCACTACACTGTGGTCAAGCAGGAACATCAGATGGAACAATTCTCTAGCAGCGTGACTCATGTGGAGGGCCACTTGGGAGAGGCTGGACACCTTCATGGGACTGTCCTGGTACATCCTCACCAGCCCAGGTCAATGGCACAAGAGTTCCTGGGACCTTCTAGAATACATAATCATAAGAAAGATCCCTAAACATATATTATAAAGGTCTCGAATATTTTTCTCTAAATCTTGCCTTTTTTTTGGCTTAAGTAATCCAGACAATTACTCTAATTCGCCACACACACATATATTTTAAACTCACATCAGTATATTAGAATTCTCACGAAATTATAAGGCACCGTGAATGGGCTTTCTTGAGGGAAAGGGTTTTAGATTCTCTTAAAAGCCTTGGACTCTGGGAGGACAATATTATTTCCAGCCCTATTGGTCAGGCAATGCCCTATCTCTGGGAAGACTGTAATCTTAACTCAGAAGAATCATCCACAAAGCCCCCCTGATCACTGGACACTAAGAAAGACACAGAAATGTCCTCTCAGGGCAGGCTGAGTTCTACACAGGTTTATACCCCCGAGGTCTATACAGAACCCTGAGTTCTGTGCCAGTCGACATACCCACCACTGCTGCGAAGCAGAGCCAAGAACCGCAGGGTTCTTCTGCAGATATGCTTCTCCCTGCTCATTCGGGTCCATAGGCCCAGCCTCGTAGATGTTCAGACATTAAAATGTGTCTGGCGAGTGAAGAGGCAGGCAGTGATTCCTTCCCATTAAACCCAAACTGCAGAGTCAGATGACAAAAATATAAGAGGAAAATAATGAAATAAAGGAAGATGAATAACTAACAGTATCTCAAATAGTCCTGAAGAGAAAACTGTAGAGACAAAGCCCAGTCATCTATCTGAGGTCCCCACCAGAGCCAGGACTGATGAATAAGTGGCTGGTCCTCGTTCAGGACTCACTGCTTTACGATATGATGGGTGTGAGAAGGGGTCACATGTCATGTCACCCCTGTTGCCTTCATCCCTCAGGAATCTCTTTTTGCCCAAAAGCTACCCCTACCCAGGGCTAAGTGGGAGCCTCTCCACGAGGCAGGTGAGCAGGCAGCACATCCCCCTTCCACTGCAAGTCAGGGACTGCAAAGTCTACCTGCAGAGATCTTTCCCCATAGGTCAAGACATTCCCCCTGCTAATGCTTAAATTCTTATATGCAGCCTCTGCCTTCGTCAGGTCCAAAGTACGTCTCCCCAGAGTTGCCAGCTCAAAAAGGGAGACTGAGCCACAGGGAGCACCTTGTTAAGAGGAAGAGATATGAGGACAACTGATGACAATAATAATATCTATGATTTGGGCCCCTGCTAGGTCCTGACCACATTCTGTGAGGAAGGTATTAGTATAAGTATTTTCAGGTGACTAAAATGAGATTGAGAGAGATTAAGAAACCTCTTTAAGTTCAGATATCTGTAACTACAGTCTGGTATTCAAACACATGGATATCTGACTTTAGAGTTCTGCATTTAACCACAGACCATAGAATAAACATGCAAAGAGAACATACTTGCAGTAGCTGAACACAAAACAGCAGCCAGAACTATGTATTTAGGGTAATTATTCTCAACCGTGATGCAGTGATAGAATTGGGGTGTCTAAATCAGCTGTGAGGTCCATAAAGTAGCTGGGCAGCACTAATACAGTAATTATAGCAATAGTTAATATCTAGTGCTCACTGCCTAACCAAATACTGGGCTAAGTACATTAATGCATTGTTCTATTTAAGCCTCACAATCTCTCTATGGGGAGGGTGCTATGACAATATGTTATAGATTCTAGAACACACTTTTTTCATATTTTAACAAATCTGAAATTAAGATGCAACCTACAACTGGTAATTTTTCTTTTTAGTAAAAAACAACAACAACAACAAAAAAGATAGGGGGAAAGGGAATAAAAACTGAATATAACAAACAGAAAACAGTGATAAAGAGGCCGGGCGGGGGGGCTCACACCTGTAACCCCAGCACTTTGGGAGGCCAAGGTAGGCAGATCACTTGAGGTCAGGAGTTCGAGACTAGCCTGGCCAACATGGTGACACCCTGTCTCTACTAAAAATACAAAAATTAGCCAGGCATGGTGGCACGTGCCTGTAATCCTAGCTACTTGAGGCGGCTGAGGCATGAGAATTGCCTGAACCTGGGTGGTGGAGGCTGCAGTGAGCCAAGATCATGCTACTGCACCACTCCAGCCTGGGTGACAGGGTGAGACTCTATGTCTCAAAAACAAACAAACAAACAAAAAAACAAAAAACAAAAAAAACAAAAAAACAAAAACAGGGATAAAGAGAGTAGATATTAACCCAACTGTATCAATAATCACTTTAAATGTGAATGGTCTAAATATATCAATTAAAAGACAGAGATGGAGTGGATAAAACAAATTAGCAAAACAAGCAAGCAAACCAAAACAAACCAAAAATCCACAATACTCAATGATCTGTTTTCTAAAAGAAAACCACTTTAAATATAAAGGCTCAGGCAGGTTCAAAGTAAAGGGATAGAGAAAGAATTACTATGCTAACGTTAATGAAAAGAAAGCTGGAGTGCCTATATTAGCTTCAGACAAAGACGACTTCAAAACAAGGAAAATTATCAGGCAAAAAGAGGGCATTAAATAGTGATAAAGATGTCGGTTCCTCAAGATAGTCTAAAAATCCTAAACAGGTATACACCTAACAACAGGGTGTCAAAACTGACAGAGGCAAGAAATGATAGAACTCAAAACCACTGTGGGATGTGATGATCCAGGTGGATATATAATAAGAAAAACAGATAATGACAAGTGTTGGTGAGGATTTGGAGAAACTAGAGCCTTCATACATTGCTGGTGGGAATGTAAAATGGTACAGCCATTTTTGGAAAACATGCAAGGAGTTCCTCAGTTAAACATAGAGTCACTACTTGACCCAGCAAGTCCACTCCTAGGTATATACCCAACAGAAATGAAGACGTCAGTCTTCTCAGAAACTTGCACACTAATATTTACAGCAGCAGGTAGAAACAACCTAAGTGTCCATCAACTGAGAGTGAATAAACAAAATGTGGTATATCCAAACAATGAAATATTATTCAGTGATAAAAGAAGTTCTAATACACGCTAGAAAGTGGATCTTGAAAGCGTAATGTTAAATAAAAGAAGCCAGTAACAAATAATGATGTATTGTGTGATCCCATTTATGCAAAATGTCTAGAACAGGCAAATCTAAAAGGAAAGTAGATAAGTGGATGCCTAAGGCTCAGGGTGAGGGGATGGAAGGACTGGGGGATGATTGTTAAAAGGAACAGAGTTCCTTTTTGGTGTGATGAAAATTTTCTACAGTTGATTGTGGTGATGATTGCATAACTGTTTGAATATACTAAAAACCATTGATTTATACACTCTAAATGCATGAATTACATAGTATGTGAATTATATCTCAATGAAGCTGTTACCAAAAAACCGATTAAACTGAAAGGAGAAACAGACAAATCCCCTCTTTCAGTGATGGATCAAGCAGGCAGAAAATCAATAAGGATATAGTTGACCTGAACAGCATTAGCAATCAACTTAATCTAATTGACATTTATAAAATAGCTATCCAATAACATAAGAATTCACATTCTTCTTAAGCTTGCATGGAATGGTCATCAAGATAGATCATATCTAGACCAGAAAAACTGCCTTAAATTGAAAAGAATTAAAATTGACAAAAAAACTTTCAGATCATAATGGAATTAAACCAGAAATCAATAAGAGAAAAATAGCTGGAAAATATCTAATTATTTGGAGATAAAACAATATACTTCTAAAGAGCACAGGGGTCAAAGAAGAACTCTTAAGAAATATTTTAAAATATTTTAAACTAAGTGAAAGTGAAAATACAACCTATCAAAATTAGTGGAATACGGTGAAAGCAGTGTTTCAACAGAATTTTATAGCATTTAATGTGTACATTAAAAAACAAGAAAAACTTAAAAATCAATAAACTAAGCTTCTGTCCCAAGAAACTAGAAAAGAAGAGCAATTTCAACCTAAGGCAGAAACAAACAATAGAAATTAGAGCATAAATTAATGAAATGTAAAACAGGAAAACAAAAGAGAAAAATTAATAAAACCAAAACCTGCTTTTTTAAAAAGACCAATAATATTGACAAGACTATAGCCAGGCTAACCCAGAAAAAGAGAGAAGGCACTAATAACCAATATAAGAAATGTAAGCAATGTCATCACTGTTGATCACAGGAATGTGAAAACAGTAATAAATGAATACTGTAAAGAACTTTATGCCCACAAATTTGATAACTAAATGAAATGGGCCAATTCTGTGAAAGATACAAACTACCAAGATTCACACAAGGAGAAAGAGATAATCTGAATAGGTCTCTACTTATTAAAGAAATCAAATCAGTAATTAATAATCTCCCCCGAAAAAGAAAGTATAAGACCCAGAGAGTTTCACTGATGAATTCTACCGAACACTTAAGGGAGAAATGACACCAATTCTCCACAATCTGTTCCAGAATATAGAAGCAAAAGGAATACTTCCTAACTCATTCTATGAGGTCAGCATTACCCAAACACTAAAACCAGACAAAGATATTACAAGAAAATGTAACTACTGATCAATATAATATCTCTCATGATCATAGATGCAAAGATTTCTCAAAAAATTAGCAAACCTGGCCAGGCG
>NW_012107986.1:269865-284157 GCF_000951045.1 Mandrillus leucophaeus | reverse complement strand
CCGGGAGGCGGAGCTTGCAGTGAGCTGAGATCTGGCCACTGCACTCCAGCCTGGGCGACAGAGCGAGACTCCGTCTCAAAAAAATAAAAATAAAAATAAAAATTAGCAAACCTAACAACGTATAAAAAGAATTATATACCCAACCAAGTGGGATTTATTCAAGGTATGCAAGGCTGGTTCAACATTTGAAAATCAATGTAATCCACCATATCAATAGCCTAGAGAAGAAAAATCATTTGATCTGATCAATTAATGCAGATGAAGCATCTGACAAAATCCAATACCCATTCATTATAAAAATTCTCAGCAGATTAGGAATCGAGGGGAATTTTCTGAACTTAGTAGGGAGCATCTACAAATAAAATTACTGTTAATATCATACTTAATGGTGAGTAGCTGGATGCTTTCCCACTAAGGTCTATAACAAGACAAGAAGGTCCTCTCCCCACATTCCTATTCAACATTGTACTGGAGTTTTAGTTAATGTGATAAAACAAGAAAAGGAAATAAAAGGTGTGCAGATTAGGAAGGAATTAACAAAATTGTCTTTATTCACATATGACATAATTGTCTATGTAGAAAATCCAAAATCATTGACAAAAACTCCTGTAATTCATAATCATAATAGAATGGTTACAGGATACGAGGTTAACATGCAAAAGTCATCTGATGTCCTATATATTTGCAATGAACAATTGAGACTTGAAATTTAAAAAAATACCGTTTTCAGTAGCACACAAAAAAATTACATGCTTAGGTATAAATCTTACAAAATATGTACAGGATCTGTATGTAGAAAACTACAGACTGCTGACACAAGAAATCAAGGAAAATCTAAATAAATGAAGAGTTATTTCATGTTCATGGATTAGAAGCTTCAATATTGTTAAGATGTTAATTGTCCCTAACTTAATCTATAGATTCAATACAATACCCATCCAAATCCCAGGAAGCTAATTTGCAGATATCAGCAACTTATTCTAAAATGTGTATGGAAAAGCAAAAGACATAGGAGAGCCAAAACATTACTGAAGAAGAAGAAAGTTGGGGGACTCACATTACCCTATTTTGAGACTTACTATAAAGCTATAGTAATCAAGACAGCATGGTATTGGGGAAATAACAGACACAAAGATCAATGAAACAGAATAGAGAGCCTCAAAATAGACTCAAAAACGGCCAACTGAATTTTGACAATGGAGCAAAGGCAATGCAATGAAAAAAGAATAGTCTTGACAACAAATGGTGCTTGAACAACTGGACATCAATATTGAAAAAAAAGAACCTAGACATAGACTTTACACCTTCCACAAAAATTAACTCAAAATAGATCATATATCTAAATATTAAACACTAAGCTACAAAACTTCTAGAATAAAACACAGGAGAAAATCTAGGTGACTTTGGGTTTGGTGATGAGGTTTTAGATACAACACACCCAAAAACACAATATATGAAATAAAACAATTGATAAGTTGGACTTTATTAAAATTCAGAACTTATGCTCCTCAGAAGATATTTTTTTATTTGTATATATGCATGGGGTAGAAATGCAATTTTGCTACATTGATATACTGCACTGTGGTGATGTCAGGTTCTTCAGTGCATCCATCACTGGAGCAATGCACATTGTACCCATCAAGTATCCTCCTATCACCCATTCCCTTTGACCCCTCTGAGTCACCATTGTCCATCATGCCACACTCTACTCACATGTGCACGCATATTTTATTTATCTCCCACTTACAAGTGAAGACATGCAATATTTGTTGTTCTGTGTCTGAGTTGTTTCACTTAAGACAATGGCCTCCAATTCTATCTGTGTTGCTGCAAAAGATATGATATCATTAAAAGACACTATTAAGATAATAAAAAGTCAAGCCACAGACCGGGAGAAAATATCTGAAAAACACTTAATTGATAAAGGATTTGTATTCAGAATATACAGAGAACTCTTAAAACTCAACAATAAGGCCAGGCATGGAGGCTCACACCTATAATCCAAGAGTTTTCGGTTGCTTGAGGCCAAAAGTTAGAGACCAGCCTGGGCCACAGAGCAACACCCCGTCTCAAAAACACCTAAAAACTTAGCCAGGCGCAATGGCATACACCTGTAGCCCCAGCTACCTGGGTGACTGAGGCAGGAGGACTAACAATACTAATTACTAGAGAGGAATTACTAGAGAGGAATACTTATTACTAGAGAGGATGTGCAACAACAGGAACTCTCATTTGCTGTTGATAGAAATGCAAAATGATTCAGCCACTTTGCAAGACAGTTTAGCAGTTTCTTAGAAAGCTAAGCATAGTCTTCCATCTGATCCAGCAATTGCTCTCCTAGGTATTTATCCAACTGATTGGAAAACATGTTTACACCAGAATCTGCATGTGAGTATTTATAGTAGCTCTACTCATAATCACCAAAACTGGAAGTAAGATGTTCTTCAATAGTGAATGGATAAACAAACTGTGGTACAGCCATAAAGTGGAATATTATTTACAAAATAAGAAGAAATGAGCTGTCAAGCAGCAAAAAGACATAGATGAATCTTAAATGCATATTGCCAGGTGAAAGAAGCCAGTCTGAAAAGGTTACATAGTGTTTGATTCCAATTAAATGGCATTCTAAAAAGGCAAAATTGTGGGGTTGGTAAAAAAGGTAAGTGGTGACCAGGGGCTTAGGGGAGGAGGGGAGAGTTGAATAGGTAAAGCACAGGGGGTTTTTAAGTCAATATAACCATTCTATATGACAATGTAATGGTGTTATATGATGCTATGCATTTGTTAAAACCCATAAAACTTCACAGCACAAAGAGTGAAACTTAATACACACAAATTTGAAAAATTATTTAGGAAACTGAGAAATCCCAGATGGAGTGCAACGTGTGACAAAACAACTTATCTGTATCACAAACGTATGAAACAACTTCATTCAAGGGTGGATAAGAAAGGTGCTGACCTAAGCCTAAGCACTACACTTGGTATGAGACTGAATTGTGTTCTTCAAAAATTTGTATGTTGAAGCCCTAACCCTCTATACCTCAGAAAATGACTGTATTTGGAGACAGGGCCTTTAAAGAGGTCATTTAATTCAAATAAGGCCAGTAGGATGGGCTCTACTCCAATCTGACTGGTGTCCTGATAAGAAGTGGACATTCAGACACACAGAAAGACACCAGGTGTGCATGTGCACAGAGGAGTGACCATGCAAACAAGTAGCAAGAAAGCAGCCATCCGCAAGCCAAAGAGAGAAACTTGGGACAGATCCTTCTGTTATGGCTCTCGGAATTTGTTAGTACCTTGATCTTGAACATCCAGCCTCCAGAACTATAAGAAAATACACTTCTATTGTTTAACTCACCCAGTTTGTGGTATTTTGTTATGGCAGCCCAAGCAAACTACTACAGTACCCTAGTTGATAAAGTTTTTCCCACAGTAGTGTGGGTTAACAATTCTATGCATATACACCGGGAATGAACACTTAAGTAAATGGGTGGCAGGTGGTGGGAGCTAGGTTTCTTAATGTCAGAGTGGGAGTTCACAGATAAGCAAGAGGCTAGAATGATCCATATGTTAACAGATTAGAATTAGACATCAGTGTGAGCTCATATAGCTTCATATAGACAAAGATGGTCACATATACAATTGGCCCTTGAACAGCATGAGTTTCAACTACCTAGGTCAACTAATACATGGATTTTTTTTCAATAAATATATTGGAAAAATGTTTGGAGATTTAGACAACTTGAAAAAACTTGCAGACAAACCACATACCCTAGAAATATTGAAAAAGTTAAGCACAAGTTAGGCATGTCACAAATAATACAATATATGTAGACAGTAGTCTATTTTATCATTTACTACTATAAAGTATATATAAATATCATAAAAAGCTAAAATTTATCAAAACTTACGCAAACACCAGCCATACCTGGTGCCATTTGCAGTCATGAAAAATAAAGATGCAATATTAAGTCATAACTGCATAAATTAACCGTACTACATACTGTATTACTATAATAATTTTGTAGCCACCTTCCTGTTGCTATTGTGGTAAGCTCAAGTGTTGTGACTATCTGCTTAAAAGGCCATGTGATGCTAATCACCTCCATATGAGCAGTTTCTCTCTCCAGCAAATTGTGTATCACAGTAAAAAGTGATCTCTGGCGGTTCTTGAGTATTTTTCATTGTGTTTAGTACAATACTCAGTGCCATTCACTAGTGATGCTGGAAGTGTTCTCAAAAGTCATGGTATTAGAAGAAAAAGTTGAATTTCTTGATATGTGCCATAAATTGAGGTATACGTCTGTGGTTGCCTGATATCTCAAGATAAATGAATCAAATGTAAGCACTATTGTGAAAAAAAAAAAGGAAAGATAAAGATAATTTGTAAAATTGTTGCAGCTATGCCAGCAGGCATGAAAACCTTGCACTTTTTGTGAAATACCTTTTTACTCTAATATGATTCAAGAAGGGAAGTTATATGATCAAGCAAAAGGAAGGTAAAGGATCTAAAGCTGAAAAATATAATGCCAGCAAAAGATGGTTTGATAATTTCAGAAAGAAATTTTTCTTAAAAAATGTCAAGATAACAGGAGAAGCAGCTTCTGTCTACCAAGAAGTAGCAGACAAATTCTCAGACACCATTAAGAAAATCATTGAGAAGAAAGGACACTTGCCCAAACATGTTTTTGATGCAGACAAAAGTGCCCATTCTGGAAAAGAAAAAAAAAAAAAGGAAGAATTATTAGTAAGGAAGATAACCACGCACCAGAATTTAAGGCAGGAAGGGATATTCTAACTCCACTGCTTTGTGCAAATGCAGTCAGGTTGATAATCAACCCTGCTCTTATCTATAAAGCTGCTAACCCTAGAATCTTGAAGGGAAAAGATAAACCCCAGCCCCCAGTCTTTTGGTTGTACAAAAGGACCTGGACAACAAGAACACTTCTTCTGGATTGGTTTCATTGGACAATTGGTTTCATTGTCCCTGAAGCCAGGAAGTACCTTGCTAGTAAAGGACTACCTTTTAAAGTTCTTTTGATATTGAACAATATCCCTGGCCATCCAGAACCCCATAAGTTGAACATCAAAGATGTCGAAGTGGTCTACTTGCCCCCAAACACAACGTCTCTAATTCAGCCTCTTAATAAGGGGATCCTAAAGACCTTTAAGGCTCATTATATATAGTACTCTATGGAAAGGATTGTCAATGCTACAGAAAAGAACCCCAACAGAGAGAGCATCATGAAACTCTGGAAGGGTTACACCACTGAAGATGCCATCCTTGTTCTAGAAAAAGTCATGAAAGCCATTAAGCCTGAAACAATAAATTCCTGCAGGAGAAAACTGTCGAGATGTTGTGCATGACTTCACAGGATTCATGACAGACCAATCAAGAAAATCACAAAAGAGCTTGTGGATATGGCAAAAAAAAAAAAAAAAAAAAAAACCGGTACAAGGTGAAGGGTTTCAAGATAGGGATCTTGGGTTAATTCAAGAGCTAATATACACCACATCAGAAGAATTATCAGAAGGTGACTTGATGGAGACGAAGGCTTCCAAAGCAATGCCAGATGATGAGGAAGAAGTAGAGCAGCAGTGCCAGAATAAAAACTGACGTTAGGCAATCTGGCAGAGGATTCTGATTATTCAAGGTTGCTTTTGACTTCTTTCAGAACATGGACCTTTTTATCTTATGGGCACTGAAACTAAAGCAAATGGTGGAAGAAGAACTGGTATAGAATAGAAACATTTTTAGAGAAATGAAAAGGCAAAAGAGTCTGACAGAAATTATGATATATTCCTGTGAAGTTACACCAAGTATGCCCATCTCTCCTGCCTCCCCTTCCACCTCCTCCGCCTTTTCCATCTCTGCCAACCCCTCATCTTCTTCCTCCTCCTCAGCCTACTCAAATGTGGAGATAAGAATGAAGACCTTTATGATGATCCACTTCCACTTAATGAATTGTAAATATATTTTCTCTTCCTTATGATTTTCTATAAATATTTTCTTTTATCTAGCTTACATTTTAAGAATACAGTATATAATGCATGTAACATACAAAATATGTGCCAATTAACTGTTTATGTTATCAGTAAGGCTTCTGGGCAACAGTAGGGCATCAGTAGTTAAGCTTGGGGGCAGTCAAAAGTTATACACAGATTTTCAACTGTTTTTTCAATTTGCTCACTCACTCCCATGTTTTTCAAGGGTCAACTATAGAAATACTTAATATGTGTATTATACATGAGTTACGTGTATGTGTGTATTCATGAGTTAGAACACATACAAGTCCTTGCTCTGTCCTTTGAGAGGGCCTATAAGAAATGACATCCTAGTAGCCACTAGCACACCTCACACCTATATTTTGGTTTCTATTTCCATTCTCCAATAAAAGAAGCCAGGGATCCTTGGAAAAAATGGCTGATTCTAGGACTGGGGCAAGAAATACACATTTTGTAATACCAGAAAGTAAGAAAGTGCTTAAAACCAAACCACTCCACAATGATGGGGGTATGTCAAAGAGACACAGGAGCCACCTAAAGGAGCTCCCAATAAGCAGATCTGTAATAATTTGAGCAACAAAATAAAGTAGTATTGGATTATAACCCAAAATATAAAATAAACATCTATGAGTTCATATTGATATAAATAAATGAGCAAATACATATATAATGGTGGAGTAGACAATGCACCCAGGCGGAAGAATTCTAAATAAATTACGTTGCTACTCTGCCCTCACAGAGGTGAAATATAATTTGTCACTCCTCAGGTATGGGCTTTATATAATGACTTCTTTCCAATGAATACAGTATGAAAAAGGAGAGAAACTTTACAGTGGAGAAACCCGGCAAAATTTGATATTGACTATCAAGGTCAATATCAATGATAAGTCATGTTGATAGTATGGACCTTTGATATTATGCAATGAAAATGAGACTTCACCTCTGAGGTCTTCCTGTGTAATCCATAATCAGAGTCTAATCATGAGGAAAACATTGGATAAATCCCAATTGGGAGATATTCTTCAAAATACCTGACCAGTACTCCTCAGACTGTGAAGGTCATAAAACAAGGAAAGCTGAGAAAATGTCACAGCCAAGAAGAGCCAAAGGAGACGTGATGACTAAATGTAATATGATATTCTGGATGAGATCCTGGAACAACGACAAGAAGACATTAGGTAAAACCTTAGGAAATCGGAATAAAATATGGGCTTAGGTAATAATAATGTATCAGTATTAGTTCATTAATAGGGGAAGCTGGTGTAGGGTGTGTGGCAACTCTCTGTGCTATCTTTGCAACTATTCTGTAAATCTAAAGCTGTTCTAAAACAAAAAGTTTATTTAAATAAAAATAATGGTGTATCTTAGAGACATCTGGAATTTATTGAACTATGATATTATCCTCATTCTACAGGTGAGGAAATCAAGACCAGAGATGTAAAGTAACCCAGTGTAGGCCTGTTAATGCACTGGAATGCTTTCTGTTATCTTCATGAGAGAGTCTCTGACTACTAGTCCTGAAGACTGCATACTCCAGTGGAGTCCTGGTAAGCGCTTAACAATGGCTTTCCAATGGGGAAAAACCTTGCTGATTTCCATGATATAAGTACTACCACCATGGCTGATTTCAAGCTACCAACGTAATGTGACTGAACATAGAATGGGGAAGAGACACGCATAATCAGCTTTCCTGCTGGGAGCCATAGCTAACTCACACCAGCTCACAAGAGCAGATTGTTAAAATTTCAGAATTTTGTGAGCTGGTTGTTCAACATGGATAGCTTGAAATCGGCCCCAGGGGGAATATTTATACCATAGAAATCAGTTAATGCTACAAATCAGGGTTTTGGGTTTTTGTTTTTTCTTTTTAGAAAGCCAGCTTATCAGCATACACCATCAAAACACCAGAGTCCCATCTCATGGTTCTGTCTGTGTTGCTATGAGATCCAGTGTCCTCGGACAAGCCACACCATCTCTGAGTTTCAGTTCAGTCATCTATAAAAGAGAGAATTGGAGGACTAACCTCCTAAGTTTTCTCCCACCTCTGACATTCTGTTAAATACTAGGATCATCTTTCAGTTCCCACATGTTGTTCCAGATACAACCTGAGGTCATGTCACCATGCACTTATAGGGCTTTGACAGTCATTCAATAGCCTCTCAGGCTAGGGCCCCTGGCCTCTATTTGTGCTTTGGGTTCCAGGCGTATACAACTTCTGTAGAGCCACAGACCCATTTGGTGTTCCCTCTCCCTCCACCAGAGCCTTTGCACAAGCTATTGCCACTCCTTGGGCCACTCTTCCATGTCCTCTTACTCTGGCCAACTCCTACTTAGCCCATTGGATCTGTCTGGGAGAAGTCACTTCCTCCAGAAAGCCTTCCTTGACTTTCTCCAAACCAGCTGCGGTATCCCTGTGATATGTTTCCCTGGCAACGCCATCTTTTTTTTTCTATCATAACTCTTATTGTTATTGCTTCTTTTATGGTCTGCCATCCCCACCTAAATTTAAGTGCCAAAGGGGCAGAGACTGTCTATCTGGTTATCAGTTTAAAAAAAAAGAAATAGGCCAGGCATGGTGGCTCACACCTGTAATCCCAGCCCTTCGGGAGGCCAAGGCGGACAGATCACTTGAGGTCAGGAGTTTGAGACTAGCTGGCCAACACGGTGAAACCCCGTTTCTACTAAAAATCCAAAAATGAGCCAGGCATGGTGAAGGGTGCCTATAATCCCAGCTATTCAGGGAGGCTGAGGTGGGAGAATTGTTTGAACCTGGGAGGCGGAGGTTGTAGTGAGCTGAAATCATGCCACTACACTCCAGCCTGGGTGACAACGAGATGCCATCAAGAAAAGAAGAGAAAAGAGAAGAGAAGAGAAGAGAAGACAAAAAAGAAAAGAAAAGAAAAGAAAAGGAAAGAAGGAAGGTTCAAAAAGAGGGTAGAGACAGAATGTGCTCCTCTTCCTTGCCATGGCATCTTGGAGTCCTATACCTGGCACAGCAACAATGACTTACTCGTTGTTTGTTGACTGAATAAATGAATGTCTGCTTAAATTATACTGCTCTCCAAACAACAGATATTTTTCTTAGTTGCTTCCCCAGACAAAAGTACAAATCTAGAAAGAAACCCCCTTCTGATTAATGCTTTTGCATGAGCAGATTTCCATCAAGGGAGGGGATTTCATGAGAGATGCCCCGCTTCTGAGAGGGTGTTGTCTCGGGGGCGTGGCATTCTCAATCCTGACAGGACTAGGACTTCTGAGCAAGCATCCCTGTTCCTCAGCCAGCAGTTCTTGCTCACATGGTTGGTTATAGCCCCTTGAAGGAGCTCTGCTTGCCACAGGAGGAAATAGTTAAACTTGGCAACATCAGATCCCCAAAAAGCTATCTGTTTTGGTTAAGAGGGAGGATTTTGGGTAAATTAGAGAGGGAGGAAAACCCACAGACGGTGATTTGACATACAGACAGCAGAGCACAGGACCACCGGCCAATGAAGTCTCACCTTCCGAGGAATGACAGGAATTGTGGGCCCGGATCTCTGAATGTTCCTCAGGGCACTCTTGTTACTTGGGATCAGTTACCTTCTGGAGCCTCACTGAGGTAATTTTGAGACAGTATTTTCAGAAAGTCATTTTTAGATGCTGTTCAAGGCATTCCCAGGCCAAACAATCTTAGGATCACAGAGCTGGATCATCCAGTCTGGCCACCATATTTTGTGGGTAGGAAAACTGAGACCCAGCAAGGAGAAGTCATTTGCCCAAGGCCACCCAACTAAGACTGAGCTTTATTGGAGTTCTGGTCCCTAATTCCTAACTCTGTATTCTTTCCACTGCAGCAACTCACCAACCAGACCTTGTGAAGACTAAAAAGACAGGTGAAATGGGGCCATGCACACAGAAAGGAGGCCCAGGGAAAGAGTGCTCCAGAGAGAAGTCCATTAGAAAATGTATCCTGTAGCCAAATATGCTTAGAAAATTCCCTCACCTCTCCGGAGTTGTTTTCTTGATAAATGTAAATCGGTTAGTCAAGAAATCATGGGCCATTGGATATAACCATATATTTATCATAACCCATGGGAACTCTGTAGGGTCAGCCAACCAAGACATAGTTGCAATGCAGTATAAGAAGTGCTAGAATATAATGTAGCAGGTGCAATGCTAACAGGAGGAAGAAATAACTAACTTTGCTGGAAGAAATAACTAACAGCCAGGAAAAATGATCTGAAGCTGAATCTCAAAGGATGAAAAGTTAGCGTAAAAACAAAAGGAAAAAAAAAAAGTTATTCCAGGAAAAGGTAAGGTATTCCTAAGCAAAGGCACAGAGTGGTAGAAACATGTTGTGTTGTGACTGTTGATGCTTAGGATCTTGGTAATAAATGCACATTGTGTCTGGGTGTGTCAAAGGCCTGTCAATGAGCACCTCTGTTAGGCTCAAATACTGACTCAAAGAGGAGATTGGCTGGAGAAGCCACTGAGGAGATGGAAAGGGGTCATCTTGTGGGGTAGAAAGAGACCAGTATACAAACATATACAAACTCCAGAGAGGAAGCTAGGGGCAGGGTCAGCTTATGAGTGGCTTTGAGTAAGTGGCAGAAGAGAATGGATGTGATCTTGTGACAACGGAGTCACAGCAGGCTTCTGAGCAGGAGAGCAACCCAACTCCTTGCTTATCAGAATTAATTGGCCAAGAATGTTAGAAGAAGAGACCCAGAAACAAGGAGAGAGAAGGAGGCAACAATCACCAGTATGAATCCTTAGCTCGCTGCTGCATGACCAGAGGGAAGCAAAACCAATTAAGTGTAGTCTCCACGGCCTCAGCTCACTATGGTACCCCTACCACTCTCCTCCTTACCCCACTTCCAGCCTGAGTCATCTTGAAACAAACACGGCCAACTGGGAGGGACCGACCCACAGAGACCAGCTTCAAACATTCACACAGGACTCTGCTTACCATGGCAAAGTTGCCACTTGTTTGCTGAAACAATTCCCATTTTTAGTAGCTCAATCATTAGCCAAAGGCATTGAAGGAACAAAAATCGTATGACTAAGCCTTGGAGCATTCAGTACTGGCTGTTGAACATATTGAAGCGATAATTGTTCCAAGACATCTACTTTCTATAGAACACAGCATAGTCATAACATAAAATATATTGATGCCAAATTCCCCTATATAGGACAGGTCCCAACACCTCAAATTAGCCCTTGTTTGGAAGACTCTAACCAGACAAAGTGTTTTCATCAGTTGACTAACTAGCAGGATACATTCATCCCCATTTTTGAGATGGGCAAAGTGAATCTTACGAAGTCTGCACTCAGCCACTTGCAAAATAGAATAACAATGATAATAATAACAGTAACTAACGTTTAGTGAGCAATTACTCTGTACTAGAACCAGTTGTTACTGCTTTACTTGTGTTAACTCTCATTTGATTCTCACAATATTTCTGTGTGAGGGGGAGTAATAACCCCATTTAACAGACGAAGAAACTGAGGTTTAGGGAAGTTAAGTTCTTTGCCCGACATCACAGATCTAATGAGCGCAGAGGCAGGGTTAGAGACCAGGGGTTCCAGAGTTGTGCCCTTAACCACTATAATGGGTTCTCAGTTCTATACAAGCTACCATGAAAGACACAAAAATAAGAGATGACGGGGTCCCTCATAATTTTTGCTCTGAACACACATTACTAGCTGAAACACTCAAACAAATTCAATCAGGAATTTCCCTTTGGTTCCAAACTTCCTGTTTGCTCCGAACCTCTGATGTCAATGGCAGTCAGAATTCTACTTCTAAGCTGGTCAGTAATAACGCTGCTTCCTCCAAGGAATGTAAACTTGGCTTTCATCCCAGTCAGCTGGGTCTCTCCCATCTCCTCCTCCCTTCCCCTTTGTTAGGTCACAATGCTTTCACCCCCGCAACTGTCATTGGCAGGTAACACTGCATGGAATCAGTTTGGAATAAAGATAGTCTCAGCCTCAAGTAGATTTGGACCCATGAAAAAGGGATGACTGGCCGGGCGTGGTGGCTCACGCCTGTAATCGCAGCACTTTGGGAGGATGAGGTGGGCAGATCACGAGGTCAGGAGATCGAGACCATCCTGGCTAACACGGTGAAACTCTGTCTCTACTAAAAATACAAAAAATTAGCTGGGCATGGTGGCAGGCACCTGTAGTCCCAGCTACTCGGGAGGCTGAGGCAGGAGAATGGCGTGAACCCAGGAGGCAGAGCTTGCAGTGGGCCGAAACTGCACCACTGCACTCCAGCCTGGGAGACAGAGCGAGACTCCATCTCAAAAAAAAAAAAACAGTGATGACTCCTGAAAAACTCATGCTGGCATTTGGCATTCCCTTATTAGGGGACAAGCCCTTCATTTATATGACATGGGAGAGGGACAGAATGATTCTTATGACTAAAGTGCACATTTCCAAAGTCGGCTTCTTTGGTGAAGCTGAAGCCCTATATGACAAGGGTGTGGGGCCGGGTTCTCATGAAGGTGGCTGGGTGCAAAGGGAGCCCAACAGAGAAGTCAAGGCACCAAAGTCAGACTTTGCAGCTTTTTTTTTTTTTTTTGAGACAGAAGTCTTGCTCTGTCGCCCAGGTTGGAGTGCAGTGGTACAATCTTGGCTCACTGCAAGCTCTGCCTCCCAGGTTCACGTCATTCTCCTGCCTCAGCCTCCCGAGTAGCTGGGACTACAGGCACCCACCACCACGCCCGGCTAATTTTTTTTTTTGGTATATTTAGTAGAGATGAGTTAGCCAGGATGGTCCTGATCTCCTGACCTCGTGATCTGCCTGCTTCGGCCTCCCAAAGTGCTGGGATTACAGGCGTAAGCCACTGCACCTGGCTGACTTTGCAGGTTTACAATGCAAGCAGATATGTCAGCCCTTGCAGCCTATTGGTTACTGTCATGCACATTTATCAGTATCTACGTATTCTGTCCCTGGGTTCCAGAGTGACCACATGAATAAAATATCACCTGATTATGAGATCTGGGCCCTTGGCCTGCAAAAGAGACACACACTCGTATATCTACCAACCTGCTCCTCCCAGACTGCAGTGTTACTGCACTGCCACCATCGTGGGGGTACCTGTAACTCCTCAGGCACTGGCTGAGCCCCCAAACAACCCCGGAGACATTTTTATGCCCAGTAGCTTATTTAACTATTATAATTTATGCCAGGTCCACAGGCCTTGCACTCTTATTTTAATATACATTAGTGGTGCCCTTTTACAGATGAGGAAACTGTGGCTCAGAGAGATGAGATCATTTGCTCAGCACTACATAGTTAGTAAGTGACAATACTAGGACTTGAACTGAGGTCCTCAGTATTAGTTTGCTAGAACTGCTATAACAAAAAACTACAGATTGAGTGACTTAACAGGAATTTATTTTCTCGCAGTTGTGAAGGCTGGAAGCATAAGACCAAGGTGCTGGCAGGGTTGGTTTCTTCTGAGTCTCTCTCCTTGGCTTGTAGAAGGTTGTATTCTCCCAGTTTCTTCACAAGGTCTTCCCTTGTGCTTGTCTGTGTCCTAATCTCCTCTTCTTATAAGGACATCATCCATATTGGATTAGGTCACCCAATGACCTCATTTTCCCTTCATTATCTCTTTAAAGGCCCTATCTCCAAATGCCATCACATTCTGAGGTACTGGGGATTGAAGCTTCAACATATGAATCTGGGGGTCGGGGGCATGATTCAGCCCATTCAACCTCTGACTCCAAAACTGTGTTCTCCGCTTAGCCAACCAATAATAATGGAGCCTACTAGGTATCAAAGATTGCACTCAGCACTTCTGCAAATGTTTTCTCATGTAATTTTCAAAACAGTCCAGAGAGGTTTGCATTATAATTCCCATGGAACAGTGAGAAAACTGCATTTCAAACAGTTTAATTATTCTACCCAGGAAAACACAACAAAGATGAGGCAGACCCAGGATTCAGCCTCATTCTTCTGACCCTAAACTCTGTGCTGTCTCCAACATACAGTGTTGCTTCCCACGTAAAACTGGGACTGGCAGCAAAGAGGACAGGGTGACCCGACAGTGCCAGTGATGGTGGTGGGATGTGGCAAGATCTCCTTTTTGGAAAGGTCATAAATTCAGTGGACAATAAGAGTATCCACTGTATAAGGTTGGTGTGACGACCAAATAAGTTAATATGTGCGAAGTGTTTAGAAGAGTGTCTGGGCCGGGCGTGGTGGCTCAAGCCTGTAATCCCTGCACTTTGGGAGGCCGAGACGGGCGGATCATGAGGTCAGGAGATCGAGACCATCCTGGCTAACATGGTGAA
>NW_012107986.1:267408-268645 GCF_000951045.1 Mandrillus leucophaeus | reverse complement strand
TTTTTTTTTTTTATTAAATTTCAACTTTTATTTTAAGTTCTGAGTTCTTATGCAGGATGTGCACGTTTGTTATACAGGTAAATGCATGCCATGGTGGTCTGCTGCACAGATCATCCTATCACCTAGCTAAGCCCAGGATCTATTAGCTATTCTTTCTGATGCCCTCCCTCTCCCCACCCTCCCAACCCCATCCCCAACAGACCCCAGAGTGTGTAGTTCCCCACCATGTGTCCATGTGTTCTCATCGTTCAGCTCCCACTTGCAGGTGAGAACATGTGGTGTTTGCTTTTCTGTTCCTGTGTTAGCTTGCTGAGGATAACGGCTTCCAGCTCCACCCACATCCCTGCAAAGGACATGATCTCATCTGAAGATTCTTTTTAATCTAAAATTTTATGCCCAGTCAAACTCTTCAAGTCCGAGAGTAAAATAAAGATGATTTTAGATATAAAAGGAAAGTCTCAAAATTTCACTTCCTATATATTTGTTCTCAGAAATCTACTAAAGGTGCT
Organism: Mandrillus leucophaeus; assembly: GCF_000951045.1. Taxonomy (NCBI): domain Eukaryota; kingdom Metazoa; phylum Chordata; class Mammalia; order Primates; family Cercopithecidae; genus Mandrillus; species Mandrillus leucophaeus. The sequence goes on along the minus strand of NW_012107986.1, from coordinate 268,136 downwards.
TCACCAAACTGATGCAGTATACAAAAAGAGGAAGGCAGGAGATACTGGAACCAGGAACTTAACATGACAGTGGGAAAAGGAAGCCTAGGATGAAAGTGAAGTGGAATCCCAGGGTGACAGCTTTGTGGCACGCACACAGGGCAGAAGGTAATCTTTTAGACTGGAACAGTTTACAAAGCTTGGCGAAGAATGTATCCAAGAATATGAAATTAATAGAATACTGATTATACTTAAACATCCTAAAAGGAGATATGGACAGTTTGTAAAGAGTTTGTGGTTGAATCAATAATAATTACATAGAAAACAAAGAGATATTTATTAACTCCAGAGAAAATAAACAGAAAAAAATGCATTGGGAAGGAAAAGTAACTATAGCATACCACATAACTGAATTCCAAATAGTATTTCATAGTCATACTAATGTATACTATATATTCATTTAACCAAAATTACAGAAAACTATATTGAGAGGATGGGAGGTTGGGAAGGGTGTGCATACGTGATAGGGCTGTGGAGGTGGGTAGTGGGTGAGAAACAGAATGAAATCCTCATCTTCCACAGTGGAAAGTCACTAGAGAATGTCTAAAATAATTGTTTTTAAAATCACAATAAGGCTAGGTGCCGTGGTTCACGGCTGTGTAATTCCAGCACTTTGGGAGGCTGAGGTGAGAGGATTCCTCAAACCCAGGAGTTCCAGGTTGCACTGAGCTATCACTGTAACGCTGCAT
>NW_012107986.1:266182-267358 GCF_000951045.1 Mandrillus leucophaeus | reverse complement strand
GCTGTGTAATTCCAGCACTTTGGGAGGCTGAGGTGAGAGGATTCCTCAAACCCAGGAGTTCCAGGTTGCACTGAGCTATCACTGTAACGCTGCATGACAGCCTGGGCAACACAGCAAGACCCTGTCTCCAAAAAAAAAAAAAAAAAAAAAAAAAAAGAAGAGTGTCTGGCTACACAAAGGCTAAGTACCTGTTTTGCTGCTGTTGTTGCTGCTGTTATTATGATTCTTATTCATTTCTGGATAAAGAATGCAGATTTTGAATATTCACCACTATTTTACTTTCCTTCCTAAAATTGCACACAAAGATGGAGAGAATAAGAAAGAAACAATGAAACACAATGTTGGAATCTTGAAAGTAAACGGATGAGTGGTAACTGAATTAGTAGATCCAAGAAAACAGAATCCTGAACCAGCAATGGGGAAGGTCAAGAGCAATCAAATTTATGCTGCAGAATTTCCACCTTCCTATCCCCAAAGCTCAGGAAATATGCAGTAACAGCTACTCTGGAGATGAGGGTGATGTGGAGAGAGATAAAAGAGAGATTTGCTTGAAAACTAGTTATAAACCCAGATTCTTCTTTCCTCTTGGCATGGCCCCTTCCCTGTCCCTAGAGGTTTGTTCTCTGGAGCAGTGAAACAGGATCTCTAGACTAAGCATGGAGTGAGGGTAGTTGGGCATGAGGGGATAGTACTGAACACAGGAGAATTAAATAAACATGTGTACTCTGGAAGTTGGGTCCTCCAATCTGGCTTCACTTGGTTCCTGTGGTGCTGGCCACTAGGCCATCTCCCTTTAGGCAAGACTCTGGGAGTAATCGAAGCACTCCAAGAGGAAAGTCCTAAAAATAGTGATAGTCTGAGGCTCACCAACTAAGTGGGCCACCCAGATTAGTCTACGGTGAACCCCAAGTTGACTAGTCCAATATCTGAATGATAGTTCCAGAAAGAGAAAACAGAAGAGAAAGAATCATTAAAGAAATAAGTAATACATTTTCTAGAACTGAAGGGCTTAATTTTCTAAATTGAAGAGATCTATCCTGGGTGAGTGCAATAGATGAAAACAGACCTATGTCGCATCATTCAATAATTTTAGAATAATGGAGACAAAGCTTTAACACACTTCTGGAAAACAGAAATTGATCCATACAAATGATCGAGAATCCAATTGACTTCAGA
>NW_012107986.1:232573-264537 GCF_000951045.1 Mandrillus leucophaeus | reverse complement strand
CTACATGTATATCTTTGATTAAAGTAACATCTAAGCTTTACACTATCTCATTCTGTGAACTCGGGTGAGTTATTCCACCAATTTTGGTTTCCAAGTTCTGCATCTACAAAACGAAGGAGATGGATTATGCAGTCTCCAAGGCCCTCCCTGATTTAACATTCACTCATCATTTCTGCCATGGTAGCTGATCTCCTTCCATTAGAGACTCGGTCCTTAGATCTTTAGGAGTTTTATGTCAAAATATCATTTTCTATAATGGGTGGGGTAACGCTGACAGCTGAGAACAATGCTCTCTGGGGAAAACAATCCCCAAGTACCCTCAGTGACTTTCTAAAGGTCAGGTCCTAGAAGACTCAAAGGCAAAAAGAGATGCCCCTACTTTCTCCTCCCTTTCTTTGTATTAGAGTTTTAAATAACTTGATAATGTATTAATAGAGGATGAGACTACACGTTAGACCTTCCAGTTATTAATTCAGGTTTAACTAAAGACCTTCATCCAAGTCAGGAAATCCCTAACTGTGTGCCAATGGCAGGACATGATTCCAGAGATTAAGGCACACACTTTCCCCTCTGACTAGCAGGATGGCAGGACTAAAATTTATATCACAACTTCATATGCATTTTCCATACGGAGGCCTGGTTTGGAGGGCACAGCTAGAGACCTCAGTACAACCCCAGCTCCTTCTAGGAAAGCCCCTCCTAAGCCTCTCCTATGGGCTTTGTTCCCTGTCTCTGGAGAGAACAAGATAGTTAAGACAGGTTTATAAGATGCACTGAGGTTCTGACTAAATTTTTGTTCCTTGCTCTTAATTCTTATTTGACTTTTTGTAAACATCATGGTCAACAAGGAAAGCCCTTTCTAAGCACCTCCTGAGTACAGAAGAATCTAGGCTTCGCCAAGGCAGAGGCACCTCCTCTCTCTCCCCTCTGCCCAATTCTGGCACCGGGCACACTACAGGCACTGGGGGAAGACTGACTCCCAGGGAATGATGATAAGGGCTCATTAGAAATCAAAAGGCTTGGAGAATCTAGGGAGGGAGAGTTTATAACTTATACCTTTCTCCGCTGGTGGATAAAGACCAAATTTTAGTGCTCAAAATGACAAATGTTAATTATTCATGATATGTGACATAATAAGATGCTCTGTCATTTCCCACTGGCTTTCATATCCTCTATCACAGTCTGACTTGTAGTAATCACTCTCAGCTACCTTTTGAAGGAGACAAGGCAGGTACTATCTGAACTTCACAAGTGGAGAGCAGTCACAAAGAGGTTTTGTAAGTTGCTCAAGAAGATTTCTCAGAAAGTTCTCTAGAAACTGTTAAACTGTTTACCCCTGGGTAGTTATGAGTTTGATGAAGAAAAATGGACTTTACACCATTTTTCACTGCTTAAATTTTTATTTTCCCTATGACTACTACTTTATCATTTCAAAAAAGAAAGAGTTCAATTTTATCAGAAGGAAAGAATGAAGAAAAAAGGACAAGAAATAATTCATTTCTCTAAAGTGATTTCAGGCATCCCTTTTGGTGACTGGGATGGATAAGACATCTCTAATGTTCTTTCACTGTATCTTAACAATGTAAATTTGAGGTATAATGTGACTGGCTAACATTTACTGAGAACTTACTGTGTGGCAGGTGGTATTTTAAATTATTTAGACCTATCCACCCATGAAATCCCTACAACTTTGTGAGACAGGTATAACTATCATTCCCACTTTATTGATGAGGATGCAGGCAGAAAGCATGGGGACACTTGGTCAGGGCTGTGGAATCTACATCTTTCTCCACCCTCTGCTGCACAGCGTTCCTGACTTCCGGATTACAAAAGAAAAAAAAGATACCTTCCTGGCTGCCAAGCCTTCAGCTCCATTCCCAGGCCCCCCTGCTCCCTTCACTGTCTGAGGCATCATCACAAAATCTCTCCTTCATGACATGTGGACAGAGGGAGTATTCTCTGAAAGTCAGCTGCTGCGGTTGGGCGGCTGGGAGAATCACATGCATAAGCACTGAGCAGCATGTTGAGGAGGAGGAATTTCCCTGAATCAATCTTGGACGGAAGGCCCACCCTTCCAAAACCTCCCACAGTGTCTACAAGTGTATGGGGGGGCGGGTTGTTAAATGCCATAATTAGGAAGAGTGGAAACAGGTGATCTAATGCATTCTTCTACTACAGCACAAGGGACAGGAACCCCACCCCCACCCCTCCCCCGACTCCATGTCCAGCAGGGAACACAGAGACAGCGCCCTCTGCTGTGTAGGGGGAAAGAGACCAGAGGAAAAGGAGATTGTGTCTATCTGCTTGGGTTCTCTTTCAAGTGTGAGCCAGAGAAATGACTTCTCTTACTTCTTGGACATGGACCAATTAGCTGCTAATTAGCTTGTGTATCAATTCCAACAGGAGAGCTGGAAAATTCTATCTCAACTTAAGCAATGACGCTTGTCCTCCTAAACTTGGTCTTGCCTGTCTCCCACATAAATTCCCTGTATCACCCACAAAACGTGGTCTCTGCCTGGATCAGAATAGCCAGAAGCCAACAGGCAGAAACACATACACACAACTTCTCCATCAACCTCATACAGACCTCCCCAGAGAGCCCTTCTCAGAGCCTTTTGCAGCTTGATACAAAGGCAGCATGGGAAACACAGACCACAGGGTCCTCAAGAATCCATAAAATAAAAGATAAGAAGAAATGGGTGTTTTGGGGGGTGCAGAAAAAGAAAGATGTTGTATACTAGAAATGCTTCAAACAAAGACTTGAGAAACATACACCTGTGAGGTAGCAACCCACTGGATTAGAAGACTCTGGGGCAGTAGAGACTACAAGAACAAATATTGATTGATCATCTACTGCCAAGTAGGATACCGTCTTAGATCAACTAGGTAAGCACTCTCAGGTGGAGTTCTCAATGACAGAAGAGGTATCATAAGTAAAAACCCTAGGGTGGCAGAGGGAACAAGCAGAATGCGCAATAAAGAGACTGTCATGTTGCTCAGGGGAGGCATGATCCCACTATGGGAGGGAGTCAGGGGAGGCTGCTCACAGCTGGAGTGCTTGATGAGGTCCCGAGGATGAATTCTCTTCAGCTATGGTCTCCCAATCACCTAGATAACATTTTTTTAAAAAATACAAATTCCTAAACTCCATACGTCAGATCTATTGAATCAATAGCTCCAGGAGTATTACTCTGGAATCTGTGTTTATGATTATTATGGCAAAACATACATGAAAGTAGACAGAATAGTGAACTCCAAGTGCCCATCATCCATCTCCAGCAATCACCTACTCATGACCATTCTGTTTTCACCCATCCCCTTACCTATTTCCCCTCCCCCAGTATTATAGGATCTGTATTTTTTTAAACCAGGGACCCTGAGGCAGTCAGATCTTGGATGTGAACTGGGAACCACTGATGCAGACACAGATTAGGAGCAAGGGAATCCTAGGGACAATGGGGGCAAAGGCTCAGAGAAGTGAGAGGGAATGGTATTTTGGGGATAATGGCAAGTAATTTGGAGTGCCTAAAGGGTGGCAATGGGGATAAGGGCCAAAAGGTCATCAGGGCCATGGGGCCCTGTTAACAGTACAGTGTCTTTGTAAGAAGCACAAAACTCCATTTCCTCTGGGTAGAAAAGCATCCCTTGCTGTGGGCTGAAGCTCCCCATGCAAGTGGAGAGGGGCTGGATGCCTTCCCCCACCCACTACCTGTGCCCCTCACTTCTGCTGGGCCCAAACTACAAAGCTATGCACAGCAGCCCCAGGGCCTGGGGTCTGGTTCCCAAAGATATTTGGACTTTATCTTATAAGGGCTGAAGGCTGCTAAGAAGGGGAACATGCAACAACCAGTCTGTGTTTTAGAATAGTGGGCAGCAATGGAGGGGAGGTGGATGGATAGACTGGAGGGCAGAAAACCAAGAGGCAGTAAGCTAGTGAAGACAGCGACTACTGCAAACTAGCCAGGGAAGAATGGAGAGAGCTGGGAAGGTCCAACGTTGATGGGGAGAGGTTTAACAGAAGAGATCTTGTGTGGGACTCTGGAAATAATGCAGGGCTAGATATAAAGGAATGCTGGATACAGAGATGTGAAGAGTTATTGGCATGTAGAAGTTGTCTGAAGCCATGGGAAGGCTGAAATTGCCCAGTGTGTAGAATAAGAATGAAGAGGCATGAAGGCCCTGGGGAAAACCAGCATTTACAGGATGAAGGAGCCAGCCACAGTGATAAGAATGGTTAGGACAATGGGAGGGGAGGTGGGGAGAAGAGAATGGCTCATAGAAGCCAATAGAGCAAAAGTGGTCACAGGTTGGTGAGAGGAAGACATTCCTTTAGGGAAGCTGAAATGTAAGGGAAGGTCAAGTTTTGGAGTACCTAAAATGATTAGCAAAGGAGTTTAGAGTTGAACTTGAAAAGGCGGGGTACCAAGTGTCATGGTGTGCAGCATTAGTTGGTGTGTCAGTTACACCTCCTATGCCTGTCATTTACCACGTATGGCTTTGGACACATTTCTTAAATTGAGTCTCTGTATCCCTGCAATAAAATGTTGGTGATTGTACTCACTTTATTAGAGATGGGGAAGACATCTCAAGGAATGGCAGTTTTTCTTCTTGTCCTTGGCACCTAACAATGCACAGCCTTGAAGTACGTGCATTGTATCCCATTCCTGCATCTCTAAGTAGCTTGTAAATTGCTTTCAGGATAGGGATTAAGGCCATTCAGACCATTAACTGAAGTCAATGATCCTATGTTGATATTTATTATGCACAAATCAAGAAGAGCATGTAGAATAAGAATAAAGGAAGATTGAAGGTTTAATAAAAAGAAGAAATGGCCCTTTGAGTTTGAAACTTAGAGAAGGATCTATATAGATGTCCAATCCTACCACAAGGTGAACAGTGGCAGGAGCAGCAATGAAAGTCTCAAATTGCAATTTCTTCACAAAGGAAAGTGTGAAGGATGCAGAGACTCACTCTGGCTAATGGAGCCAGGCAGGCAGTGCTGCATGGGGTTTTGCGGCTGGACAGAGGAGGTACAAATGAGGGCAGAAGCACAGCAAAGTTGGAAATTGGCAGGTGAGTTTGATGAAAGCTAAGAACCTTTGTGGGTGCGAAACAAGGGGTGTGGGAAGTGAGGAGAGAAAGGTGTATGAAGCTGTAGCAGACACAGCCTAAAGTGACCCCCAACTCATGCTCTGGTATAATCCTGTAATCTTTTGCCCTTGAGTAAGGTGGAGCCTGTGACTTACCTCTAACCAACAGAATATGGCAAAGCTGATGTGATATCACTACTGGGGTTATACGACATTATATGGCAAAGGGATATTGCAGATATAATTAAGGCTCAAATCATCTGACTTTGAGTTAATCAAAAGGGACATTATCTTGGGTAAGCCTGATTAGGGCCATTGACAAGAAGGCCCAGACCTTCCCTGAAGTTAGAGACTTACGGCAGAAAACACTTGCTCTGCTGCTGGCCTTGAAGGAGCAAGTCACATGAGTTCTAAAGCTGCAAGGAAAAAAAAATCTACCCACAAGCACATGAGCTTGAAAGATGAGCCCAAACTTCAGAAGAGAATGCAGCCCCGGCTGACTCCTCAATCACAGCCTCATGAGACCCTGAACCGGGCATGTAGGTAAGTCATACCTGGACTCCTGACCCACGGAAAATGCAAGATAATGGATGGGTACTGTTCGACACCATTACGTTTGCGGTCATTGGATATGCAGCAACAGAAAAAAAATGCATGGACTCCCATGGCAAAGGGCCATGAATGGCAGCCTAGGAAGCATGGTCTTTATTATATGGGTTCTAGGAAATCACTGACTGAGGAAGCTTAGAGATGGCAGAAGGAAGGGAAGCCTGGAGTGGGGTTGACCAGAATGCCTTGAAGAACATCTGGCCAGGGCACTGCTCCCAGGAGCGGGTCAGTAATGTTCAGATGAGTAACCAAGTTCTAGGTGAAACCAAGCCAGCTACTCTTCTACCCAATTAAAAATAAATAAATAAATAAATAAAAATAAAATTAAAAAAGAGGAAGCAAAGACCAAGTGAAGAAATTAACAGCATTGAGAAAACCTTAAGGAACTTTAGTGTTCTTGTTGCTAATTATAAATATTTACTCCTCCCAGCATTCCTAACCTCACAGAAAAGCCTGCATAGCCTTGTTCTCTTTATGGAAAATTAGTGTGCGCGTGCATGTGTGTGTGGACGTGCGTGTGTTTCTTGGAAGGGGAGCGGGCAGTAATAAAGGATTGGACGATCTGCAAAAAGTCACTTCCTGTTGGATATTGTCTAGTTCCCATTCCCTGTTCCCCACCCAAGATCATAAACCCCCAGTCCCTCAAGCAACTCCTCCTTCCCTGATTCTATCTGCTGGAGAAAACTAAGCCAAACAAACTCAGGAAGTGGCAAGAGACTGGGAAGGGGAGGAAGTTCATGGCACAGAAGAAAAACGTAAAGAGAATGCCCTGATGTTCAAGGAAGAGGGTGGAGGAGAGAGAGAAATGAAGGTCACACCAAGGTCACCTGGCACCAAGCCTTTAAAATGTCATGCTCGAGCTTTAAATCAAAACTGGCACAAACAGTGGGTCAAATCTCCCAGGGCCATTCAAATACTAACATTCACAGGAATAAACAGCCCCCAAAAAACCCTTCTGTAAGCAAATTGGAACAAACAGCTAATCTAAAGCAGGTTGCTAAGAGATGAGTGGGCAGGAGCTGAAGTCAGTTCAAGTATCTGAAGCATCCTTTATTTTCTTCACTTTCAGCAAAGAGAGGAGAGAAGAAGCTACCTGTAGATGACTCCATGCTGGTGGAGGAACATGAGGGCCGACGTGACCTCTGCAGCATAGAACCGTGAACGAGGCTCATCAAATTTTCGGGAGCGCTGAATCTGAAACATGAGGTCTCCACCATTTACATATTCCATGACGAAAAAGAGGCGGTCCTGAAAGGAGAGAAGAAAATGCCATTTGGGTCATTCGATTGCAGCTGCCCACACAGGCCAGCTTAGTGTGAGCTCAGCATAAGGTTACCAGGAATCAAGGGGGAAGAAGCCTCAAAGGTGGGTGAATCCTGGTAGCACCTGATCCAGAAAGAAGACAAAGGAATAAAGCACACAGATTAGAGTATGAAGTGCAATTTTACTTTTTCTCTGTCTTCCTTTGGTGGGCATCAGCTCGGTCTAGTGGAAGTAGCCTAAATGGACAGAAAGGAGACCGGGGTCTTTGATTTTTGTTGCCAACTGGAAGTGTGGCCTTGGACAAGTCTCTGCCCTTTTGGGGCTCCAGTTACCTTTATATCTGTGGTAGGTTGAACAACCCTCCTCTAAAAGATATCCAGGTCCTAACCCTTGAATGTGTCAATGTTACCTTATATGGCTAAAAAAAAAAAGAAAAAAAAGGATTTTGCAGATGTAATTAAGTGAAGGATCCTGAGATGGGGAGGTTATCCTGGATTACCAGCATGGGTCTTAAATACAATCATAAGTGTCCTTGTAAGAGGCAGGTAGAGGGAGACCTGAGACAGGGAGGAGGAGGCCGAGTGGCCACAAAGGCAGAGATCGGAGTGAAGCCGTCACAAGTCAAAGGATGCAGACAGCCCCGGAAGCTGGACGAGGCAAGGAGCGGAGTCTCTGGAGGGAGAATGGCCTGGCCAGCACCTTCATGTAGGTCCAGTGATGCTAGACTCCTGGCTTCCAGAACTGTGAGAGAATACATTTCTGTGGTTTTAAGCCACCAAGTTTGCAGTAATTTGTTGAGGCAGTCCCAGGAGACTAACAGATTGCAATGTGGAATCATGAGACTGTGAACCCCCATTCACTGTGAGGGCCACTTTTTACTTTGGAGGATATTCCTTCCAGGATCCCCTGTGGCTTCCTCCCTCAAGGCAGCCCTCAGAATGGCCAAACCACAGTCACACCTCATTGGAGGTGGCCCCTTCTTACCTGCAATCTATGACAATGTGGGGAGAGGATGGACTGACATTCTCTTTGCACCGTTTCTTGACTATTATACTCTAAGCTCCTAGGGTGTGGGACACTCTGCTAGGTGAGGGCAAAGAATTATAAGCCATTGCTGTCCAGGGGAGCTTACAATCCAGGGGTGGAGACGGAAAATGGGCAAAATGATAAAAAAACAAAATAGGAGCCAAATGCATGAAAAACGCCAGGTGCTAAAAAGATTCAGAGAAAAAGGAGCTCTCTGACTTGGGAGGCCATGGAGGATTTTAGATGTAGCTAGGCCTGGAGAGAAAAAGAAGGTCGGGGGAGGCAGGAACCAATGCCAGGACATGGGAATGGAGTAAGCAAGTTTAGGGGCCAGTAAACTGACCAGATCAGTTGTAGAGGAAGGTTAGCAAAGTAAATGGTGAGGTTTAAGAGGCCAGAGAGGCAGAGCACATTCTTTTTTTTTTTTTTTTTTTTTTTTCTGAGACAGAGTCTTGCTCTGTCGCCACGCTGGAGTGCAGTGGTTTGATCTCAGCTCACTGCAACCTCTGACTTCCTGGTTCAGGCAATTCTCCTGCCTCAGCCTCCTGAGTAGCTGGGATTACAGACACACGCCACCATGCCCGGTTAATTTTTGTAACTTTAGTACAGATGGGGTTTCCCCACGTTGGCCAGGATGGTCTTGATCTCCTGACCTCGTGATCCGCCCGCCTCGGCCTCCCAAAGTGCTGGGACTACAGGCGTGAGCCACCGTGCCTGGCTCACGTTCTTAACACATAGCTATAATCTAAGTGAAGCTTCCAGAGGATGTTAGCATATTATTTTCCATTAGGTCTCAGTAAAATTTACCAATGAGCTTCTTTATTTAGGAAGCATATCTATCTTACTACTGACATCTCTTTGAAAATAAAGTCCGTAGTTAAGAATTGTTATTAATTCAAACTACTTTCATCCCCACTGCAGTCTCTAGAATTATTCAATCTATACTGACATTCACAAAGGACCTAAGTCCGGTTTTTCTTCCATTTATTTTGCTCTTCTTCCAGGCCTACCTCGTTTTCTCCCCAGAGTAAAATTTTGTAATCAGAAGTACATGGGCTGCCTTGCTGACTATTTATTCAATCATCCATTCTCCATTCAAATCCTCATTTCAAAAATTAAATGCTCTGGCCAATCTCAGACCATCGGAATCAGAATTTTTAAGGGCGGGGACCCGGCCTCAGTAGTTGTAAAAGCTCCTCAGGTGATTCCCATGTGTGGCCAGGGTTGAGAAGCACTGACTCTCCTCCATCTGGTTTCTGCCTAGATATCTTGCATCTGTGCAATATAAGGATTATACATTATTTTGGTCTCCTTTCTGTCGTTTCAAGGATTCCTTCCAAGAACAAAGACTCTTCAACTCATGCATTAGAATCACATGGAAGCTTGTTAGGACACGGATTGCTGAGCCCCCCACTCAGATATCTGGTTCAGAAGATCTGGGGCAGAGTCTGAAAATCTGAATCCTCTAACAAGTTTCCGGGCAATGCTGGCAGGCCAGGGACAACACTGTGACAGCCTCTGCCCTGGAGCACTGGGGCAAGCCTTTCACATGGGAAGTACAGCTGGATCGTTCACTGAACACTAAACCACACTACCTGAAACAGCCACTGAGGTGCCCATTCCATAGTCACCGGCCCTGGACTTGGACTTTAGCAACAATGGAGTATTTCCTTGACTGTGTTTAGGAGAATCCAAATCTCTAAAGCGGAAGAACCTCCCCTTCCCATCATCCTCCCTGGCTGCTTTTTATTCTACCAACACTGGACGCAGTTTTTAAGAGTAGGGGCTGTGGGGTGAGAAAGAGGCGTTCCCATATCGGTTTTATCACTCACTGGCTGCAAATGACTCCGGCAAATGCCTTTGACTCTCTGTGCTCAGTTTTCTGATCTGTAAAAAATGAGGATGGGCCGGGTGTAGTGGCTCATGCCTGTAATCCCAGAACTTTGGGAGGCCGAAGCGGGCGGATCACTTGAGGCCAGGAGATCGAGACCGACCTGGCCAACATGGCCAAACCCCGTCTATACAAAAAATACAAAAATTAGCTGGGCATGGTGGCGCGTTCCTGTAATCCCAGCTACTCAGGAGGCTGAGGCATGAGAGAGAATCGCTTGAGGTCGGGAGGTGGAAGTTGCAGAGAGCTGAGATTGCACCATCGCACTCCAGCCTGGGTGACAGAGAGAAACTCCGTCTCAAAAAAAAAAAAAAAAAATCCGAATGATTGAGTAATAGAATCTGCCTTACAGAATTCTCATGAAGGTTAAATTACATGTTAAAATGCCTGGCTCAAAATGAAGATTGGCTATGACTGTTGCTATAGATGGTATTTGAGCAGTTATCATCTTAAGTCTTCATTTTCTCTGACCTCTTTGCAGCTTTCTTCCCTGACCACATCCTCTTTCAACACACACTTGTTTCCCTTGGCTTTCAGATTTCCCCCCTAAATTTCTGGCAGGGCTTTCTCTGCCTCTCTCATGGGCTTCGCCTCTTCCCAGCTGTTAAGTGTTGGAATCCCACAAGTCTGGGCTCCAGATGCTCCCCATCTTCACTGAGTGCTCACTGAGGATCTTCTCCACGCCCAGTTTCCAAGGCACTTCTATGCAGATGACTCACAAGCTCAGACCTCCATCCTAGACTTCTGTTCCAAGCTCCAGACCACTCATCCAAACGCGGTTCTGACATCTCCATCCAGATGCCCCAAAGGCACTCAAACCCAACATGTCCAAAACTGACTTCACTATCTACCCCAATGAACTAGGTCTCATGGCAAAGCTTCACCCTTCAGAAACCTGAGTCATTTAATACCTCTCTCTCCCTCAGTCCTCAACAAGTCCTGTCATGTTTACTTATCGTACCTTTGCATTTCGTACCTTTTCCCCTGTATACTTGTCCATTTCTCTCTCCCTCTCTACCACCATCACGCCCACCATTCTGGCCCAAGCAACTATCATCCCTTGTCTAGATTTTTGCAGATGCCTTGCTGCTGATGCTCCCCACATTTACTCCAGTTCCCCCTCCTAATGCTGGTCATGCTCTAGGTAGAGGGACCCTGCTGAAACAGAAATCTGCTTGTAACCCATCCCCCTTCCTCCTCTAAGTCTACTGCTTAGTTTTTTGAGACAGTCTCGTGCTGTCACCCAGGCTGGAGTGTAATGGTGTGATCTTGGCTCACTGCAACCTCGCCTCTCGGGTTCAGGTGATTCTCCTGCCTCAGCCTCCCAAGTAGCTGGGACTAAAGGCAAATGCCATCATGCCCAGCTATTTTTTGTATTTTTAGTAGAGATGGGGTTTTGCCATGTTGCCCAGGCTGGTCTTAAACTCCTGACTTCAAGTGATTCACCCGCCTTGGCCTCCCAAAATGCTGGGATTACAGGCATGAGCCACCGTGCCCAGACTCTATAGCTCGATTCTATTAAAGTCTCCCTGGTACTCTAGGAATAAACGGAAAACTCTCTAATATGCCTCAAAGTCTATGTGGTCTTCTTAGTCTTCTCCTTTCCAGCTGTCCCTTGTTCCCTCTGCCCCAGGGCTTTATTCACGCTGTTCTTTCTGCCTAGAATGTTTTCTCCCCTGCCTTCCTCACCCTTCAGATCTCAGCACAACCATCTTTTCTTCCAGGAGGCTGCCCCTGACTTCTCTGACAAGGTCAAATCCTCCTCTGATGTGCTACACTCTCTGTTGTAGCATTCAGCGCAGCAGAATGCTGACCTTCAAATCTAACACATTTGAGGTGTTATTTGTGTAATTAATTTATGACTTTCTCCCCCCGTAGTCTGTGTGCTTCATGAGGGCAGGAACTGTTGGTAACTCTGGCTTGCTGTTTTTTAAGGGAATTGAACTAACCTGAAAGAGAAGTTGTTATAATCTCTTTTAAAAACAAACACCTTGTAAATAGAAGAACTAAAAAATGTTAGGGGGCTATAAGAAGCAATGAGTGATCTAAATATTTATATCTGCAGGCCAGGTGTAGTGGCTCATGCCTGGAATCCCAGCAATTTGGGAGGCTGAGGTGGGAGGATGGCTTGAGGCCTAAACAACATAGCGAGACCCTGTCTATAAAAAAAAAATTAAAAAGTTAGCCAGGCATGGTGGTGCACACCTATAGTCCCAGCTACTGGGGAGGCTGAGGTGGGAGGATTGCTTGAGCCCAAGGGGTGAAGGCTTCAATGAGCCGTGATCACACCACCGTGCTCCAGCCTGGGCAACATGGTGAAACCCTGCCTCTAAAAAAGTGTGTGTGTGTGTGTGTGTGTGTGTGTGTGTGTGTGTGTGTATGCATAACTGCAAATTCTTACTGCTTAGCTAGTTAAGTCAGCCTGCTGCTGTGAGCCTGTGTCTGCAGAATCTGGAGCTGGGTGCCCACTCTCACCATTTCAGAGGGTCTGTCTATATCAACACCTCAGTATTTGGTTACAGACTTGAGTGATCCTTTTGTTCTTTGGATAGTTGTCTTCACTTCCCAGTGAGATGTTCAGCTCCTTGAGGAACACACTTATTCTCCCTAGCAATCCTAAGCAATATTAGCTCCAAACTCCACACCTGAGAAGGTGCTCAAGCAAAATCTGCTCATCCAACCTTCGCTCCAGGGAGCACCATGAGAGGAGGAATTTTTGTTGCTTTAGTTCCTTACTGTAGTCCCAGCAACTAGAATTGAGCCAGGCATATAGTGGGTTCCTATTATGTCTGCATCAAATGCCTGAGTTCTTGAATACCCACCATGGACAAGGTTCAGATTGCTAGAAACTCAAAGGTAATCCAGAGCTGGTTTCCCCATGTCATTTATATTGTAAAACCTCATCTTGAGCTATTCTAACTTTAGCCCATTTTGAACTTTAGTTTTAACTTGCTTTCTACTCAACAGAGCTCCATGTTCATGACCCCGAAGCATGATCAACTCTTTTTTTATACATTCAGGCTGTTTTAAAAGCAAGGTAAAAGTTTCATTTCCCCTCCCTTTACTGAGTCTGCATTGTTTCTGACCTTCAAATCTAACACATTTGAGAAGCATGTTTTGATGCAGGGTGAGAACTCAAGTCATTCTGAGAACTGCTTAATTACATAAACTGAAATCAAAAGAAAGCTGGCAAACCCGGCAGCTACTCATTAATCCCCTCTTGGCATAGGTAGAAAACAAAACAAAACAAAACATCAACTTCCTGGTAAAGTAAGCAAATATGTTTTCTGAGGTAATCAAAGATTTTAAAAGCCTTATCCCACCTCCTCCTCCCTTAATCTCACCTGAATGTCTAAAAAGTTACGGTCTTGTGATAGCAAGTAAAATAATAAAATTAGGAAAGAGATTATGTGTCACGGCCATTTAGGGTAAGAATAGTTAATAATGACCTTCGAGCTGGAAGAACCACACCGTGTGTTTGAAATTCCCATCGGGCTCCATTTTCCCAGAGCGCTAACCTTTCCAGCCTTTGAAGAGAAAACTAGGCCTGTCCTGTTTGCCTTTCAAGGTGTGACAGATAGCCAGAGGCTTCCCCTCAGCAGCAGTTTGGTTTCTTTGGATACACAGATTCTCTGTCACCTGTCAGCTGTTTATACGTGCAAAGATTTTATAGCTCTTACATCAATTTCACATAAATGACCAACTAAAGACCATGCTTGGAACAGCCCTTACTTGATGTGCTGGTGACAGCATGAGCAATTTCTCCAATGTACCATATAAAGAAATTGGGGGTCCTAATTTCACACTCTAAAACATCTTCTCCCCTCCATGTCTATATCATCTAACCTATCAATGGCAACAGGTCTTTCCTGGGTGCCCAGCTTTTGGGTAAATGGCTGGGGGATATAGAAGATGACATAAGCCATGGCTTATGTTTTTCAAGAGCTCGAAACTGAAGACAGGAAATCATGGAAAGCAGCACTAAATGTTGTATAATTATGTGCTAAACTCTCCTGTATCAAATCAGATTGTAAAGCCTATGTATCTGGATTGTATCTTAGCACCCCCTAGAGAATAATCATCTTTCATCCAGGTTTTATCACTTAGAGAAGATCATTATACAAAACAGTCCTATAGAAAGTCCTATATTTTCTTTCTTTCTTTCTTTCCTCCCTTCCTTCCTTCCTTCCTTCCTTCCTTCCTTCCTTCTTTCTTTCTTTCCTTTCTTTTTTTTTGATGGAGTTTTGTTCTGTCACTCAGGCTGGAGTGCAGTGGCATGATCTCGGCTCACTGCAGCCTCCACCTCCCGGGTTCAAGCAGTTCTCCTGCCTCAGCCTCCCGAGTAGCTGGGACTATAGGCGGACGCTGCCACGCCTGCTAATTTTTGTATTTTCAATAGAGATGGAGTTTCCCCATGTTGGCCAGGATGGTTTTGATCTCATGAGGTCACCATGATCCACCCGCTTCGGTCTCCCAAAGTGCCAGGATTACAGGTGTGAGCAACCGTGCCTGGCCAGAAACTCCTATATTTTCTATAATATAACTGGTATTGATGAAACTGACCACTGCTATAGGAATTTGAGATAAAGCTGAACTGAGGCAAAGACTACATTTAAGTAAAATTTTGAACAATGTGAGTGGGAAGAGGAGAAGGCCTGGTAAATTAGAAGCACAACCTTGAAGGGCAGAGGTAAGCAGAGATGAAAATTACATGTGGGAATGAGGAAGGCAGGTGTGAGCTCAGTAAAAAAAACTGTCATTTAGGGAATAGTGCATAGATGCAGGGAATAGGTAGGAAGGAGACAGAAAAGTGCTTCTGACAACATAGGTAGGAAGTAAATAACCCTAAAGTCTTTTTTTTTTGAGACAGGGTCCTGCTCTGTCACCCAGCCTATAGTGCAGTGGCACGATCATAGCTCACTGCAGCCTTGAACTCCTGGGCTCAAATGACCCTCCCACTTCAGCCTTCTGAGTAGTTGAGACTACATGCATGTGCCACCATGTCCAGCTAATTTTTTTCTTTTTTAGAGACAGGGTCTTGCTATGTTGCCCAGGTTGGTTTTGAACTCCTGGCCTCAAGTGATCCTCCTGCCTCAGCCTCTTACAGGCTGGGATTGCAGGTGTAAGACACCATGTCCGGCCCCTGGAAGTCTTTGGAGTTGTAAAATGGCATCTAGTTGATTTTAAGGAAAACTCTTCTGGAAGTAGAGTTCAAGGTGAATTGGAAGAAGGCAGCCTGAAATTACTCTCTCTCTTCCCCATTTCCATTGTCCAAAATGTTGTATTGTCTTTGAAGAAGATAAACAAGCAATCCTCATTCCTCACTACTACACTTCCTTGGTAGAAATGAAATAAACATACAGCCACTTTGGGAAACTTAACCAAATCAAATTTATTTCCCCATTTCTGAATGTTAAGCCACAAAGAAAGCACAACCATCATTACAATAAATGAAAACAGTAAATAATGAGTGGGACTTTCCAGCTCTAAAGGAGACAGACTATGTGTGAACTACAGGCAGAGCCTTGTTGAGTCAGTGTCCCAGAACTTCCAACTCTGTATTGCTAGGAGGTCAGTGTAGATAATAGAAAGAAGGATTTTTTTTTTCTTACTGGGGACTTGCCTGTCAATTCATACAGAATGAAAAAGTCTCATCTGAGTAATAATAATTTTTAGTGATGTCAATTTTCCTATGCAATAATAACAAAAATAATCACCTTAATGATGTTTAAAAAGTCATTTTCACATGCTTTCAGCCCTTCTTCTACTAGGCCTTCACCACCTGCTAACTCCCATTGTTCAAAGCCATACACAAGTGTGTAACAACCTTCTTGTGGTCTTTCCCCGAATTCAGGGTTATCACAACCAAACTCCTATAGCAAAGGCCAATTCCATCCACACCAATTGTAAGATGGGATGTATAAAATGGGTTTTCACATGGCTAGTTCTTTTCTTTTTCCCTTTCTTTCTAAATGCAATGCTGTATTTTTATTATTTCTTTTTTTAAACTACTTTTTGAGGTCTGATTGACATACAAAAAGCTGTACATATTTCATGTATACAACTTGATAAGCTTGGAGATGAGTATACACCCATGAAACCATCACCACAATCTATTCCATAAACACATCCATCACCTCCCAAAGCTCCTGTCCATTCTTTTTATTATTATTATATTTTGGCACGCACGCGTGTGTGTGCGTGAGAGAGACAGAGAGAAAACTTAACATAAAATCTCCAGTCTTAGCAAATGTTTAAGTATACAATACAGTATTGTGAAATTGACACTATGCTGCCCAGCAAATCACTAGGACTTACCATCATCTTTCCTAACTGAAACTTTGTACCTCTTTTTGAACACCTCCCTGATTCCACCTCCACCAGCCTCTGGAAGCCACCAACCTATTCTACTCTCTGCTTCTATGAGTTAGACTATTTTAGATTCATCAGGTAAGTAGTATCACATAGTATTTATCCTTCTGTGTCTAGGTTATTTCACTTAGCATAATGTCCCCCTGTTTCATTCACGTTGTTCCAAATTTCTTTCTTTTTTAAGGTTAAATAATATTCCATTGTCTGTAGACATGGTTCTTTCTAATAATGATTGTCTATAAGGGCAGAGTCCATCCCACTTTTGGTAAAAGGGGAGATGCCTTTTTTGTTGGAGAAAAGGCTCAATTCAATTACAATTGGCCAAATAGTAAAAATTCCACTCTATAGTCTGCTGGTTGAAAAAGTGAAAATTTTATTCACATACATCTGATATTTGTTTCCAGTTCCTTAAAACTATGCTTACTTGACTTAAACAGGATACCCCAAGTTTAGAGTGACCTAAAGCTGCACCAAACTGACTCACCCAATAAAACTCAAATAAACATTTCCTGCCTCTAATTAGAGCTGCACTTATCCCAGGGAATGACCTCAAATTACCGCCACCCTGTCCCACTCACTTCCATCTGTGTGTGAAAGCCAGGGGAAAGAAGAAAAGTTTTGGTCCAATAGATCAGAGAACACTTTCCTTTTCCAAGGGTCATCAACATCTTAGGAAAAAGAAGTTTTCATCCCATGATATGACAGCACAAATGGAGCAGCCCCCAACTAGGCTACATCTCGTTAATGCTGACCACCAGAGCGATCTCCTGCCACGAACAATAGCAGCATCTAAAGTTAAGCAGGAATGGTGTGTTGTTAGTTTCCTCTTTGAAAATGACAGAATCAGGAGGGTTTGAGACGGGGAACCCGGCCAATAGAAAGCACAGTGGTACTGTTTTGCAGAGACTCTTTCTTTTCCTCCATTGCATGACCAGCATCAATGTCCAGGCTGAATCATCACTTTCCAGTATCCTGGCTTCCTCCTGGTTTCGCCCCACTGGCTGCTTTCTCTATCAATTGCCATTTGTGGGGCATGGCATCTGGCTACTGTCCTCTGTCCCTGGCTGTTCACCTGGACTTCAGAAAAGCTGGAAGGCTTCAGGAACCTTTGCCTCAGGCCTCTATCCAACGTTGCGTCCTCATCATCTTGCAGAAGTTTCACTCTCCGGTCTGCCCATTCTGGCCAAGAGGATGCCTTAGCCAAATCCCTTTTTGATGTTATCAAGAATTTACCTATTTATTGAGAGACAGGGCCTCACTCTGTTGCCCAGGCTGGAGTGCAGTGGCATGATCTTGGCTCACTGCAGCCTTGGCCTCCCAGGCTCAAGCGATCCTCTCACCTCAGTCCCCTGAGTAGCTGGGACTACAGGTGCATGCCACCATGCCTAGCTAATTTTTCATATTTTTTTGTAGAGAGAGGGTTTTGTTATGTCACCCAGCCCCAGGCTGGTCTCAAACTCCTGGACTCAAGCAATCTGCCTACCTCAGCCTCCCAAAATCCTGGGATTACAGGTGTGAGCCACTGCATCAAGCCAAGAAATAACTTAAATAGAAATCAAAAAACAGGTTGCTCACTGGCACCTGTTGCCACCAGTAGCCAGCTGTTTGCAGCCAAAGTTTAGGACCTATGGAACATTTCTTATAAGATTTTTGAGCAGGCTGGGCACGTTGGCTCATGCCTGTAATCCCAGCACTTTGGGAGGCTGCGGTGGGTGGATCACAAGGTCAGGAGATCGAGACCATCCTGGCTAACACAGTGAAACCCCGTCTCTTCTGAAAAATACCAAAAATTAGCCGGGTGTGGTGGCGGGTGCCTGTAGTCCCAGCTACTCGGGAGTTTGAGGCAGGAGAATGGCGTAAACCCAGGAGGCGGAGCTTGCACTGAGCTGAGATCGCGCCACTGCACTCTAGCCTGGGCGACAAAAAAAACATTTTTGAGCGTAGAAATAAAAGTATTCTTGTTCTAATCCCATTTCCCCAACCCAGCCAAAACCCATATGATGGCTTGCCCTCTACCAACGCTCTTCCTGTAAGCTCAGGCGATTCCCCACGATCCGGTGTGGGGACTGCATCAGACTCTGCCTGTTTCCCACATCTACACCTTCCTGTGTCCCAGGCAGGACATAAGAGGCTGACAGCTGGTGTTCAAAACACCCCTTGTAGATCCTCATCTGTCCAGGCTCAGTGCACGTGCAGCTCAGTAAAGAAGAATTCAGAGTCTACCTGGTCTCCAGTCACTGATGCTGGAGCTGAGCCCCCCACAGAACCTACGCAGCCCACGTGGCTGCCACTCTGATTCCAGAAACTCAAGAGTCACCTTATCAGTTCCTGTACCAACAAAAAAAGCAAAACCTACAGAGGTCATGCTGGAGTTCTGATTTCCAGGAGGCTCAAGTACTGAATACTGCAGTAAATAAAACCTGCAGTCCTGGGTTAGGTCAATCCTTGAACCATTTCATCGTGGCTCCTCCTGCTGCTATTGTTGTTGTTGTTGCTGTTTTTTCTATCTTTGTTTTGTTGTTGTTGTTTGTTTCTTTGCTTGTTTAATTCTTTTTTTTTTTGAGACGGAGTCTCGCTCTGTCACCCGGGCTGGAGTGCAGTGGCTCGATCTCGGCTCACTGCAAGCTCCACCTCCTGGGTTTACACCATTCTCTTGCCTCAGCCTCCCGAGTAGCTGGGACTACAGACGCCCGCCACCTCGCCCGGCTAGTTTTTTTGTATTTTTTAGTAGAGACGGGGTTTCACCGTGTTAGCCAGGATGGTCTCGATCTCCTGACCTTGTGATCCGCCCCTCTCGGTCTCCTAAAGTGCTGGGATTACAAGCTTGAGCCCCCGCGCCCGGCCTGTTTAATTCTTCTTAGAAAAAAATCCTGCTGACTAACCAGGGGATTAGAACATGCCCACATCGATATTAAAATGACCAGCCGATTCAGGGAAAAACAATCAAGGAAACATTTTTCAATCTCTTGTATGTAAAACCACCAACCTGTTAACTGACTCCTTCACTTTACAACCAGTTGTCAAGTCACAATGATTCTTTTCTTACCCTTTTCTTTTCTAAGAATATGCAAAATTCTTGTGACTGTTTTAAAGATAAGCAAATCAGGCCAGGAAGCTGACCCCCACAATAAACAGGCACATCAACATTTCCCTTCAATTGTGGGAAGGAACCATAACCTGCTTAGATGGAAATATTTAGGTTGCTCACACTACACAAAGAGAGGGGAAAAAAAAAGCTGCCCCCTCTTACCTTCCCTGGTTGAGTGTAGCAGCCAGGACTGATCCTACCGCTAAGAGATGACATGTGAGAGCATCTGTTCAGCTTCCAGACCTGATCATACATGCATAGTGTGGTCTGTGCAGCAGTTACTCAGGTATCCAGTGAAACAGTATTTCTCCACCCGGAATACTGGAAGGACGGTGTCTCTCTTCCATCCCCAAATGTATTCATTTACCAGGACGTGACTCATGCCTGGTAAATTCAACCACACTGACATTTTCCCTTCCTGATCTGCCACGGAGATTTCTGTCTGCATCAATTTGGGTCCCTGATTAGTCTCAGAACAGTCTTCGGTTGAAGCAGGACACAGCCTGGAATGTGGGAAGCAACAGCTCCTGCTACTCCTCTTGGGTTCAGCTGGTCAGACCACACGGTCAGTGTGGTGTCGGACACTGTGCACTACACCGAACGCTGACTGAGTAGAGTTCATCCAGAGGAAGGCAAACAGGAGGGCGAGGAGAAGCCAGGACCTCCGAGAAGCAGCTGAGGGAAGTGCAACAGCCAGCCCCAGTAAATCCAGTCTTAGAGGAGACTGGCAATCTGAACTGAATGAATGGGCAAATAAAATAAGTATCAGACAAAGGACAAACTGAAGAGAAACTCTTAAAATATTTGAAGGATTTCCACATTGGAAGGAGATTTGGTCTGTGTTACTGCAAAGGGTCAAACTAAGCCCAGTGGGTAGAAGTTACAGCAAGGTCCCTTTGATTACATTAAGATAAAAACTTCTAGTAACTCCAACCCTCTGTGCAACATCGGATCCTTGCTGCCTTGTTCTGTAATGAGTTCCTTCCAACCTGGGGGATGCTGGCCTCGGCTGGATGATCACTTTTGCAAGGCTATGAACAGAAATACTCTTTGTTCACTGAGAGGCTGGACCAGATGAGCTGGCAGACGTTTAGAACCCCTTGGTAGCATTTTAAAGCATATAGATTTCCAGGCCCCTCTATCAAAGCTTCTGATTCTAGGGTGGGCCCTGGGAATGTGCTTTTTTTTTTTAATTCCCCAGGTACTTCCCACTGATTAGTGGGGGTTGGGAACCAGTGGACTAGGCAGCTGCTGGGGTGCCTTCTAACATGAACATTTGGTAATTCTACTGCATTTTGGTTAGCATTTTTCTCTGATAATTTCATGTGTTGGTAAATCTAACTAAAGAGTCATTTCTTGGACCAGTGGCTTTTAGTCTTCTATCCCAGCACACTGATGGACAAAGTACACCCCATCAAAACCATGGCTTCCTACGACAGGTATCTCATGGAGTTCCCAGGGCCATGTCTCCTGTATCTGACCATGTCTCTACAATGCCTAACACCATACTGGGCTCATGTGAGCCACTCCAGGAATGCCTAACATTTAAAGCATTTACTGTTTAGTTGATACTATGCTGTGTTGGATTTTCATAACTGTGGGGTCATATGAAATCAAATTGAGGACCTGAAGGTCCCACCCATGTCTAGATAGCTGTGGTTTCACTCCATAATTGCATTTCTTGTCCCACTTGGCTGACTTTTAGTCTTATAGACATGTTGTTGGATTCACATGCATGGCTGCCCAGAACCAAGCAAACCATTTCATGATGGTAAGAAAGTGTGGTTGACATCTCCACTCTGCTAAATCCCTTTTCATGTTCTGACTGCTTTAATAAAGCTGAAATTAAAATGTGCTAATCCAGGGGAAACTGGAAACTTGGAAATAATACACTAACGTAAACATACAACTCAATCCTGTGGGTTCTGAACACTTGATCACATTGTTTTAAATCTTAAGTGGCACAGCTGGTGGCTGAAGGCACGCTGAAGAGGATTTCCATACCACTTCACTAATACTTTCATTTGATGACAGATAAAGCGTGAAAACGTTTTTTTTAATTATTAAATTCTTTGATCTCCATATTTCCATTCAGATTTACTCTGAACACTGAGCAGTGTGGTGAGATAAACCTATAAATATTTGCTATAATAGCGCGGGGTCTTCTGTGAAGAATTGTTGAACCATTGTTTTGCTGTCGGAAGAAGGTGCTGAATTCCTGCATGTGTTTAACATATGTGAGCAGAGACTCCAGTCAACACCATGTAGTCTGCATTAAGCAGGCATAGGTAGCTGTAGGAGTGGAACAAAAGCAACCTGTGTTTAATCTGTTCACAAATCTTTTGTTCCTAAATATTTGGAAAGGTGGTTAGAGCAAGTAAGGGAGAGATTCAGGACTGGGTGGAAGCTTTGATTTAGACTGATGGCTGACCATTCAGATAGGAGGCTGGTCTCTCTAAACACATAAATTCATTATCTAAACAGAGTGGGTAATGTCACAAACGCTTGGGAACCTAACTGAAACAGTTCATGATTTGACTGTTGTCAGTCCCTGTTTGGGCACTCCTTCCATGGACGTTTTCAAAGTTTCCTAGAGCTTTCTTCATCCTGCATTCTCACTGGTGTGGTATAGTGGCTCAAACTTGGCCTCAGAATCCTGACTGCCTGGGTTCAAATCCTAGCGCAGCTGCATGAACTGGCTGCATGAACTTGGACAAAAGGAAATGTTGGTTTCCCTATTTGTAAAATTGAGATTCAATAGTAGCTACTTCATGGAAAACTAAAATAACGTATCTTTATTGTAGCTGCCTACCCCTTAAAAACTGCTCAGAAAAATATTAGTTCTGATTTTTCATTCACTAGTCTTCATTCAGTAGCTGCCCATGGCTCCATGATGAACACATTTCAAATCAGCTGACTAGTATATATTTATAGAGGATTTCAAAAAGGCTACAGTCTGGTTGGAGAGATGAGAAACTCCAGTGAAATACATTAACATTATTAGATGGTATTTTATTATTGGGAAGTTTCCATAGAAGAGTGGGGATTTAGGGGGAGGACGTCAAAATCAGTAGGGTTTGGGTTTTCTGGGTGCAGGAAAGCCACGAGGGCATGGGCATCTCTACTCATTTGGTTTACTTAAGAGAACAGTGATGAGACCTAGCTGTTTGGAGCAAACCATCTCCATCTTGGCCTTTTTATTTTCTTAGAAAATGAGAATCTAAGGCAAATGTGAGGACATAATTAACAAGTAAAGAGTAATCATGGTTATCATTTATTGAGCACCTCCTATTTTCAAATATAAGCTACTTTTCCACTGATGTAAGAATTCTGAAAGCCACTGTTAACAACCACATTTGACACAAAGATGCAGAGGCTCAGAGGAGTTGACTTGCCCAAAGCCATAGAAATAGTGAGTAGCAGAGCCAGAATTTGAGCCCATGTCTGTCCCAAAGCCAGGGCTCTTTCTGTTACTCCAGGAGTCACTCTCAACATTATTTAATAGAGCTGTCAATAAAATGCCTTTTTTTTAAATTTTTTTAATTTTTCTGGAGACGGAGTCTTGCTCTGTTGCTCAAGCTGGAGTGCAGTGGCACGATCTCAGCTCACTGCAACCTCCACCTCCAGGGTTCAAGCGATTCTCCTGCCTTAGCCTCCCAAGTGCGTGTCACCACGCCCAGCTAATTTTTTGTACTTTTGGTAGTGACAGGGTTTCACCATGTTGGCCAGGATGGTCTTGATCTCCTGACCTCGTGATCTGCCCACCTCGGCCTCCCAAAGTGCTAGGATTACAGGTGTGAGCCACTGTGCCCAGCCATAAAATGCCATCTTTTATACATCAAAAATGAAAGTGCTTGAGGCTAAGTTTCAAAAATGTGTATTGGGGTGCACACAGGAAGCCTCTGCTCTGGTTATATTTATAGAGGTGGTCTCCAGTCTCTAGAACACAAAGTCTCTGCTACCTTTTGAAGGAGCACAACAGTTCTCCCTGTGACCAAAGGGCCCTTCCCTTCTTCAGAGCCACCTAGAGTCTAGGTGAATACAACGTCATGTCTTTCATACGGTGGGCTGCTTTGTGGCAAACTCCACCATCTGGACATCACTGTAAATCAGTAAGAGAGAAGAGGTCCTCTGATTGGGAAAGGAAACACCAGCACCAGGACCCACATGCTATTCAACAGCAGAAGTGAACGTCATGTGTGAGTCTGTCGGCTAAGTACCACTTTGTGGTTCTGTCAGTAAAATTCAGGTTAGGATTTCAACCTTAAGAAAATTCCATTCTTCCCAGCTTAGGAAATAAGGGAATAGGTGACCGCAAGAAATGCCCCAAAATTGCCAATCTGGAACTATTTAAAGCACGAAAAGCAATCCTAACTTCTTATAGCCCTTCTTACAGCCAACTGTTACACCAACGTTGCCAAGAAAAACTAAAATAATATTCAAAAATCTTTTTACCAAGACTTTAAAATTTGTGCTCATTTTATTGTAACAGTGATGCTATCGCTATGAATGATTATGCAATGATTCAGTTTGGAAGTTTTTTCCATCAAAGTGGTATACTGATTTATAATAGCCCATATTAACCGTGTAATGTGGAAACCTGAATTTCCTGATAAGCGCTAGATAAATGAATGGAATCAAAATACAGGAAACTGATTTTTTAAATGGTTAGAAAACATATGAATGAGTTTTATGTTCTAAACTCTAAGTACCCTATAGGTGTTCTTATTGCTGATTGGAGTATTTTTTGCAAAGTATATACTTTAAAAAATCCTTACTTACAGGAACATATTTTAGATGCATACCATATCAGTATCCAGAAAAGGCCTACCAACAGCCTTCAGAAACCACTTCAGAGAACAGTTATATCATTTCAACTTCAATACTTAGTGACTGGCAAGTTGGAGAGATTTCACTTTCCAGGTGGTGAGCAACAGGTAAGTGAGAATACAGCAGAGGCTACCATGTAAAAGAAAGTCTCCAAAATGCCCTGGTCTGTCTGCTCACTAGAAGACATGCCACTTCTCCTCTTCCAAGCATCTTCAGTGATTCTTCAAAGCATCTCCATTGTCATTTGGAAGCAAGCCCCAGTTGTAAGCAGCAGTGTTTTCCACACTTGGGCATGCAGAAGAATCAACTGGACACTTTTTACAGCGTACTTCCCGGACTCCACACCCAAATACTCTGATTCTGCAGGGTCTAAGCTGGGACTGGAGATTCTGCATTTCTAAGAGGCTCCCAGGTAATGCGATGTTGCCAGTCTAGGGATCACCCTTGGAGTCGCAAGGGCCAGAGCTCCCCTCGTCCGGTGGTAATCTAAATTTCAATCTGGTATCTCACAACTCCCTACTTGAGCTCATTTCTTTTAATATCACAACCACTTCCTGCTCTTGGTTACTTCTGAGGTATTTGGTTAACTGCTCCAAGTCTTTCCCATCTACATGCCAGGCATTTCCTATCCTCCTCTTCCTTGGTGATGCCTTTGCAAATGAAGACAGCCCTTGGAGAACTCTTCTGCTTCTGAATTCACAGCAATCCTTAAACTACACATCTGATGATTGATTTTATTCTGTATATGACAACCTTCTACCATTGCCTTGTATTGTTACATCAGAGAGAGATTTTTAAAGTTGGTATTATTTTTCTACCCTTCTTCAACTGGTCTTTCTCAGTCCTCATGAGTAGGAATTATACCTTGCACCTAATGGTACACCAATAAATAATGACTGATTAATTAGATATATCAATTAATATATTTAATATTATTTTGGTTCTGCTCTGCTACGATTATCTGAATTACCAAGGTGGGTGAGCACCATTACTCTAGAAAACCCAATTCAACACTGTTTTATGATCTTGTTTCCCAGGGCAGCCCCTGAAGTCTCTTTCTGAATCCTTTACTGGACCTAGCAGAGTAGGCATGCTCATAAGTTAGATAGCCTATGACTCAAGTGGCTCACCAAAATAGATTATTATTTTTTTCATCCTGGATACAGACCAGCTAAGGTTTATACTAATTCGTGACCTTCTTTTAAGAATCCCCAAAGGGAGATTCTACCCACCGATAATGTAAAAGTGTAGACAAATCACCAGTCTCTCTCATAAACAATGAAAGTGAAAGATGTTTCCATTGCATTCTGACTAATCCCTTAGCGAGTGATATAATCAGTAAGCCAGTAAGGAAACCCTGCCTTCAACGAGAATATGATGTAAAAATTGTGCATTCTCTTGCAATACTGACCCATGAACAATCTAATGCCAGGAAACCCACAAGAAATGCCTGGAATACCGGCATTCCAGATTCACATGACTTTTACTGTACCCCTACCTTGCGTTACATTCTTGGTCTGTAGGGTTAGGAGAGTTAGCTAAGTAGTTATTACCAAGTGGTCTAGCTTGGTAAGGATGGGCAATCCCTTCACTGTAGACCTCCAGGCTCTGCTTTAAACTAACTGGAAGTTTTATGCATTAATTTTGTGAATGCCATTCAATGTTCAGTAGATAAGTTGTGAGCATCTATTATGCAAGCGGCGTTCCTGTAACACATAAAGTGCCCATTCTTCTGTTGCTCAGAACTCTAAGATGTGTCCACCCTTGAAATTACACATGGTGTTTCATTTTGCACCACGTAGGCTGGGCCCAAACCTGAATACGCACCGAACACGCGGAAGAGACGAGAAAGACTGCAGCGAGCAAAGGCCAGGCCACGGCACAAAACTCACTGCCTTCGGCTAACAGGCACTCCTGTCACCTCTGCCTTCCAAGTCGCGCCAAAACTGCCTCTCAGATGTCACCTCAGGCCATTTATTGTGACTCTGAACCACTACTTTAAGTACCATTCTTTTCCTATTAATCCAAACTGTTTAAATAAAATTATTTTGATGGACAAAGACTCAGTATATACAATGCATGTCATTCATTTGGCACTTGTTCAAATAGGATATGGTGATGTCTTGTATAGGACCAGGCTGAACATTTATCTGTAGAAAGAAATGCATTGCTTGGCCAGTTAACAGCCAATGCAAATGTAGACAATGTTTTAATAATTTAAGAACAGAAAGAAATTTTGGGCACAGCAGTAACAACTACCTATTTAGCAAATGTGCTGGTTAAAATGATCCTTATCTTTTTATCATGTTAGGCTCTTCAGAACTTCTACCTGACAACAATTTTATTAGCATTTCTAATTCCTGCCCATGCATATAGGAGTAATACAATGTCATCAGTTTGAACATATTCCATATTACTCAGATTAACCACCAGTTCAAATTGCCCAAATGAGTTTCCTTTGCCATGTATCTCTGAGAAGATAAAACTCTGCCAACTTAGTTAAAAAAGAAGCAATGATAAAGAAGAATCATTCTGTGGGGTTGACTTCCTACCACCCCAAAGACACAGCTCACCACAGAACTAACTCTTCTCCTCCCGTCTGTGAAGCCCAGGACATAGTTCCCACGTACTTATAACCAAGGGTCAGCCAGTGACAACAGTTGCCTGTAGCCTAAGAGCACAGCAAGAAACTTCTGTCCTGATCTGATCATCTAAATGGAAAATTTACGAGATATACAGACAAATCAGTTCACAGACTATGCCCCAAGCACTAGAAATAACTTATTTTTACAATGTATTTGTACAGAATGTTCTAGATAATATAAAGTTGTTAAATGAATATAAGTCTAGGATTCCTAATTGGAGTGGATAGTTCCCTGCCCTCTTCCCCTGGAAATGGAAAAATCAAAAAGGAACAGACAGCCTTAGCCAATTCAACCTCTGCCTATCTATTTTCATTAATAAATCTGGAGGGAAAGAAAGGAAGGAAAGAAAGTGAGGCCTCAAAAAAATGAAGTGAGGTAGGTGACTCATTACTTCAACATTTTCTTGGGGGTAACTTTAGTCAAGCCAGTGCTCAAGTAGGTGTATAGGCAGAAATAGGGGGAAAAACAGATACATCAAAACAAAGGAAAGGAAGTTTATAAATGCTTCCCCTTCACCTGATATTGTACAGGGTCATCTCGCCATGCCACAGTCCCTGCAACCCCTCACCACTTCGGTGTCTTTCCTCTAGGTCACAGCCTGCTGCTCCACACTCTGTCATGGGAGATGCCAAGGTTAAAATGACGATTGGACTGTCAGCATCCAGCTTTTTGGCATGTCTGTTAAATAGTCTTGAAGGATGCTGGATCTTTGCAAATGGGTGGTTGGGGACCAATACAGTCTCAGAAGAAGTAGTTAAGACAAACTAAACAGCAGTGTTCCACTGGCCCCAAGAGCAAGAGGCGAGTGGGTTAGCTTCCCAAGAGACAGTGCCATCAGCTAAAGCATGAATCAACTGATCCATTCTAGTTTTTAAACTTTTGCAAACACTTTCCTGGGATCAGTACCATGGCTCAAAGCACCTGTGATCATTTATGGCTTGGAAATATAATAAAGATATTTTAGGATAATTTTTTCAATTGGAAAATATTTAAATTCCTTTTTGTCATATGTTTCTGACCTCCAGTGACCTCAGATCTTGATTAGGAAGATAAAGCAAAGACCAACCAGAAGTACCTAATTTTAGAACAGAAGAGTCAATCTGAAAAGTAATTTCTCTAAATTTAGTTACAGTAGCTCTTATCTGAACTGTGGTCCTCACACACCAATAACTTTTGGCTTTTCAGATGAGAAGAACAACAAATTTTTTACCAAAATTGTTGTGTTCTTTTTCTGATTCAAGTTTAACCGGACAGATGAGAAGACGGAAGGGCTATTGGTAGAGTCACAGAAATTCTTTACGTGAAATGACGTCTGCTTTTACTTGTTGGGAAACAGATTATTTTAAGAGAATATCAGAAACTATGACAAACCCCAAAACTGTTTCCCGTCAGAATTCTTGGAGGAATTGCTTAGTTTACCCATAGACACACTCCCTGGCCCTTGAATACTAGATAAACAGCATTCTTTCAAGATACAGGTCTTGAACAGTCACTTTCCCCTTTTCTCTTAATAGCAGGCTTTTAGGTTTAAACTATCCAGAAATTACATTACCATCCATGTCTCCTCCTCTTTTACCCGTTTGCAGAAAAGGAGCTTGGTAAATTATTATCATATAATCTGTGATCCCAGCGCTGAAGTGTGGAATAATTTAAATATTTTGAAGGGTTGAGGATGTACAGGGTCAAATAACTTAAGAGCATGGTCTCTCAAGCTCGAACATCGAAAATTTCTCCTTCTTCTGGTTGAAAATGAGGAGCCACATCTACAGAAAGCTTGGGCTTGGTGTTAGCAACAACGGGGCCTCCCCTTTCCCACTGCCCCAGCCCTTTTCTCCCCACACCCACATGAAAGGACAATAAACTCCACAGGCCATGGATGAGCATCAAGTAGCAACATTTTGTAAGACTAAGAGTCCCTCAGAAAGAGTTCAAGAGAATTACCAAAAAAAAAAAAATTCTGTAATTTTGCCTCCGGTCCTAGTTTACTATAATATGTTACCAGTTTTAGGCCAATGAGGCATTTTCCAACTTCCCTAGTTTGTACTGTCACCAAAATCAGAGTCTAACTATGCTTAGAAAATGTTTCTTTGTATCTCCCTAATTCTTCTTCTATCTAATCTACAAAGGACATAATATTCAGTCAGACTTTGCTTCTGGTGCAGGTTGCTGATGATAATCTAAATCCCTCATGCTATGATTTAAGCATTTATTGGCAAGACTGTCCTTTCTATTACTATCTAATATCATGTATTAAAGAAACCATTACTGTAAGGAAATCTGATTAATTTGGGATTGCCAATTACTGAGCAGTGAATCATTAACTGAAATTCACATGAACTTAATTTGCAAATGTACTTAGAGAACTTTTGAGTGTCAAAGGAGTAAGACTATATTTTTAAGGGCAGTTAACAATTTTCTTTTTTTGTTTTTTGTTTTTTGTTTTTGAGACAGAGTCTTGCTGTCACCCAGGTGGAATGCAGTGGTATGATCTTGGCTCACTGCAACCTCCACCTCCCAGGTTCAAGCCATTCACCTGCCTCAGCCTCCCGAGCAGCTGGGATTACAGGCGCGTGTCACCACGCCTGGCTAATTTTTGTATTTTTAGTAGAGACAGGGTCTCACCATGTTGGCCAGGCTGGTCTTGAACTCCTGACCTCAAGTGATCCACTCACCTTGGCCTCCCAAAGTGCTGGGATTACAGGTGTGAGCCACTGTGCCTGGCCAGTTAAGCATTTTCATAGACAGCAAAACACCATGAGCAAATGAAAGATGTGAGGCCTAACATCTGATGATAGTCAACAACTCTTTGGGCTCAGAGAGGACTGGAATTCTGTGAAGTCATTAGAAATGAATACTCCACCCTTCTCTCAGGTTACTGAGTAATTTGTATCTTAAATGACTTTGATAGGAAAATGCTACTCCAATTTAGCCAGAAGAGGAGTCGCTGGTAAGGAGTTGCTGGTAAGGATTTTTACCCCAGAAGGAAGTGGAGATTAGTCTAGCAAAACACTGTAAATCCTTTCCTGCCCCTTGCAAGATGGTCACAGTTGCGGAATTCTCTGCCCTGGGAGCATGCTTGACTTCCATTTTCAAATACAAGGGAAAACAAACAAACTCCAGCCGCTTCACAGAGCCTCAAATAGCTTTTTCCAAAGATGGGCGCCATCCCCCATCAGGTGGGTTTTTGAGGGCCCAGACCGCAGAAACCGTCTGGGAGTCTGTGCTCAAAAGTTCAGAACAATCCAGAAATTATTTCAGCTGTTTTCATTTTATAAGTAAAACAAAAACACCAAGTAGGAACAAACAAACACATGCTTCCATGCGTCTATTTTTAAAAGAAAAGACAGCTCCGCCCCGACTTTTTTTTTTTTTTTCCTTCTGTTGAACTTCAGGCTCTTACACATAAAAGTATAATACAATGCTGGAAACTGAAGCAGTTCCAAAATTTCTCCTCCTAGAATATCACCTAGCTAAGCCTAAAGCATTTTAGGTCCTTGGTCTCCTCTTTCTGGCCCTGGATCAATGGAACATAATAACCAGTTGCTATTTCATCAACGTCCCTAGGGTCCAACCTTGGCCCACTCAGCTCTGCCTTTCCAGCAATGATCGCCCTCTCGTGGCAAAAGCAGTTAACTGCAAGCTACTTAGAGACTTGACTGCACATGGTGAACAAAATGATCGGCTTGCCCACTCTGCTTTCTTTCGCGATTTCTAAGAATGCACTTAAAATGAGAAAACTGGAAGATTTGTATGTAATTGATTTAAGTGTAGGAAAACCTGCATTAATAAGATGAGGCCGGGCACAGTGGCCCATGCCTGTAATCCCAGCATTTTGGGAAGCTGAGGTGGGAGGATCACTTGAGCCCAGGAGTTTGAGACCAGCCTGGCTAACATAGTAAAACAACGTCTCCACTAAAACTACTCAGGAGGCTGAGGCAGGAGAATCGCTTGAATCCTGGAGGTGGAGGTTGCAGTGAGCTGAGATGGTGCCACTGCACTCCAGCCTGGGCCACTGAGCGAGATCGTGTCTCAAAAAAAAAAAAAAAAAAAGCTGAGCTTTTATACCCTTCAACTCCTACTTAAAAGAATATTGGGGGTGAAGTGGGGGAGGGTTGGTCAATGCATAAACACAGAAAGCAGATTGTTACTGCATTGCAAAGAGCCCCTGAGGTATGATTCTGTGGAACTCTCCTATTTACCTCTTAGTCTTCACTGTTTGTGTCTAGTCCTAATCCGCAGGGATGGTTTTAGAATCACAACATAGTGTTCTTGGCACACTGGGCTTCTCATGGCTTCCTAAGGGGCACAGTTTGAAAGAGAGTCTGACTAATCTGAGTAGGACATATCTGCCCAGGGAGCACCCACAGGATGACCTGTCGCCAGAACACACAAACGACCTCATGCACTGGGCCAGATTTTGTTTCTGAAAGGCTAAAACCTTATTCTCAGCAAAAGAGTAGGGGACATGTCTATCGTATTCATTCCCATGCCCCTAGTATCTGACACAGGGCTTTATACCCAGCAGGAGGGCAAGAAATACTTAATGTATGCATGAGGCTGGCTGCGGTGCCTCATGCCTGTAATCCCAGCACCTTGGGAGGCCAAGGCAGGTGGATCACCTGAGGTTAGGAGTTCGAGACCAGCCTGACCAACATGGCGAAACCCTGTCTCTACTAAAAATACAAAATCAGCTGGGCATGGTGGCGCGTGCCTG
Source organism: Mandrillus leucophaeus (assembly GCF_000951045.1). Classification (NCBI taxonomy): domain Eukaryota; kingdom Metazoa; phylum Chordata; class Mammalia; order Primates; family Cercopithecidae; genus Mandrillus; species Mandrillus leucophaeus. Next base: position 233,009 of record NW_012107986.1, on the reverse strand, counting down.
TAATCCCAGCTACTCGGGATGCTGACACATGAGGATCTCTTGAACCCTGGAGGTGGAGGTTGTAGTGAGCTGAGATTGTGCCACTGCACTCCTCCTGGATGACAGAATGAGACTGTTGCAAAAAAAAAAAAAAGAAAGAAAAGAAATACCTAACGTATGCATGAGTGACAGCGAGATGCTGAAAGGGTCTTCAGGAAAGCAAACACCATGCTCATCTCCAGGGTACTTTGATTTCCAGTCCTGATTTCTCCCAGGAACCAGGGGACTTAAAATGCTACTCCGGGAATCCTTACAGATACCAAGGAGGTGCCTTGGTGGTTGGCCCCCAGCTCACTTCAGTTAAGGGAGGATTCCTCTTTCATAAGTTTATATAGTGAGCTTCTCTGCAGGATTCGTATTAAGGAAGGATTCTATTACTAAAACAGCCAGAAATGAC
>NW_012107986.1:179896-231743 GCF_000951045.1 Mandrillus leucophaeus | reverse complement strand
AAAGAAAGAAAGAAAAAATCTGACTATAAGATTGACAGAACTAGACAATTTCTTTGGGTGAGTGGGATGGATGCACAGGTGCATACAGCAATGGGGAGGACAGGAGGGATGTCTTATAATCACACAGAACTCTTCTGGGACCCTTTTCCCACTGGAACTCGGTGGTCCTGGAGGGAAGGACTGCTTTGGGAGCTAACAAGAGTGGGTACTGTTCTCCTTCTCTGGTCTTTCCCCTCTCCTTCTGGATGACAGCTCCGTGTTGATGAGTGTGTGTGGTGCCCAGGAGCAGGAGAGCTCCCAGACAACTCACTTAACCCTCTACTGCTTTGCCTGCCTCCAATGTCATCATGAAGGTATTGTAAAACCTTGGACAGGGTCTTCTCTCTCGTGGGGCAGGTTCTTGGGCTGCCCAGGCAATGTCCAGGATGTCTGACCTGACATATGGAGATTAGACATGAACTTGCTACCTCACTCATACATTTGCTTAACTTCAGCTTTGGGGGGCTGAAAATGCATCCCTAAACTGAAACAGTTATGTTCCCTAGAAAAAAGATATGATAAAAGGACTCTTCTCCCAACCATTAATAGTAAGCAATTCAAAGCCAAATATATACTCTGAGGTTAATAAAATACAGAATAATTCACATTGAATTTATTTACTATTTTTTCTTTAGTCCTTTAAAGTTTTTAAAATTTTATTTGGTTTTAATTTTTCCCATATATGTGGCAATAATGCAAACACATGACCTTGAGCACAAAGCAATAAGAAAATGCCAAATTAGTAATAAGAAATGCTCCTGGATAATCTCTAGAGTGTGCAATATCCTTTGAAGTTAAGTTGTTTCAAAAATAATTCAAATGCTGAACTAAATAAATGCTTATTTAGAAGCAAATGGCCCAAACCAGGCACAGTTGTTGTTGTTGTTTTAAAGAGACAGGGGTCTCACTCTGTTGCTCAGGCTGGCATGTAGCGGCTATTCACAGGTTCAATCATAGCTCATTACAACCGCGAACTCCTGAGCTCAGGTGATCCTCCTCAGCCTGCCAAGTAGCTGACACTCTAGGCATCTGGCTTCTGGGTTTTGAGAATGTTGAGAAGTGCAGGCAAGGTAGGGAATAACTAAAATAATAAACTGCCTCTCAAATCTGCTTAGAAATATTAGAAAAATAACTAATCTCTGCAAATGTGAGATACATCCTAATGGCCTGAGTTTTCCTGAATAAGATTCTGGAAAGAGAATATTGAAGTCCTTGCACCATGACTGGCTAGTCACTGCTGCCGGTGAGGAGTGAGGAGAATCATCCCTGGTTAGTGTAATGACTTGTGGGCTGAGGCCACTGTATACAGTGATTGCAGAAGAGAATTCTTTTGGCTAAAGGAAAACAATGTGCAAATAAATAGGCATTAATACTATTTTATTTGATCTAAAAGTGATTTTTGGAGGGTCAGGGGTCGAGGTCTCACTCTGTCATCCAGGCTGGAGTGCAATGGCATGATCAAGGCTCACTGCAGCCTTAACCTCCTGGGCTCCAGTGATCCTCATGGATCAGCCTGCCAAGTAGCTGGGACCACAAACGAGCACCACAATGTTCAGCTAATTTTTAATTTCTTTTTTTTTTTTGTAGAGACACGGTCTTGCCACATTACAGGCATGAGCCACTGCAACCAGCCGGAATGATCTTTTATTCTATTACTTAAAATGACACTTTTAGTGAGGCATAGTAGCTCATGCCTGTAATCCAGGCACTTCACGAAGTGACGGCAAGAGGATCACTTGAGCCCAGGAGTTTGAGACCAGCCTGGGCAACAGGGCAAGATCCCATAGCAACAAACATTTTAAAAATTAGCTGAGTGTGTGGTGGCACGCGCCTGTGGTCCCAGTTACTCAGGAAGCTGAGCTGGGAGAATCACTTGAATCCAGGAGGTTGAGGCTACAGTGAGCTGTGTTCATGCCACTGTGCTCCAGCCTGGGTGACAGAGCAAGACCCTGTCTCAGTCAGTCAATCAACCAATCAATTCAATTGAGTGAAACCACAGCATCTGGGACATCTGGAAGACTGGAAGTGTCGAGGCCTGTCTTGACGGTGAGTAGTCCAACACTCCCCCACCGGGTGATATGCACAATGAGTCTGGCATTAACATCTTTACCACAATTTTCTGATTTGAAACGGCTCTCATCTCCCCTTCTCCACCGCCTGTTTCTTCAAGCCAGGTTGATGGGATTTAAAATTCAGACCCTTTGGCTTCTTTAGTTGAAGTTTGGTTGATTAAATAAATATTTGGCAGTTTAAACAATGAGCCAGTTCCTTTGGGAACATGACATTTCATCCCCACACAATGAGCATCTGGATCCCAGCCAGTACTGTCCCAGCTTTTCAGAGGCTGGATGGGTGGTGTGGCCAGTTAGCCTCCTCTTGTCCTGACCTGCCACAGGCCACCAAGCCCTGGATGTTTGTGTCCTGCCAAGAGGGAAGCCTCAAGTCTGCAGAAGCAGCAAACCTTGGTCCTCCGTGCAGCCTTGTCTAACATCTGTGTGCACCTATGCAGGTCACTTTACCTAATGGGAACGGGACTAGATGGTCCCTGAGGTTCCTTCCAGTTCTAACTACAAAGTGCAGAGGAAACCATGAATTTGCCCATTATTTCACTGTTGCAAATTGAAAAGTGAGGGCAGAGGAAAGGAAACTGGATTAGGAGGTAACTCCTGAGGTCTGATCAAGGTTTGCATTCTCTTTGTGGCCGGCAAGTGGCTTTTGCCTTTCCTTCATTTCAGTTAGTGTAAAAAAGAATCACTGTGGATGGCCCTAACAGAGGTATTTATATTTAGATCTTTTCACAAGTTGTTGCTCATCTGATCCTCACAACAGCTTGGTGAGGGAGACAGGTGGCTATGCCCTACTCTCCATTTTTGTGAAGGAACAAACTGACTACTGAATGCTTGAGAAAAAAATAAAAACTCAAATAAAACAAAAATACAAGGTCATATAGACATTCAGCACATTAAAAAAAATTGAAGGCTGAGCCAGGTGGATCACCTGAGGTCAGGAGTTCGAGACCAGCCTGTCCAACATGGCAAAACTCCGTGTCCACTAAAAATACAAAAATTAGCTGGGCGTGGGGGTAGTGCCTGTAATCCCAGCTACTCGGGAGGCTGAAGCAGGAGAATCGCTTGAACCTTGCAGGTGGAGGTTGCAGTGAGCTGAGATTGTGCCAATGCACTCCAGCCTGGGCAACAGAGCAAAACTCCGACTCAAAAAAAAAACAACAACAAAAAAAACAGTTGAAGAGAATATTTTTTCTTATCCTGTCTCACTCTGTTTCCAATACTTTATACCAATAACTTTCAACTATGTATTAAAGAGCCCTAAATTTGGGGGAATTGGTGGGAAGAACATATTTTCTCAAGATCGTTTCAGGAATGTCTCCCATTTCACACGTCCCTTGATACCAGGTGGGATTATTTTTGCAGAAGCAATGCTATGTGACTTCCGAGAGTACGTCATGGAAGACAGTGCATCTTCCACATCGTTCACTGGAATATTCTCTCCTGAACACTTCATCCACCCGGTGAGCAGCTTGACTGCCCTGAGGCCACCATGCTATGAGGAAGCCCAAGTCAGGCCATGCACAGAGATCACATAGAGAAGCTCTGAGAGTCCATAAAGAGAAAGAGATGCCCAGCCAGCCCCCAGTTGCTTCCACCCGCTCCATCCCCACTGTTCAAACCCTCTGTAGCCACACAAGAGGCCCTGAGCTGGAACCAACCGGCTGAGCCTCTGAGTTTTGGGGTGATTTATTTTGTAGCAATAGTGATCCAAACAGGTCCAAGTTTCCCCTATCAGTCAGAGTAAAAGTGCTTTCATCTGTTTTATATACTTGAGTTCTCTCATTAATATTAGAACCATGATTTACTACTTAAAAAAAGAAAAGTTTGAAGGCTGTCTTTAAGAAAGAGAGAAGGAATTTCAGCCCTGCTACCACCTGCTGGAAGGATGACATAATGATGACAAGATCTAACTCTAGGCTTGACTAGTATCCAACACATATTTTTAGATAGAAAAATAATTACTCATGAGGCAGAGTAAAGCTTGTAATGAAAAGACATTCAAGAGGAAAAGATCTAAATTCTGGAAACATCTGAATTCACTAATTGCTAACAATTTTTGTCTTAATCAACACAATACCTTTTAAGAAAGAAAAGATGAAAGGATTTGGGGAAAGTACCATATACAATCACTCCAAATAACACATAGGACAGGGACAGCTTATCAGAAAGCCCCTGTTAGGAAAACTTATTCCCATGTAAGTTACTGTATGTTTAGCTCACAGCACGGGCAAATAGGCCAGAGGTACGAGCTTGGTTCTGGCTTCTGTTTTTTGGGACAGACGTTTGAAGACAAAGCACACCTGGAGGAGAGAGATCTGAAACTGATGTGCCTGAAAGCCAAAAGATGAAATGAAAAAGAAAAAAAAAAAGGTTCAAGAACCACAAACATTAACAGTGAAGAAGTAAGATCAAGATCAAATGCAATTATTGTTTCCAAAAATGGCAACAGTGAACAGCTGATGAAGCTCCTACACACTGGGTATACTTGATTCAGTCCTCAAAACAGCTTGCTTCCATTTTACAGATGAGAAAATTATGGCCTAAGGTTATAGAGCATGTTAGTGGTAGAAGAAAAATGGACTCCTGAAGTCCTGTATTTTTTATCCAGAATGGGTTGGCATGCAAAAATTAGACTTACTGGCCTGGTGCAATGACTCACACCTGTAATCCCAGCACTTTGGGAGGCCAAGGCGGGCAGATCACTTGAGCCAGGAGTTCAAGACCAGCTTGGGCAACATGGCAAAACCCCGTCTCTACCAAAGATACACAAATTAGCTAGGCATGGTGGTGTGCACCCGTGGTTCCAGCTACTAGGGAGGCTGAGGTGGGAGCATCGCTTGAGCCCAGGAGGTTGAGGCTACAGTGAGTGGTGATCTTGCCACTGCATTCCAGCTAACAGGGCAACAGAACAAGACCTTGCTTCAAAAAAAAAAAAGAAAAAAGAAAAAAAAATTAGACTTAGCATTTTTCCAAAGGGCAGATCCAGGACTGCGAATAGAAGTCACAGCAAGGTCAATGTCAATGGTGGCTCAAAAAGAATTTTCTATCTGGTAGGGGTATAAAAGAATCAAAGTTATAGACAAAGGGTATCCTATTGCAGAAAATGCACAAGCTAGATAACTAGCTTTGATTAATTTAACTCTGACTGAGAGACTGAAGTGAACCAGGGTATTTCCTTGACCCCTGCGTGGGAGGGAACTAGAGTTCATGGGCACTAGAACTAGCCAGCCGCTTTGGTGCTGGCAGGGGCAGACTCCACTCATCTGGTCCCGCTGAGTTACACCTTTGTGGAATGGGGAGCACAGGTGAGCAGGTGCAGGAGCCAGAGCAAGCACTTTTGGGCACCAGCAGGAGCAAAACTGTGTGAGGGCCCTGTGGCAGCATCTAAGGTGGTGCCTATGATCCCTGAAGCCCCAGAAGCAGTATTACAGTTTCCTTTTAGCTTTGCCATTTGTCCTTTTAGTTTTGCCATCCATGGTGATTTAAGTATGAACAGCTCAGTGGAGGGTCAGTGCGACAGCCTTTTCCACCTGCACACCTAGCACCCAAGTTGTCCAGCATCCAGGAGGAATGGTAAATGTGGGGGATTTTATTGAGGGTGAAAGTGACTCTGAGTGGGAAGGGGAGCTAAAAAGGGGATGGAGTGGGAAGTGATCTTCCCTGAGATGGCCAGACTCCTTTCTGAAGCTGCGCTGTCAAGCTGTCTCTGAAGTCAAGCTGCTTCTCTCCAATGTCCAACCATAGTCTCTGATGCACAGCCGCTTCTTCTCTCTGCTGGTTGAGTTCTGGGGTCTTTATAGGCACAGGATAGGGGGTGGGGTGGGCCATGGGTGGTTTTGGAAAAGGCAACATTGGAGTGGGAAAACAGTGATGTTTGTTCTCACTTTGGGCCATGGTATTAGGCTTGAGGGTGGGGTCCTTGCTGGGGACCTGCCCTCTTCTGCCCCGAAATTTCCCTGCCTCCTGTCCCTATCAGAACTAGAGGATCTCTGAGAGACACCTTCAAGCCCTGAGATTCTGTGTGTATGGTTGGGGTTGCAGTTATTCTAAATTTGGACATGAGTTGTCCTAAGAATGGAAGATTTTTTTGTTCTCCTGTAATTCTTCTCTACCAAACATTTTAGATATGTGGAGACGCACTCCTAGTGGACACAGGCTGAGGGAGTATTCTGACATAGTAGAAAAAAAAAACACTAGAGGTGTCAAGAGACCCTGGCTCTGATGCCTAACTTCCTGCATAACAGTGAAGGAATCACTTAATGTCCTGCATGTTAGTTTCCTCAGTTATCAAATGCAAGTGGGAAGAGGTGGTACGGAGCATGGTGAGGTCACTGCCATAGCCACACTGCCCATCTCACTAGCTGCAAGTGACAAAATAACTTTTTGCCTCCATTTTCTTATCAGTAATACATAAGTAATAACAGTAACAGCCTCCTAGGGCTAGTGTGAGAATTCGATCAGTTAATCATTTCTAAAGTGCCAGGGACACAGCCTGCTATATAAAAAACACAAAGTGAGTGTTAGCCTACACGAGGACAATGGTAACTAATTCTCTTATCTCACTAAGAGATTGTGAGAGAGAGATAAGGAGCTATGCACAGGGTTACTCTGAAATAAGAAGTAGCTGTTTTTGTTGGTAGGAATGTCAAATGGTACAGCTGCTGTGGAAAACAGTATGACAGCTCCTAAAAAAATTAAAAGGAGAACTACTGTGTGAGTCAGCAATTCTGCTTCTGGGAATATACCCAAAAGAATTGAAAACGGGGTCTTGAAGAGATATTTGTAGGCCCATGTTCACAGCAGCACTGCTCGCAACTATAAAAATGCAGAAGCAACCCACGTGTCCATCCACAGGATAAATGGAGAAGCAAAACGCAGTATGTATATACAATGGAGTATTATTCAGCCTTAAAATGAAAGGAAATTATGACACATGCCACAACATGGATGAACCTTGAGGACACGATGCTAAGTCAAATAGGCCAGACACAAAAAATAAGTACTGTATGACTCCACTCACACGAGGTACCTAGAATGGTCAAATTCATAGAGATCAACAGTGGCATGGTGGTTGTCAGGGGTTGGAGGAAGTAGGTAATGAGGAGTTTGCTGCTTAATGGGCATAAAGTTTTAGTTTTACAAGATGAAACGCATTATGGAGATGGATAGTGGTGAAGGATGCATAATTTTATGAATGTATTTAATGCCGCTGAACTGTACACTTAAAACTGGTTAAGATGGTACATTTTATGCATATTTTACCACAATAAATAATTGGGGGGGAGTAACTATTTTTTTTTTTTTTTAAAAGTAAGCTCCTTTATAACATAATAAGGTCACTTTCCTGGGATTTTTCTAGGTTTAAATTTCTCGGTCCAAATTTCCTAGGCTGCAAATGTCTAGTGGAATCCAAACAGCTTTCTCCCAGAGTGGGGATTCTCCCCATGTTTACATGATTTTCTCTCTCTCATTCAGTTATTTCTTTGAAATTACTGAAGTCTTAGACAATACAATAATCTTATCTTCTTACCCATCTTTCTGCTGCTGGTAGAGTTGGCCTTCGCTTTCTCATCCATAAGTTCACAGGCAGTTGTGTGACAGGCTCTTACGTTTAGGTTTATACTCCACTTTGAGTTCACTTTTGTGTATAGTGTGACAGCAAGGACTAAATGTCTCAGTGCCATTTATTGAAAACCATCCTTTTCCCATTGAATGGTCTTGGTACTCTTCTCGGAAATCAATTGATGATAAAGGTAAGGGTTCATTTCTGAACTCTCAACTCCGTTCTGTTGACCTATATGTCCTGCGCTTATTCCAGTACCACACTACTGTGAATATGTAGCTTTACAGTATGTTTTAGAACCAGGAATTTAAGTCCTCCAACTGTGTTTTTTTTCAAGGTTGCGTTGGCTATTCTGAGCCCTTTGCATTTCTTATTCAATTTCATATGAATTTATGAATTTTAAGATCAGCTTGTCAATGTTTGCCAAGAACTCTGCTGGGATTTTGATAGGGACTGCACTGAATGTAGAGATCAATTTGGGGAGAACTGTCATTTTAATAATACCATGTCTTCTACTCCACAAACATGGATTGTTTTTCCATTTATGTAGATCTTCCTTAATTTCCGTAAGGAATGTTTTGTACTTTTTAGTATACGAGTCTTCAGCTTCTTTTGTCAAATTTACTCCTGAGCATTTAATTCTTTTTGATGGCTTTGCGAATCGAACTGTTTTCTTAATTTTGCCTTTGGATTCTTCGTTGCTAGTATAAAGAACTGTAATTGATTTTGTATGTTGATCTTGTCTCCTGTGGCCTTGCTCTACTCTTCTATTAGTTCTAGTAGCTTCTTTTGCATGTGTATTCATTAGTATTTTCTACATATCAGATGGTGTTGTCTGCACATACTACCTTTTGAAAGTGGTTCAAATCGTAGATAGACTCAACTACTGGAAGGAAGAGGGGACTGTGTTGACAGTGACACAATCTTAGATTATATGGCTTTTCTCCTCCCTTCCCACGCACTGAAAAGCACCTGATATGGTTAGGCTTTGTGTCCCTACCCAAATCTCATCTTGAATTGTAATCCCCAGGTGTTGACGGAGGAACCAGGTGGGAGGGGACTGGACCGTGGGGGTGGTTTTCCCCATGCAGTTCTTGTGATAGTGACTTCTCACGAGATCTGATGGTTTCATAAGGCAGTTTCCCCTGCTCTTGAGCACTTCTCTCTCTGCCGCCCTCTGAAGAGGTGCCTTCCGCCATGATTGTAACTTTCCTGAGGCCTCCCCAGCCGTGTGGAACTGTGAGTCCATTAAACCTCTTTTCTTTATAAATTACCCAGTCTCAGGCACTTCTTTATAGCAGTGTGAGAACAGACTAATACAGCACCATTGAGGATTTGTTTCTCACTTTATTTCACTGAGGTAAAAACAGCAGGGGGAATAAAGTAGAGAAAACAATACCTGCAAGTGGAAAAACCCCAAAGAAAATAGGAAACGCCCATCAGCAACTGAGATGCAGCATGCCTTCAAAGAGGGTGCTAGATTCAGGGAATGTCTTCCAGGTTCCCCCAAAGAAGAGCAGAGCCACCTTAAAATCAGCAGCTTGGGAGAAGAACGGCAAAGGCACTGCCTGGCACTAGGGGGATCAGCTGTACCATGTGCCATATAACTTCTTTGAACCTCAGTTTCCTCATCTGTTTAAGTGAGAACATGACATTTGCCCTACCCACAGCTCCCCACCTTCACAGTCATAGCTCAGAGAGAAGGTGACAGCATGTGTATGGTGCACTAAGGCATGTGGACAGCTTCTTGCCACCAGAAACCACCAGCCCAGGGGCCCACTACCCAGGCTATCACTGTGGTGCTCTGGGAAGGTCAGATTTCAGCATTTAATGACATGAGCTGAAAGTTGAAGGAGTTTTGAGACTTGTAGTGGAAAAGAGGATTTGTTATCAGCTTATTCTTGCGGGGGGACCTGAAGTGATGTCAGTACTTATTCGTGGCTTGACTATAAAAGCAGAATCCATAAAGGAGGCTAATTCCTCTCACCTGACATGACGCACATATTGTCCTCCTTCTTCCTTTCCATCTCTCATTTGGGGGTTAGGGAGTGGGAGAGACAAAGGAAGTGATGACACTGAGGTGAAGTGAAAGGAAGGGAGGATCACGAAGAACTGGGACTTCTAAGACTCCTTAGGTGATGGCTTCAGAGATGTTTCTGCCCATTGTGGGCACTTAGAAAGACCATGATTTTTTTTCTAGAAAAGAGTGAGACTTTGACAAGAATGAATGAAATGAGAGAAGATGAATCAAAATGTGTTGGCCTACTCCTAAATTATTCCCAGGACACGGCTGGGGGAAAAAAAAATCAAAGATCCATCAAGTCATGCTCTTTGCAGGCCACAGGTAGCAGTGTCCTGAAATTGTCCCCAGAGACTTTTATCTTTAGAACCTCATTAAGGGGCCAGTGCTGGCTGGGAAGGCAGGAAGGAGGGGGAAACAGAAACCTTTCTTCCTTCCCAACCCACAAGGTCACAGCTAATGTTTTATAATCCATTCAGCTCACAAGGGAGGGGCAAGGAAAGAGAAGAGGTGTGGAAGGCAGGAAAGGAAGCCAAAAGACTAGAAATAATGTTTTCTCTCCACTGCAACCCACATGGTTTAAACCCATTAAACTCCAAGGTGATTATAGAAATTAGACACCTTTTAACGAGCGGAACACTGGAGCCTAGGTGTGCCATGCACAGGCATGCAGGGACGGCTCGGCAAATAAACCCTGACAGCTTCTCACGGCTCAGGGATTAGGAGGAAGCCTGTTTACTTACATTTCATAAACTCTGCCATCACAAAGGGCTCATAAGAAATTACCAGTGCTCGAGTCTTGGCAGCAGTGCCTTTGTCCAGCTTTGGCCTTTTTCTTGTGAACGGTAAATGTGATTTCAGGGAAATGACTTCAAAGATCTGGGAATGTGCATCACAGGCCATGAGCTCACCTAAGCCACCCTACACTTGGGGACCAGGCAGCAGGGCGGGCAATAGGAACCAGTGGAGGGAGTGCCAAGCCTCCAATTCTGTAAGAACTTTAGGTTTCCCCATCAGTTGGTGGGCTCAGATTTACCCCCAGCCTTCTACATTGGTCATGGTGACCATGTTGGGGGCACCTCTCAGAGGACTCATCAGGGCCAGTACTGTGTTGGATTCGATGGACAGAAGGACCTGCCTCAGGTTTGCCTCAGGGTCTTAGTCAAGATGTGAAAATGTAAATTACATGAAATCAACTGCAGAACACAAAATGTTGTATTATGAAGAGTTAAACTGATGTGTAACACAAGGAACTGGGCAGAAGGAAATGCATGATGGGAAACTGAGGCAGGCTTTCTAGAAAAGGTGGGACTTACGAGAGTGCAGACTGGAAAGCAGAGGGAAGCCCCTCTGGTGACCTTCTTTAACTCAAGTGAGAATATTTTCCCACAGCTACAAGGATACCAGAAGGTATTTCCTGCAGCGGGTATAAAACCTGCAGCTGCTTCCCCTGTGACCAGTCTGCTCGGGAACAATTCAGGCAGAAACTACCTTGGCTGCCCAAGGGCTGGACTCTGGTCTAGGCTCACAGTTAATTACAAGATGTGTGTGTAAAGGGCTTTGCACCAACCGGGATAGGATGCCCATCTCCTGTTGCCCTATCTCAGGCCACTTTTTTTTTTTTTTTTTTTTTTTTGAGACGGAGTCTCGCTCTGTCACCCAGGCTGGAGTGCTGTGGCCGGATCTCAGCTCACTGCAAGCTCCGCCTCCCGGGTTCCCGCCATTCTCCTGCCTCAGCCTCCCGAGTAGCCGGGACTACAGGCGCCCGCCACTTCGCCCGGCTAGTTTTTTTGTATTTTTTAGTAGAGACGGGGTTTCACCGTGTTAGCCAGGATGGTCTCGATCTCCTGACCTCGTGATCCGCCCGTCTCGGCCTCCCAAAGTGCTGGGATTACAGGCTTGAGCCACCGCGCCCGGCCTCTCAGGCCACTTTAAGTCAACAGAAGCTTAAAGTATCTGTGGGCCTGAGAGAGAGTTGGGCTATGTGCATTGTCAGGACTGGGAAGAAACCAGGGCAGTACTAATCCAGTGAGGTGCGGGCTTCTATCAGGCTCTAGGCCCACTCTGTAATACTGACAACTGGGAAGCTTCCAAGCAGAAACCCAGAGGTCCCTGGAGACCATCAAATAGGGTGAGGTTTACACTAAGGAAATCTCTAGGAAAAAATGGGCCTGGACAATCTTGCCCCAAGCTCAGTCAAGAAGGGGAAAGAAGGACCGTGTATCTCCTTCCTGCCTTCCAATTCTGACTTTGAAGGTAAGAGACATCAGAGGACTCCAAGGAAGGCCCTGGGACTCTATACTACAGAGAAGAGCCTAACTAAATTGCTTATAAAAGTTTTTTGGAGTTCCCCCTATGTAGGTCAGATGGAGGCATTACTGGAGTGTCTCTATAGTCCACACCAACTATTACAACCCATGATGGTGCCCCATAGCGAGGTATAGGAAAATGCAGAGTACATTCTCTCTGGGAAGGAGAAATGAGGAGGGCAAGGGTCCTCAACATCGAGTTGAGTCCTGCAAGAGGAACAATATTTCCAGAGCTGGTGAAGGTTCTGAGCTCACCGACCAGGTACCCTTTTGCATTTAAAAGCCAATGTGTTTCCTACCCTAAGGAAAAGTTCACCTGTCAGACACTGGTTCACCCCTAACCAGAGCGAGAACTGGCCAAAACCCATAAGCAGAATAGATCACTTCCAGCTATCATCCGTCTCCCCCCTGGAGAAAGGCCAAGTGCTTGGACAAAGGGGAATCAGGGACAACTGGACAGACCCTGACACTGGGCAGGTACATCCCTTGGTGCCAAGACCCGAGCACCTTGCTTAGAAAGTCATCCGTTCAGTGGGAGGCACTAGCAGAGGGGTTCTGGTGGGACATTGAGCCCAGTGAACCCCATATGGATCCCTGTTGGCTGTAAAGCATCTCTGGACATGGGAAGCTGATGGGAGCTGGAATACAAAAGAACATGAATATGGGACATTTTCATTTTGTTAATACCCTTGAGACTTTTCAAAAGGCTGTCGCTGAAGCCCCAGGACAGTCCTGAGAATGAAGCTGGGAGGGAATACTGTCTCCATTTCACAGATAAGGAAAATAAGGCTCAAAGAGACCATGTACCTGCCTTAAGGTCCTATGGCTAGTCAGAGAAAGAACAGAAAACGGAACTTAGTTCTCCTTTTCCCTTAAGCGCCCATAAGCAAGTCACTAAACCTTATTATGGAAAGGGCAGGGGGAGGGGGCGGTGCGGAAGGCAGTCTCTATGGAGTCCTTGATCACTGTGTAGGTGAGTTAAATTAAAAGACACTGGTTTGATAACTATTGATGATAATTAATATGTGAGTTGGTCTTCCAATTTTCAAAGTACTTTTTACATTTAATGAGCTACCCAGCCACTCCTTCTGAAGACAAGGGAGAATTGCATTTTAAAACCAAATTCAATTTTCCAGGATTTTTTGGTACTTGACAGAAAATTTCCTGTATGCAAGTCAAAGGTTAGTAAGCAGTGGAAATGCTTTGATGGTATTTATTTTAAGCCAAGAAATCCTCCCCATTGAAAAAATCTTTTTTCCTAGTTTTCGTTTTTGAGTTATGTAACATTCTTACTAAAAAATAAGTGAGTTAAGTAAATAAGGGGAAGGGAAATGGGAACCACTTTGATTTGAAGCTTTCAACAAATGACATTGTCCAGACTGTGTCCTGATCAAATTCAGTGTTTTGAAATGCATAGCTTCTCAAACATTCAATACCTAACATGTGATTAATAGGTTTGAGTTTTACTGTGATCTCTAACTCAGTAAGTTACACAGGATGTGCCAACTAAAGCCCTCCTTCCGCTGACCACACAGCACTGTGAGCTCACAGCCCGCTGGGAGGGCAGAGGGTACAATCGCCTCCCAGAACAATGTCTTCCACGATGTGTTTTTTCTGTCTCTTGTTCCAGCCACCTGTCCTCATTGCTATATAAAAGAAGACCTTCATCACCAGGCATCAGTTGTGTTTATCAACCTTTAATGGGATCTTGTCCATTCAAGTTCCTGGGGTTCCCTTGGCCAGTTGGAGATGAGATTTCCTGTACTCTTTTTCTAATGAGTTTAGCAAGGAGGTATCAGACAAGGAGGGCAGTTCAATGAAAGCCCATGGCCTTTGACTCACCTGGCCCAGTCTGCTCTTAATCCTGTGCCTCGAAACTTCTCTAAGTAGGGATAAATATGGCCAGGAAGGCTGGGTCTCCAGGAACAAGATGCCATTGGATTCCTGCCTCATTCACTTCTTGAATATCAGATACATCTCTCCTGACCTAAAAAGAATTCACTTCAGGAGAAGGGACAGAAAGTAGGCTGACCATGGCCTTCCACGCTAAGTTGAGGAAAGCTCAACGCCCTGCACATGATGAGATTTTAAGAGCTGCCTGTGAACTGGTAAAGTGGAAATAGGGCTGTTCTACCAATGATCACTCAATGACTACATTGGAAATAAACAGAGAATGTGGAGTCCCTCTTGAATCCCATCCAAGGGGACCCTGGCTATTAAAGTGCTCTAAGTTCTTGCTTATAAGATGGTATTTTCAAGAGGATTCCTGAAGGGGTCTTGCCCATGTGTAGACCCTAAGGACAGTGCTATCATGTTGCTGCTGTGGCTACACAGTTGACACCCCGCCTTCCCCATTGACTTTTAAAGTTTCAACCAGCTATGTAAACTCCTACCAGGAAGAACCCAAAATTAAGCCATCTTAACGTTTTTTAATTAGAAAAATGCTACATGCTTAAATTTTTCCATTTTTCAATGTGATGTGTACATCAAAGAAACCCAAAAGCAGAGACTCTCCAACTTGAACGTGCAGAAGAAGCCTCTACAAGGTTTACTAAAATCTCCGGGGCCTCAGCCCAGAGCTTCAACTTCAGGAGGTGATTTTGATGAGAAGTAATGGTTCTGAGGGCCATTGAGAAACACTGTCATGTGGAGCTAGGTGTCACTGCATGTTGTTGGGGGGAAATGATCTCTAGCCCTAGAGGCAGGGCAGGCCCCAGAGCCCATATCCAAGGCTAGAGCATGCTGAACCTGGTGGAGGCAGGAGGCTCGCTGCTCAGCCAACTTGGAGCAGCTGATTTACTCCGAACAAAGGATGGCAGCTGATCTGTCAGGAAACAGGTCTGCCCTTGTGGTTCTCACCCAGTACTGCCACCAGAAACGAATCCCAGCCATCCCACTGGGTAGGCAGGGGCACTGGCCTCACTGGAAGAAGGGGAGTTATTTCATTTACCATCAGATACCATCTTCCCATGACAGCTGAGGATGTCTGTGACTCAGGCCTCCTTCCAGCCATTGTCTTTGTCCCCCAGGAGATGCTGTTTTAACGTCTCACCTGCTGACTCAATTCCCTCTACCAGGGCTCCACACTGTAAGATAAGACCTACACTACAGTCTAACATGCTTCATTTTCGTTTCATTTTCTTTCTTCTTCTTCTTTTTTTTCTTTTTTTTTTTTGAGACAGAGTCCTGCTCTGTCGCCTAGGCAGGAGTGTAGTGGCATGATCTTGGCTCACCGCAACAACTTCTGCCTCCCAGGCTCAAATGATTCTTGTGCCTCAGCCTCCCAAATAGCTGGGATTACAGGCATGCGCCACCACGCCCAGCTAATTTTTGTATTTTTAGTGGAGACGGGGCTTCGCCATGTTGGCCAGGCTGATTGTGAACTCCTGACCTCAAGTGATCCTCCCACCTCAGCCTCCCAAAGTGCTGGGATTATAGGTGAGAGCGACTGTGCTTCATTTTCCATAGCACAGTGGATATCCCTTGACACCAGAGGAAGGAGAAAGAAGAAACAAAACAACATGCAGATCCTACTCACTGGAGCCTGAGAAGCTCCTGCAATATTACTAGCCTAAACATCTCCGCCAACCCACGAACCTGGCGCTAGCCTGTCTTAGGTAGGAGTTAGGGATAAATAAGTCAGGCAAAATTCTGTGTATGTCAACGAGGATGGTCAAAATTGCTTTAACATCCCTTAAATCAGTGTTTTATTTTTAACCACAACATGCAGTACTGATGACCCAGCAAATAAACATGTAGACACATACACGGCCAACTTATTCACACATGGGGGTGTATGTATGTAAGATACTGTAGATGTGTACATACATATAAGTAACTCAAATTAAATGTTCCCCAACAGAATTCTTATTTTTACTATATGTGGTACACCCTAGATTGTCTACCCTACTCTGTTTCAATAAAGTAAAAATGCCCACGGAGACAGACTACATGAATTTTGTGATCCACTAATTGAACACAACCTAGAGCTTGAAGAATGCTCTTTAACTCACCCATAGAATATAGCATATGTGGTTGTATGTCTACTGCTCTGTGAAATAAAATATGAGAACATACAATGCACATAACAAAGTATATAGAATAAGAAGATACAAACACGTAACATACACTAGATTCACACTCTACGTGGAGTGAAGCCTTCCCTGTGACCAGATTCTCCTGTTTGGAGAGGCAGAGTGGAGCTGAGGGCCCCTGGGCACAGAGCGGGTCCACAGCTCCAATATCAGGCTCATCCAGAGCTATGAGGAACTCAGTGCACTTTCCCTAGTTTATTTATTTGCCAACTACCTTTAATTAAATTAGCATAAATTAAAACTTTGTGTGTGGTGACCTCACAGCATTCCTACTGTTATTAGGAGCTGTTGAGCATTCCGGGTTTCTACAGGACTTTGCATTTAAAATGCTAAAAGATATAAACCCTAGATTTAATAACAGCATGCTAGGTTAGCAACCCTCTCAACTCAAGAGCAAGAATGTAAAGAGAGAAATCTGAGCACAGCACAAAAATGGGACCACATCACAGTTAAATACAAGCGTATTTATTCCATGAATGTCCCCAGCCAAAAATTAAGTGCTCATACTTGAATCAAAGCCCCCAAAGCACCAGACAGGCTCAGCATAAGGCCTTTGCTGGTCTCACTAATTCCTGCCCTGATTACCCTAAGCCGATATTGATATCTCCTTTCTCTAACAAATCACTGGGACTTAAGGCACCCTTTAATTATTTCACGTAGCTAGATCTTCCTTACTAAACAAGAACGTAAGGGCCAAGCCCAGACTTTTCCATTCATTCTTCATTCATTCATTCATTCATTCATTCAACAAACATTCTGTACCCACTTAGCACCAAATTACTCTTCTCTTATAATCTTCTTAGTTCTCTAAACCAGGGTTTGAACAGAGTCCCCAGTGGATACTTTTATAATACACAATTGAATTGAATTTGCATAGCTGGTGACTAGGATTAGAAATGTATCTTAAAGTATAACAACAACAACAAAAAAAGAAACATATCTTGGCCTCCCATTCAAGGTGGCTAGCGTGGAATCCTAACAAAGACAGAGACCATGATGTCCACTCATTATTGCTATGCTCAGGACACCCCAGCCAGTGGGCCAGATACTCATGACTCTTCCTAAGCAGAAAGGTCTTCCCCATTCAGAATTCGGCATCCGCTTTGAGACTGTTGCCACAAAAATAAATAGGAGACTCCTAAACAACAAGCCACTATTTCAATCACAAAAACATTCATGTTTTCAGAACAAATTGATGCGTTATAGTGATTCATGGACAAACAGAAACTCCTTTCTGATTCCTGGCATCTGGAGTTCCATAAGGGACCTCCAGGGGAACAATCAGAAGCACAGAAACCCCCTTTTCACTTTACTTTCTCTGATACATCACCTCAGTTGCCTAAAACCCTCTCCCACCCCCCCTCCACCTCTACCACATCCCCACTGCCCATACACACAACCAAGAACTCATTTTTACTGCTAATGAAGAAGCTTGGGGGACGTTTCTATTACTTACCATAATACCTTATAGGCAACAATGGCCTTATCTCTAGGGGTATACTATAATACTGCTCTTGTAAGTTAAAACATTTGTAACTTAATATATTAAAAAGATATCAATGGGTATTTCTAATGTTACTTAAAAAAATGGAAATAGTTACTGTGTGTGTGACTATTCCCCTTCACTGCTGGATTGAAAGTTGTTTGTCTTGCCATATAAGCATGACTATAAGAAGTCCAAACAAGCTCTGAGTTATATAACCTATTTCACGTTTTTAGGGACTGTAATTAGAGTGATAATATTATGGCAATAATCCTAGAACAGATTAAGGACCTAATTGTGATGAAAGAGGGCTTTGGGTCAGAAGTACATATCTGAAACTGTTTTATTTAACATGACGTTGGCACAAGGATCAGCAATAATCCCATATTTACAGAACACCTTGAAAAAAACTGTTTTTCTGAAGGCCCTACAAAGTCTTCCCACTTCAGATGTTTAATTTGGATGGGAAGTTGCCTTGTGAGTGTAGAATGAAGTTACAAAACAAAACAAAGAGGGTCCCTCAGGAAACGACCACAATTCTAGAAGGGTTTAGAAAGACGGGAGCTACACAGAGGCCAATGTGGTTTCTGAAACTTTCTTATTCTAGTAAAAATGCTACACCAAACATGAGCATTGTGTGGAAATCAAAACCCTGACCAGGGCAGTGCCTGTGAACAAGGATGCCGGGAAGAAGCCTACAGTCAGGCTGGAGTTACCATTCCTGATGAGCCAGGAAGAACTAGGTGGGCGTCTCTAGCTGAGCTTTTGAGAGTGTGCGCCCACCCTTCGCCTCTGGTGTTCTGTAACATGGGAGAAGCCTCCCATGGAGACATTTCTTCTCCCATTAGTTACTTAACAGAATACCGCTCAGGGCTCATGCTATTAGTTGAAATTAAGTAGAAGGACCAAGAGGGGTTTATCTGATGGGCTTTAAAAGCAGGCCTTGGCCACGCTTTTCCAGAGGCAAAGAGAGAAAACTTCAGGCTGGCTCAAATACCTCTTAAGCCCTGCTGGCCAATCTACCCTGTGGCTAGTCCTGATTTAAATTTGGAACAGAATCTTGGACTCTAACCTCTCCTGTTTACTTTTGTTTGTTTTCTTTTCTTACCAATGCTCCTTGTAAAAAACTCCAACTGATCCAGGCAATAAACAAACCGGAGAAACTATTTTCCTCACCTGTTCAACAAGAATAAAAAGTGGCAACATTCTGAGACTACAATGTTGAGGGAAAGGGTGAACAGGAGGGAAGAACTCACCCAGACAGAACATGTGTCAGCTGTGGACGTTACTCCCTGTCCCAGCCACAAGAATTGATGAAATTCACACACTCTAAAGACCAGCAGGTACTGATCCCTAACAAACTGCTAGTTTAATACCTTTGACTTTTCCTTTTCCCATTAACCAACTCTTTTCAATAATGTTAATATTAACTTGGCTGGTAATCCCAGTAGTCAGTATATGGAGTTCAGCTATAGATCATGTAATTGAAAGACATAATCAAACCATAAAATGGGATTCCTGGAAGGGAGACTGCCGCCTCAAATTATATTATAACCTTTGATATAGATGTCACCCATTTTGATAACTGAAAGCTAACCTCTGAAAAGAACTGCTCATGGTAAGTTTCCAGTGTGGAAAATAAGAGTATTCAAGCTGAAATGTTAACATGGAGGCTGGTTTTTTCAATATCAAATTGTTGGCAGTGCAAAACAGTTTTAGGGCAAATTCCTCCAGCTCAAAGAATTTTAAATTTAATTAAACAATCTAATGTAAACTGATCTATACAGTATTTTGTTATGACGCATATGGAAAGGTATTCACAAGGAAACACTTCAGTACTATGTTGTTCATTCCAAATTAAGGGAAAAAGCTATTATTTGTGACTTGGCAGTTAACTTGGTAAACAAATCCAAATCACTGCCTTGTGGGTTACTTGGGCCAATACTTGTAAAGTTTATCTAAGACTATGTGCTGAGATTCCCATAGTCCCTGCAAATGCTGCAACTTTCCACACTGTAAATTTCCTTTCTTCTAGAAGTCAGTCTGGATGTGAACTGAGTTAGGGCAGAGAAACACATGCACATGTGTTTTTCTCTCTTGAAAACTCAACATGTGTCCTAACGGGTGTATGTGGCTCTATAAATATACATGCCTTAAGAAAATCAAAGCATCACATATTGACTTATGGAAGGAAAAACCAATAAGCCAATCCCTACATGAAAAGGGATTTTTTGTTTTGTTTTAATATTGCTTTAAAATTCTGACTTTGGACTTGGGTGTACGCAGTATACTAACGTCAAGGGTAATCATGTGTTAGTTTAAAACCTATGGCTTAACAACTGGTACCAATATGAGAAAAACTGGAGACTGCATCCCTGCTGTGAACTTGAAGACCTGCAAAATATCCACACCTACTTATGAAATGAGTACCTCGTGCCACCTACGCACAGATAGAAATGATTTTCAAAAAGTCAGAATATGACAGCAAATGAAATGATTTATTTTGAATCCTGGAAATATAAACAGTGCCCTGATTAACTTATAAAGTTCTCATTCTTGGTACATATGGCAGCTTTAGCTGTGACCTAGATAGAGGGTAAAGTCTGAACTACATTTAAAACGGAGATTCGTCAGTTTGCAAGCTTTTGGGAAATCAGCGATTTTCAGAGTGCAAAGGTTAGAGTTAAGGGAAAGGTAGGGGAGGTGAAATCTTAGTAAGTCTTTAGCTGCCTGCTCAGGTTGTTACTAGTCCTGACTATTAACTCTGTGTCATAAATAGATCTCTTTCCATCATTTTTACCCAGTTCTTTCTAGGTTTACTCTAAAATTCTAAACTCCAGCTTAGAAGACTTAAAGGCAGATTTTGCCATTTTCTCAAGATTGTTAGCAATCTACAGTACAAGAGGTCTGGTGTGGGGCTCTCCCTACATCCTGTTAAGTGTCCCTGGAAGTCCTAGACACTGGCTCTCAACCCTTCCCCAGAGTGCTCCCCCAGGCCCCACCGTGGAGATTCAGTTTCAACTGAACTGGGGTGAGCCAGGAGGTGGTATGTTTTTAAAGGAGCCCAAGTGGTTCTAAGCTGAAGCCAAGGTAGACAAGACTATCCTAAGGTATTCACGGTGCTCTGCCATCTGTCTGTCCTCCAGGTACCCTCCAGTATAACCAGATTACGGTGTAATTGCTGTTCACCCTTCACAATTCCCGCTTTCCACTCGTCTCCTCTTCTGTGTGGATCCTCTCCCCGGAATGCCCCTAGCTCTCCAGCTCTACCAGCTACAATCCTACTCATCCTTCGAGGCCTAGTTCAGTTCCATTTAGTTAACATCCCCTAGGCACCTACCATGAGAGCCAGGCATTGTGTTCAGTTCTGTGTCTAAACACTGTGTGTGTTCAGAGATGCATACAGACCCTGTCTTCAGGAAACTTCTAGCCATGGTTAACGGGTGTGTTGACCAGGTTGTGAAACAGGTTTTCTAACATATTTACTCAAATTAAATGTCCTCCCCTCAGTAGGTAAAAATGGCAACTCCAGAAACAGCACAGGCTTGTAAGCATGGCAGCCCACAAGCACAACCACAATCCATCCCAGTAGCGGAGAAGTAAATCTAGGATGGTGCAGAGACCCACAAATAACCCCAATGAGGGCAGCCTGTGGTGTGAACCCAAATATTCCCCTCCTGGATCAGTGGAGAATATGAGCCACTGGGTGAATGAGAGGCTGAGCCTTGTGTCTAATTGAAGAGCCTTATATATGCCTTAGCCCAAATGTCAATATCGTCATCCTGAACTATTTCTGGAACAAACAACAGGAAAAACACTTTAAAGGATATTAGCCAGAGTAGACTTCTGGAAGAGGAAGGCTGAGCCAACCCAAAGATCTAACTTAGACCCTGGGAGCAAAATTTATTTTTTTAAAAATAACACGACTCCCTCTTCCCTTCCCTCTCCCCTCCCCCTCTACAAAAACAAAAAACAAACAAACAAAAAACATGAATACAGCTAAAAAATCATGGTCAGTAGGGTTAGAAGAACAGGCCTCAGCGGAGGCTCACTGAGCAATAATGTTTTGGAATGTACATATGGAGATCTGAAACTCTGAGGGGTCAAATGCCATTGTGAAAAGAAAATGGCAGAGAACCGACAGCTGGCTTCCAAGCTCCTTGGAATGACTGCTCTCACCGGAGGAAGGTGTGAGAGAGACAGAGAAACTGGGTGGGAAGCAGGTGAGCAAGAGATGGTAAACCTGAAGAGAATCATAATTAAAAGCATAGCAAATCATGTGTGTCATGTCAAGGACTTCACATTGCATCCACTCATTTAATCCTCAAAATTAGTCTATTCATGACCATTATCTTATTTTGCAGATCAAGAATCCAAAACACAGAAAAGTAGATTGACCAAAATTGCTCAGCTAGTTTGAGCAGAGGTGGGATCTCAACCATGTTAGCCATTAAAGCCGTATTCTTACTACCATGCTAAATTGCATTTTAACTGTATCTCAGATACGTAAGGAACTAGATAAGTTACATGTAAAAGACATTTTCAGCCAGGAACTACATTGGCACTTCAAATGTTTATTGGTAAGATCTGATTCCCGACCTGAAGATGTTCATAGTTACTACAGCAAAAAGTAGGAAAACTCAATCAACGTTAAGAAAAACATATTAAATCTTCTATTTCTGTCATTCCTCTGTTTGGAGTTGGTAGAAGAGCTCCGTTTTATCATTATAAAGCATGGCTAAGCCTAGATGCTTGATGTAATGGAATAAGACGGTCATTCACAAGGAAATATCTGGAAAATATGTGTGTGTATGTGTGAGCGTGTGTGTGTGTGTGTGTGTGTGTGTGTAAGTTATTACCATGCCTTCATTCCATCTTTGTATATATTTAACACCACACCAAAGGCCATGACAAGTACTGACAGAACATTCGGGAGCTGAGAACCTTTGTGGGTCGAATCATTTTTCGAGCCTCTTCTGAAGCCAGTTCATTTGAAGTTCACACATTGCTTGGGAGCTAGCAGTAGTTTGAACTTTTGGCCTGTGAGATATCCTGCCCATGGGTAAGTAAACATGTAGCAGGGACAAACAGTTTTTATACAACTCTTCATTGTACCATGATAAGATCGGGGAAAACTTTTTTTTTCCTAGTTTAGATTTCTTTATTCAAATGTCACACTTAAAAAAATTCCCCACCCCACTTTGCCAAGACCTGACATTTGCTCTCCTGTCTTCCCTGACTTCGGTAGTGCGGCGTTTGCTGCCAGTGTGCTTTGAAAATGAATTTTAAATGCAAGGTAGTTTCTTGACTTTTTTTCCCTTAAAATCATACCAAGAGTATAAATGGCTTATAAAGAAGATAACTACAGAGGAAAGGCCCCCAGTCAGGCATGGCCACACTCAACTGCTCTCCTTCTTCATCCTCAGCAGGTGCAAAACAGGACAGAGGAGATGGTATTAAGTCGCCGTGCCAGGAGCTTGCACACACGTCACTGCATCCCAGCCTTAAAACAACCCTATGGATCTAGAACTAGACATACCATTTGACCCAGCCATCCCATTACTGGGTATATACCCAAAGGATTATAAGTCATGCTGCTATAAAGACACATGCACATGTATGTTTATTGCGGTGCTATTCACAATAGCAAAGACTTGGAATCAACCCAAATGTCCATCAGTGACAGACTGGATTAAGAAAATGTGGCACATATACACCATGGAATACTATGCAGCCATAAAAAAGGATGAGTTCGTGTCCTTTGTAGAGGCATGGATGCAGCTGGAAACCATCAGTCTCAGCAAACTATCTCAAGAACAGAAAACCAAATACTGCATGTTCTCACTCATAGGTGGGAACTCAACCATGAGTTCACTTGGACACAGGAAGGGGAACATCACACACCGGGGCCTATTGTGGGGTGGGGATAGTGGGGAGGGATAGCATTAGGAGATATATCTAATGTAAATGACGAGTTAATGGGTGCAGCACACTAACATGGCACATGTATACATATGTAACAAACCTGCACGTTGTGCACATGTGCCCTAGAACTTAAAGTATAATAATAATTACAAAAACCCTATGATGGTCATCATCATCTTATCCTCATTTATTTTTTATGTTTTTAAGATAAAGAAAATAAGCATCAAGGAGTTTCAGTCATTTGCCCAAAGTCAGCCAACCAGCACCCAAATTAAAGGCCACATATGCATCCAGCCTCAAAGGCATTGATCTTTCCCTCTTTGCTAGAGCTGGGCTTCCGTCTGTAAGACTTTCTTCCTGACTCCCAAAGGCCTCCTGATACCCCCTGTAATCTGACTGTAGCCCAGACCAGTTTCTGTAGGTGGAAGAGTGGCCTGAGAAGGAACAATAGTCCCACAACGTCCTGCCCTCAGAAGAAAGGATTGGGAGTTGTGGTTGTTTTCTTCAAATGTATTATTAGGAGGCTGAATAATAGCTTGGGTATGTTTCTCCCTCTTTTGAAAAATGGCAAATAAAACAATACTCAGCTATAGAGTTACCAACCTGGGGATGGAAGCGTTCGCCTGGGGGATATTTGAACTCCTCCAGAGTAGTTTATGTAACAAGGCATCACTAAACCAAATGGCATTAGCAGGTAATCCGTTTTGCCATGTCATATAGTAACAATGGCCCCCCTGCTTTCTCACACAGGGCTAATGACTGATGGAAGAAGGGAAGAGGTGAGCGAGGCTGAGACTTTGCTTGCAGATAGGCCTGACTTGGTTTTGGGATCCTTATCTTCAGCGCTAGTACGCCTGTTTAGTCCAGAAATGGAGCTACACTTTTCGTAAGAATAGCTGTCCACCCCAGTCTGTGGGATTCCAGTGGTTCCAGAAAGGCGGAAGAGAATTCCTGCAGACCGCAGAGATTTATGTCTGGGGAGGGTGTCTGTGGCTGGGAGGGGGCCCTGACAGAGCAATAGTCATCACTGGAATGGGTACAGGAAAGTCTGAGTCAGCAAATGAAGGGGGTGAACCCAAGTGTCCTGGATGCTAGCTGTGGGGAGGCAGGTGAGGAGGAGGGTCCTCCCTGGCAGCTGCTGGGGAGCTTCCGAGAGTCAGCATTTCCCAGGGCCTTGGCCAAGGTAGCTGACTGGGAGAAGACGACAGGGGACAGCCAGGCTTCCATTGGTTTTACAAGTTTCTCTGTCACTTGAGGCCCTCTAAACATAGCCCCGACCTCTCTCTTCTGTATTATCTTCCACTAGGCCCCTACACAAACTCTCCACCGGGGTTTGTTCACTTATCTCCTACCAGGAACATCTCAAGCGTCCACCGGGCTTGCAGCATCCTTCTCATGATCTCAAGTCCTACCTCTTGCAGGAGGCCTTCCTTGACCACCCCAGCCCAGAGACGATGCTCCCTCCCCTCTGAGAGTTTTGAGATGGATGCTCTGCTCCTTAGTGTGGGCTTGCCATGTCCTGCCTTGTCCAGATACTCAAGTTTATTTTTGAGACAACGTCTTTCTCTGTTGCCCAGTCTGGAGTGTGGTGGCGTGATCATGGCTCACTGTAGCCCCCACCTTCTGGGCTCTAGTGACCCTCCCACCTCAGCCTCTCAAGTAGCTGGGACTATAGGTCTGTATCACCACACCTGGCTAATGTTTTTTAATTAAATTTTTTTGTGTGTGTGGAAATAGGGACCAGCGTGTTCTTGAACTCCTGGTTTCATGCAATCCTCCTGCCTCAGCCTCCCAAAGTGCTGGCATTATAGGCATGAGCCACCACACAGCTGGCCTAGTTATTCTTTCTTTTCTAGAATGGTCAGGTGAGTGCCTGCTCTCCCTCTGATCCCACTTCATCCCACTTTCCCCTTAACTCCCTCTGCCTCCAGCCATGAGCAGAGCATCACTGCTCCTTAGAAGTCCCAGACACACTCCTGCCACAGGGCCTTTGCATGGGCCACTCGCTCTGCCAGGAACACTCCTCCCCCAGGCATGTGAGTGGCTGGCTCCTCCACTTCTTTCATGTTCTGCTTAAATGTTACTGTAATTCATCAGAGACCACCCTAGATTAAAACAAACAAACACCTTTTCCCTAGCACGTCCACCTTCCCCTGCTTTGTGGTCTCGTTTGTTATCACCACCTGACATCAGGGATTTTTTAATCCGTTATTGCCTTTCTGCCACTACTTGAAGCTCTGTGAGGACAGGTTTCCAGCTCTTTTGTTCTCTGCTGGATCTCAAGGACTTAGGACTGTGCCTTGCATGGTAGCAGATACAAGATAAACAGATGTTAAGTTAATGCACACACCACAGGGCTGCCCATAGCTCGTGACACCACACTTCAGGGTTTCTTTGATACCTCTAGAGAAACATCAGGATTTTTGAAGCTGGCCTGAAAGGCCAGAGCCTTCTCTGTAGCCCAAAGGATCTGAACTCCTTTCTCATAGAGAAAACAAGTTCCAGGTCTCCTGTGTGAGCAAGAAGCACAAAAGGTCAGGGCTTTGTTTAACTAGACCATACCCCAGGGCAGGTTCCTTTGCGCAGACCCTAACTTGAAACAGGACACTCTGTCCTTCCCAGTCCCTGCCTGCTCCATCCCCACCTCATAACTCCCCTCTGTAGTCCAGGGGGTGCCCTCCCAGACTTGGGGAAGGAGCATGTGAAATGAAAAACGATTAGAGGTCTCAGCTCAAGGAGATAATAATAACGTTGTTCATAAATATCTGTTGAGCGTTTATCATATATTTGGTATATGCCATATATGTGCATGTGTATATGGTAGATGGTAAGGTAAACATAAATTACTATATATGGTGCATATGGCATATTATATATAGTAAGTGTATATACATACACATAGCCTAACACCATAGAGGCAAATGAGTTATAACACATATGCTGCTTTCGAGAATGAACTCTTTGGGTCTAATCCAGATTTGTAGCCCCTTCCGAGAACCAAGATGTACAGAGACCACACATAGTAGGGCTATCACTCTAACGTGTAGGCAGAGCATGCCAACAAGCAAGCAGTCTCAGAAGGGTTTGCAAAGGTGTAAACCTCGGAACATACCACCAGTAATGAATCTGGCTACTGTTTGGCCTCTGATACGTGCATGGCACTATGCTAGAAATAATATCTCTAATCTTCCCAACAAGCCTCCGAAGGAGGTCAGAGCAGTTAATTTGCCAGAGGACTCCCTGTGGTTGGGTAGCAGAGCCCAGACAGGAACCCTGCCCTGGGTTCTGTCTAGCACGCTAGGCTGCCTCTCCTAAGCTCACAGCCTCAACATGCTCCCAAGGCTATAGGAGGGGAAGCTGACAGAGACTGAGTTACTGTGGTGTCCTCAGATGTGGGAAGGAGGGCCTTTGGAAGGAAGCAGCAATTCTGCTGTTGCTTGAGGTTTGAAGGATTGGTGGCTAGAGATCTTTATGCAATGTTTTCAAAATTAGGAGTTGGAATGGAAGATACTCTGACCAAGGAAGAATACAATACCAAATATGCAAACATGAGCACACAGTCCCCTCCTTAAGAAAGTAAGGGGAAGAGCCTTAATCACCACCATCATTTATTAAATGCTTGCTATGGGCCTGGTGCTGTTGGGTAAGTGCTTTACCCAATTTATTTCATTTAATCCTCCTACAACCCTAGGGGGTAGGTGACAGCCGCTATCTAAGGATAACAAGGAAGTGAGTGCTTGGAAAATCTGTAACTGCTTTACAAGTAACATTGAGGTATAAGTATTGAGGTTCTGGACTCTCACAGACCACAGTCTTGGCTCCTGGGATGCCCCAAGACATCCTTTATTTCAGAGTCAAATTTCTAAAAGCCTAGAGTACTGTCATCTCCAGCATGGCTTAGGGCTATATCCTTACCCACTGTCAGTGGGCTGGGGCCATCTGCCCAGACTTGGTGCCTGTTCTCTAAACTGAAACACAGGCCTTCAGGCTGGTGAAGTCCCAAGTTCGAGGCTGTCCTCACACTGGTGCCCCCTCAAGTTGTTCCTCTCATCAGAAATGCTCTTTCCCCTCTGAGTCATCAGTGCAAATCCTACAGTCCTCCAGGCTCAGGTGAAATGCCACCTTTCATGCCCAGTCTCCCTGACTCTCCATTCTTCTAGGAACTCCTCCAGCAGCCTGGCATCTGATTCTCTCAAATCCTGCACTGCTTACCTCATTTCATACACACATTTTTGAGGATAAGGCTCATAGCTTACAGATCTTTTCTAAATCCAATCAGATTTAGGATAGTGCCTAGGGCAGTCATTTGCTGACTGATTCTAAAACCAACTGTCTCCAACAGTAGGTGTCCATGCCACTATCAGGCAGTATTTCTCAAAGTGTGGCCAATAACCCCCTTGCATTTAAAAATGCAGATCCCCAAGCCCTACCGAATCTGTATCTCAAGGGGTAGGACCTACAATTTGCCAATTAACCAGCTCCCTGGGAGAGCCAAAGCACACTCATGTTTAAGAACCCTGCCATGAGCAACAATGCAATAGTCAACTGAGATAGCAAGATCCATGTCCAAGGGCCATCAGAAGACAGGGTGTGGGGTTCTGCTATGAATGCCAAGGAAACCTCCCGCTGTGGTGGGACTTGCCACCACCACGCCCAGTGAGGAAGATGATGAGCAATGACTATCGGACCTCTCTCACCATATGATGTGTTGACGTGCTGTCATCACCATCAATGAAAATGATATGACTAAGTCCATAAGTAATGTTTGGTTCACCTTTTCTCCTCTCTAATCCTCCCAGAAATGACTGATCTTTGTAAATACTACATGTTGATTTCTTGTCATTGCATCACAAGTGGAGGCCATCCAACTCATGCTTCTACATTTTTCATCTGATTATAGGTGAGAACAGGCTTCTCTTCCAACTGGATGGCTCCAGTTCTATACATGAAACCCTGACCTTTAGAAGCACCACTGATGGCTACTTCAACGTATACCTCCCTGTTTGCAGTCCATGATGAATTTTTGGGAAAGAGCTCTTTTCTCACAGCTGAAAACACTGGCAGCCTGCAGATGTGGAAATCTCAGTTGGGAAACATGAAATCTTTTGATATCCCAAAAGCACACACCTTGGAAGAGAAACTTTACCCATGACTAACTAAAGTCATTCTTAAGAGAAAATTGTGGAAAGGATTAACGTGCTTCATCCCTTTCTCTCAGCTTCCCGATTAGGACTTTCTAGAGTTACATAAATCACTTCTTGCTCTAGCCAGTTTGACTCCAAGCATCAACACACCATTGTTGCCAGGGCATTTTTTCAGCCTAGCCAATAAAAACTCCCAAGTCATCCTGGAACTTTTGGAGATGACCAAGATGCAAGAAAAAAACACGGTAGCCTTTAACAAACTGTACATTTGGGGACAACCAGGGGGAAGGTTTCAGAAGGCTGGGGGTGAAGAGGTGGCCTGACCATAATTAAGGGCAAGTCCTGCCAGCAAACCCGTGCCCATTTTAAGAGAGGGATGGCGGTTTTCCCAGGCGGAAGCTGGGTGCCAGGGCTCATTCCATAGACAAATGCTGTCCTCTCTCCCCTCCTCAAAATGAACATTGCCAGGAACAGGAAGGGCACAGGCGTGGTTCTGGAAAGATCTCAGTTCCAGTCCCAGCTCATCGTTTGTGCCTATTTCCTCATCTGTCAAAGAAAGATATCCCAGGACCCTGCCTATCGCAAAAGCACCGTGAAGATAAAGTAAGATCATGGACAAAGGACTTTGTAAAGCAGTTTAAAAGCTGTATGTGTGCTACATGACAGGCACTGTGCTAAAGGCCATACATGTTTTAACTAAATTCTTGCGGCGGTCCTCTAAGGGAAATATTATTTCCACTTTGCAAAGGAGAACACCAAGATTCATTCACATAGTTAATATTTGCTGGAAGTTTAAAAAACCAAATGAGTTTCTGAAAAATAAATGTTCAAAATGAGATACCCTCCTGCTAAGGGGCTGTGAGATGAGTTTGTGTGGGTGTGAAGAGGTTAAAAAAATAAGTTTGGATTCTCTCCCATGCAAATTGCAACCAGTTAGTAGGGGCTGTGAGGAGCATGTGGGATATTCAGGATTCTCTAGCCATGGGCTGAGAGGAGGATCATGATGGACTAGTAACTTGACAGTAGCTGCTAAATCAGCTAATTTGAGTTCCAGAAATGACTCCTGATGGGTATAATCACACTGGTTTCACTACCATCACTGCCACAGGATGCGTGAGCATTTCACTCTGGGTAAGTGGGTTCTTTGTACACACACACACACACACACACACACACGCACAGTAGCAGAATGTAAAGGGGTAGAAGAGTGTGTGTCTGCCTTTGGGTGCTTACAGTGATTTTGGGAGATAAGACTTTTGTGCATACAAATCTAAATAGCTAGTCATGGTGCATATGCTGGCTGCCAAGAAAGAAGGAAAATTAATAAATGCTACAGGGGTTTGGATGAACTGAAGGGTTCGTGGAAGAGGCAGGATGTGAGATGAGCAGTGGGAGGTCAGGACATCAGGGGGCAGGGCTGGGGCATCCCAGGCAGAGGGAACAGGCAAGAATTCACATGCCAATGTTTCCAGAAAGCGGGCAGTGAGATCCAAGATGGCAGGCTGAGAGCCAGCAAAGGGAAACAAGGATATATTGACATTTTTTTTGCTCGCCATGAATGGTGCTCAAAGTCTCAAAACAGGGTCACAAAAGTGGGCAAGTTCTTTTGGTTTATTTGTAAAAATCCTTTCCCAAGTGATTTATTTCAAATAAAAATCTAATTGGCTATCCCACTCTAATCCATTGCTTCAGTTACT
The DNA here is from genome assembly GCF_000951045.1 of Mandrillus leucophaeus. Taxonomy (NCBI): domain Eukaryota; kingdom Metazoa; phylum Chordata; class Mammalia; order Primates; family Cercopithecidae; genus Mandrillus; species Mandrillus leucophaeus. The sequence continues at coordinate 201,400 of NW_012107986.1, read as the reverse complement.
ATCCAAAGTAGTATTTAAGGGAAATCCATTTAAATATTCATCGCTACCCACATAGAGCATGGTACATCATTCACAAGACAGTTGTTTAAATACAGAATGCCCCGCAGGTAACAAATGATGTATACAGGACTGTGCAAGACCCTCCAGAGAAGCTCCCACCAATCATAAAAGAAAACACATAATGAAAACTGTCTTCACGGAGAAGAAATATTCTGTGGATGACAAAGACTGCAAGGATGTTAAGAGTTTGTGGTGCAGGAATACAGGGACTACCCCATATCACACAGGGCTAGGAGAAACAAATGGTGGGTTAGGAGGTGGAAAAGGGCGAAGTCGTTTAAGTGAATAATTCCTTTTTGTTGGGACATAATTACAAGCTGCTACAGGAAAGTGTTAGCAGCAATCCTAGGAGACATTAATTTCAGAGACCCTACAGGTAGCAGCTTTAGATCTTATGCATCCCCAAATCACACCTGAAAGATGCAATAGCTCTTCAGAAGTAACAGCAAGAGGGACAAGGGACAGGACTTCAGAATCCCCAGGGTGGGGGGCATGGTGGAACAGCCACATGATTTTGATAATTTTGTCTTCTGTCATTTCAGTCTCTCCCTCTCTCTAACTCGGACTATCAAGTTGGTATTTGGGACCGCCCCACTGCTTGAGGTATTCTGGGAGAACAGGAGAGACTTAAACCTAGCTAGGGAAGCAGGAAAGCACTCCAGAGTGCCCCATGTAGGTTTAAAGGACATAGGCATTAGAGAGGAGGTTCGTGTCTGTTGTATGAATGAGAAAATAAGTTTGTTTTTCAACAAGTCTGCTGTCTTTCTGAGTATATCTATATCTGGAAAGTTCTCCAGTGCTGTCTTCTCCATGTTCAAGGCGGATGCCTAGAATATTGTCCATGTTCTTAGACTATGGAGACAGTAGTGAGGCTGCTGCCCTCTCAGGATGTGGGGACCTCAGGGAGTGATCAGCTCAGTCACTCAGCAGTTTTGCAAGTGAGGCTTTTCATTACTCCCTCATGGGAAATAGCTTAACTTTCTAATGGGTTTACAGAATCTTCTAGTCACGTTTTGCGGGTGGGTTTTCCTCCTTGCGTCACAGAGAGGGTATTCAGAAGAAAGGACAGTGTGGGAAACATTTACTCAGATACACAGCTTGGGAAGGGGATCATTATTCATGGAGTCTCCTGGTACAAGGACCCCAGCAAATGCCTTCTAAACATCATTTCCTCCTCCAGTTACATTTCAAAAAAAGCTGCAGGAGTTTGATATTTTCTTAGTTTCCTTTTCCTGACTCCCTCTGTACAGGATGATGTAGTTGTTTACTTTAAGGCTCAGAAGTCAGCCAGCATTGTATGAAAAGCTTTCCCACAAAAAAACTCATAGGACGACAAACCCCTTTCCCTGATGTTTAAGCAATTAGCGATACATGAACAGGCTTGCTTGCGCTCTTGGTCTAGGACCTACTCCTTCTTCCTGTTCCAGGAGCCACTCACCCTGGGGTTGAGGGATACAGGGAGGCCTTTTCATTTCACAAGGGGTGGTGTTAGTGGGGGCAATGAACAAACAAGATCTTCATTGGCCCCACTTCCAAGCCACTTTTGTGGCTCCCCCTGCTGTTTACCGCTGTGTGACATGAAATCCCAACCTCAATGTGCTTATCCATAAAATGGGGGAGTAAAAAAATTGTCAGAGGTCTGGAAAAGATGAAACCACACTGTAAAGTTAACATATTATCTGAGACAGCACTGTGGAATGATGAACACTAGGACAATGGAACAGAAACTGCCCTGGTCCAAATCCCAATTCTACCACTTCTCAGCTATGTGATGTTGGAGAAGTCAGTCTACCTCCCTGTGTCTCAGGATATCCACCTCTCAGGGCTATTGCAAAGATTAAGTTAATCAGCATACGTAAAGAGCTTTAAAAAATGACAGGTATATAGTAACCGCTATAAGAACATTAGCTAAGTTCATAATAACAAAGACGTGGAATCAACCTAAATGCCCATCAATGATAGACTGGATAAAGAAAATGTGGTACACACATACCATGGAATACTATGCAGCCATAAAAAAGAACAAGATCATGTCCTTTGCAGGGACATGGATGGAGCTGGAGGCCATTATCCTTAGCAACCTAACACAGGAACAGAAAACCAAATACCACATGTTCTCACTTGTAAGTGGAAGCTCAATGATGAGCACACATGGACACATAGAGGGGAACAACACGCACTGGGGCCTATTGGAATGGGGAGGAGGGAGAGGATCAGCAAAAATAACTAATGAGTACCAAGCTTAATACCTGGGTGATGAAATAATCTGTACAACAAGCCCCCATGACACAAGTTTACCAATGTCACAAACCTGCACATATACCCCGAACTTAAAAGTTTTTAAAAAGAACATCAGCTATTATCATTCTCGGCTTATAGTAACACTCTATAAATGTTAGCTACATTTACGTATGTGACGGCAGCAAGGAAAGCTGTTATTTTCAACCAGTGGTGGCAGTTGGGGAGCGCAGCACAGCGAAGGCCATGTCCCCCACAGAATATGCCAGAATCCAGAAAGAACACATACATCTACAGTTTAAAAGGTTTAATGTATAACATCACTTTACAGGTGAAGATGGAAAGACAACTATGGTTTTCATAACACAAACTGCCAAATGAAATGTTTGACATCTTAGTTATAAAACATGGTTTAAAAATGTGTTGCAAGACACCAAAGTTGTGGCAGTGAGGAAGGTTTACTCCCTTACTCAGAGCTGCTTGCTGAAAGAGTGAGGCTGGGCTAGGTTACTCTTTAAGAATCCCGACCTTCGGTCAGACACGGTGGCTCATGCCTGGAATTGCAGCACTTTGGGAGGCCAAGGTGGGCGGATCACTTGAGGTCAAGAGTTTGAGACCAGCCTGGTCAACATGGTAAAACTCCGTCTCTACTACAAACATAAAAATTAGCCTGGTGCAGTGGCAGGAGCCTGTAATCCCAGCTACTTGGGAGGCTGAGGCAGGAGAATCACTTGAATCCAGGAAGTGGAGGTTGCAGTGAGCCAAGATTGTGCCACTGCACTCCAGCCTGGGTGACAGAGCGAGACTCTATCTCAAAAAAAAAAAAAAAAAAAAAGAATCCCAACCTTCAAGAGGGAGGCCCCAGGGTAGGTGGAGGGTAGGCCAGCAGTTCTGTGGATTACCCCTTGGTCTTCAGCCCCACTGTGGCCTTGGTCTTGTAAAGAGAATGGGGACTACACTTCATTCTTCCAGCTAAATAGGCCATGTCACCAGTCACCACACATCCTGTCCTAGAGACAGACCACACTGCCAAAACAACAGGAAAATTGAAACTTTAGCGGCAAAAGAGTGATATAAAGAGATAGTGTGCAAGCTCGGTTTTTACTAAAGTTAGAATTTTTGGAGGGCATGTTGTCATTTAAAATGCTGGTGTCTATGATAGTTTGGATGCTTTCATGTTCTCGTTCCCCTTCCCTGCTTTATTGTAAAATACACCTACAAATGAGTAGGTAAAATATGCATATGCAGTTTAAAGATCAAATGAGACACACGTTTAGCTGTGACCCACCTTGACAGACAGAACATGGTTGCTGGCCTTTGAAGCCCCTTTAACCCCCTTTAATTGCAACCCTTCTCCCTATCTTCATTCAGTCCCCATTTGGACTTCCCTGGTTATCATTATCTTGTTTTTCTTTTCTTTTCTTTCTTTCTTTCTTTTTTTTTTTTTTTTTTGAGATAGGGTCTCACTCTGATGCCCAGGATGAAGTACAAGTGGTATGATCATGGCTCACTGCAGCCTCAACCTCCTGGTCTCAAGTAACCCTCCTACCTCAGCCTCCCGAATAGCTGGGACTGCAGGCATGTGCCACCATCCCTAGCCCATTTTTAAATTTATTTTTGAGACAGGGTCTTGCTCTGTTGCTCAGGCTGGAGTGCAGTGGCATGATTATGGCTCACTGCAGGCCTGACTTCCTGGGCTCAAGCGATCCTCCCACCTTAGCCTCCAGAGTAGCTAGGACAACAGGCACACATCACCATGGCAGGTTAATTTTTAAAAATTTTTTGTAGAGACTATGTTCCCAGGGGTCAAGCAATCCTCCTGCCTCGGCCTCCCAATGCGTTGGGACTACAGACATGAACCACCACTCCCGGCCCCTTGTTTTTCTTTACGGTTTCATCATCCATGTGTTTCCTTCTAAATAATATATTGTTTAGTCTCGCCTGTTTGGGGGTTTCATATAAACGGAAACATGCTACATATGTATTTCTTGGACTTGCTTCTTTCACTCTATAGTCAGCTGTGTATCTTTAAAAATTACCAGCTCTTATGCCTCAGATCTCTGTTTTTAAGGGGTCTCATTTTCTCTCTTAAAAATCCCCTTCAAAGACATCCCTCAAACATCCCAAAAACATTCCTAAAATGTCATGACACAGCAAATCAACCAATTCATTCTGTTCTCTTGGATACAAGTTGTCAGCCACATTTAGGTAAGCTGTGGCCAGTTCCTCACCTTTTCAACCCAAATATTTCCTCACATCAGAGTGACACCTTTGGTAGAGTTAAAGATCAAAGAAACGCATTCAAACCTTCCACATGATACCATCTTCCAAAAAGGTAACATTTCCACCACTACATTTTTAATGTTTCTGCATAGTCTTCTATGCTTCTTTCTGATTTTGTCTAACTGCCCATACTCCCGATTCTTATCTTCCCCTATCCATGAAGTCTAAATGTCCCATTCTAGAGAACTGAGATTTTAGCTCTTACATCTTTACTTTAATCTTTGAACCATCCACATAGCTTTTATACCCTCTAACTTTGTATACTCTCCCCATGAATGCCTATGTGCTTAGACTCCCATAATCCTGCAGACTGTTAGTACCATTTCCCACCAAGGAGAAAGGGACATTTGAATATCTGCATTTCATGCTAAACAGTGTCTTCAAGATCTGAAAATTAACAGCTAACTCAAAGAGCTAAACAGAATCCATCCTTCCTGGGATATGGATGCACAAGAGTCACATCTATTGATCATTTTCAGCTTTCGGAAGGCCCCAGTTTGCTTCTGCCTGTGGCATCTACCAGGTACTGACTTCCAGTGTTTGTCTAGTACCCAGGACACAGGCTTACTCTGGTTCCCATAGCGATGGGTCAGTTTGTCCCCCCAGAGATTAATGTGGTTTAAAGCAGCAGAGATCAACACTGGCCAGGAAGCTAAATGGATCCGAACTACACAAACATCCAGGTCTGCCTTGGACAAGGCTTGTTCCTTTTCACACAATAACAACCCTACAAAGCCAATTGCCTTGAATCAGATGGGACCTCGCTACTGTGCTCCTGTGGGGTAGGTGGAACCCAGGGTTCTTATTCCTGTGACAAAGTCCCTTATGAGACAGCGAGAGAGTGACAGAGGGAGAGAGTGAGAACAAGTAAGATAGAGGGAGCACATGAGCGTGTATGTGACTCGGAAGGGGCACTTCAATGCTTGTGCCTCAGTTTCCTCCAATTTGTAGTAGTATACCTACTAGTCAGCCCACTCATCTCTTCCTCTGATTTTCATTCTCTGGTTCACCTATTAGCCTAACCTCCCTAGGTAGACCAGCAGTTCTTTGAACAAGGATTGTGTCTTTTTCTATCCCTGGAATACCTGATATTAAGTTGAAGACATACTGTACCAGGTATTTAAAAAAAAAAAAAATACTGGTTGTCTAGTGTATACCGGAGCAGAGCACTTCATCCCTGGCTGGAGGTGTGTGTTTCAGATGTCTTACCTTCCCTGGTACTGCTCCTGCACAACTGTTTTTTTAACACTTTGGGGTTCAGTTACTCTGCCTAGCACCACTATACCTCAGCCACCCCACTTGGAAATCCACTCTTTCTTGCCAACCCAGGGAGTTCTCCTGTGAATTCTTTTTGTAAACATTTTACAATAGGAGTTAGCTTTTGTAAGGTCAACAATCGCACCTACATTTGTTTTTTTATAGTCAGATTTTCGAACTTTCTTTCAGTGGAGCCTACTTATACTTTGTGAAGTGTGTTTAATCTCTGAGTTATGTACGTCAAAAGCTACTTCCTTAATCTTTAAGAAGCTCTCCAAGGGAATAAAACTGGGCAAATTGGACGGTAGAAGTATTGCACCATTCATGGCAACGTGTTTCATTTGGTTGTGTTGGTATGTTTTTACTGTTAACATTGGTGAATCGAGAAAGTTTTCATAAACTGGGACTTGATAAAGCCAGTTGGATTCAAGCTTTTACCCGGAAAAGAAAAAAAATACCAAAAACACATGGGGAGAGGTTGGATAAATGGTGAAAGAAACACTGAGAACAAAAGTCATTTTCCCCACTCACTCTCATCCTTGGACACTTTACTGGACCTTCCACCCTCTTTAGAGGACCAAGGAAAGCCACAAACTTCCCAAGCCCAAATCTGTTAGCGCCAGCAGGCTCAGCTCTAAGAGCCAGAGCCATGTAATAAGCTTAGCTTCCTAGCAACCTGCACACAAGTGTTCCCAATAAAATGGATTACATACTGCTGATGAATCCCAAGTGAATATCATACTGACCCAACAAAGGAGTTAATTTGTACCTCCTGCCACACTAAGGAGGCAGACTGAGAGAATTCTTTTTGCCCGTGATCCTTCCTGGCATTCTCCCTGGAACGTCACGGTAAAAACAAAACGCTCCAATGAGGTCAAAAGTGGAGGCTTCAACTTCCTATTGCTTCTGCAAAAAAAAAAAAAAAGTCCTCATAACAGGAAGCAGAGGGTCTGTTTTTCCATCAATTGCTTTCCCAGTGCAACTCAGATTGCCTAGAATATCACCCCTAAAGAATTACTTGAGGATGCCCTGGGCAACTCACGTAAGGAGTTCAGTCACCCCACTATAAATCAACCAATTGCCATTTTATTTACACCTTGGGCTCTTGGTTTATCCATCCTCAGGAGCCTAATCTCCCCTGGGCATTCCGACAAAATGAGGTTTCTATAATAGAAGCTAGCTAACCAGGTTTGAATTCAGGCTGCTGCTTCCAGCTGTATGACTCCTCTTTGGAAGAACAGTCCTACCTCATAGGGTTGATGTGACGATTAAATTAATACGTGTAAAATGCTCAAAGTTGAACCTGGCATGTAATGAACACTATGAAAGTTCCTGCCATTTTTGTTATTGAGCCAAGGATGACCCTGAAATTGAAGGTGGTGACTGGCCCACCCAGATGGCCCCTCTCTCCTTTCAGGCTACACCAGCAACCTCTAAAGACAAACCATAGGCAGTGGGGGGCGCAGTTCTGTCCAAGTTATTCTTCATTGGAACCGGGAACCTCCTCTTCCCACATTTAGGAGCCAGCCCCAATTTGTGACCTCCTCCTCAGTGACAGGAAGGAGACAAAGGGCCCAGTAGGAATTCACTGGAATCTTGTGGCTAGCCCTAGTTCAAGCTATGGGTCAAGCAGTCAGAAGGAAGGGCTCTCGAACTCCTGAGGACACACAGCCAAAGATGTGATCCTCACATTAACCAGCTATAGTTCTAAACTCAAAAACAGGTTATATAATTAAGAAACAGAAGTGCTACCACAAAGCATTCATCTTCTAGCTGGCATAAACTTCTGGGAAAAGGGGTGGCTCTCAGTCATTTCTTGCTTGATGCCCTCCTGAACAGGCACTTGTGAGATGACTAAACAGGTTACAGGGTTGGCCCATCGCTGTTGTTACAGGCAATGTGGGCCCAGATTAGGGGATAGGTAAGACATATTTTCTCTTTATGAAACAAGTGTGCCAGGGGTCAAATCTACCAACAATGGTAGACTCAGTTAGTCTCAATTCTGTTTTACGAACAGTTGGTCAACTGGCCAGAACAGACCATCACTCTAGGCAAAGAGAAACACGACAAAGCTCTCAGGTCGGCTTGGGATCTATCTATATAGATGATATTGAAACTGTTAACTGGATAAGACAGAAGCTAGAATTTATTGAACCTGCTGTGTGCTAGAAACTATGCTGTACTTTAAAGAGACAACTATAAAACCTCCTGGTAAATTTTCTGATGTAGGAGCATTAGTCATTGAAAGTGTGTTTGAGTTTGGAACCCTGATGTAAAATGACAGCCTTGTGAACATAGAGGCCTTGATCAAGGTAGAAGCATTTGCTGAATTGAGCTTTGAAAAGTTCGGGTTATATAGTTAAAGCCCATTGCTTCAATGGAGTTGTCTCAATAGACTAGGTAGAAGCTCCCTACGAAAGGCCCCATGTAACTTTCCCTGTAGAAAACACCACTAGACCACTAAACAGAAGGACTGCTCACTGGTTTTATCATTGTCCTTATCTTACTCATGCATTAGCAACAGGTAAACCTGTAGTGATACCATGCGTATTTCCCAACGAACTGCATTGTCACAGGTCTTTAGAATCAGATTCTGGAGGGATCGTATAGATCATGTAGTCGGAACTCCCTTCTCTGTGTCCTCCCCACATCTTTTATTATGAATGAGAAAAGTCAGGGCCCAGATCACTGTCTCAGAGCAAGCATCAGTGGCAGAAGTCACAGCTAGACCTGCAGTTTCCTGACTTGTAGTACCTTCTTTACTGCATCCTGTGTTCTCCACACGTCAACAGGGTATACATGAACACAAACAGCTGAATAGATTGCACCTACCACCCAGCAAAGTCTTCAAAACCAGAACATTGGGAATCATCTCGGTTGTCTGAAGTATTTGAGACCACTAGGACAAAAAGTTCGGGTTATACGAGGAAGACCCACTGCTTCAATGGAGTCATCTCAATAGACTAGGTAGAAGCTCCCTATGAAAGGCCCCAGGTGACTTTCCCTGTAGAAAACACCATCAGACCACTATCAAAATTCAACACGAATCTAAACATGGACACACACACACACACACACACACACACACACACACGAGAAAAAAGGTAAATCCTGAAATCCAATAGATGGTGGGCGTTGGGGAGAGGTGAGAGAATCTGACGTCAGCCACGAGGAAACTGGTTTTGTTTGGTGACCGAGTTAGATAACTTAGACCTCTAGTTTTAGATTTCAAGACGAAACTTTTTACTTAAATTGGATTATGATGTGCCAATTGAACTGTGACCAAATGACACCTTAGAAATGTGTAGATCACCTGCTGAAATTAGCAGCAACTTAAGTTCTTGTTTCTAATCAGTCAGGGGCTACACAACTGACAGTTTTTAAGCGCTAAATGGAGGGCTATGTTTTCTTCACACGCTGGAGGCCTTTGCAGATGCAGAGGGGAAAGCAAATGGCCATGTTAGTGCTTCCTGCAGAAGATCTTCCCCACTGCCTCTGGACTCCGGGGCTATTAAAACAGCCTGCTCACAAGTATCTCTGCTTTTTATTTTTCCCTTTAATGCAGTCTACGCAGAGCTGTCAGACTGTGCTTCTGAGTCATCGTTTCCCATAATATCTTCAAGGAATCCCCCTTTACTTCCAGAATAAGTGCAAACTCCTTGCCTAGCATAGGAAGAACTCTGCAACTTGGCCAGAACCTCCTCACGAGGTTGTCTTCCTCACGGCTTCCCAGCGTGAGCCTGCGACATCAGCAGGACTCATCATTACACTCCCTAAATCAGAGGTCTGTTCCTGCAAATGCCTCCTGCCCCCAAACTCACTGTGCCCTGCTCCCCAACGCCCCAACATCCACCCTGTTCCACACTGGCCCTTCTCACCCTCAGGAGGCAAAGGTGGGGACTGTTGGTCTGAATCCCAGCTTTATCACTTAACTCCGTGTGATCCTGACCAAATGGTTAAGCCTCCCTAAGTCTGTTTCCTTACCTGCCCAAAGAACTGGCAAAAATGAGAGTGCTTTATTTTCCTTCAGAAACTGTTGACCTGATCTTTTTTTGTAAATTGTTTTTTAATTCCTACATGCCATGGGACTTGGGTAAGATTTGTGAAATCAGCTTTTAAACAACTTGGATAGGCTTGCCACATAATAGGTGCTCAAGAAATATGTCTCTCCTTCCTCTTTATCACATATACGCTGCCTTATTCTAAGTTACTGTTTGCTGTGCCTTGTCACATCTCTCCTTCCCAGTCCCTGTTATCTCCCAACTGTGCCTCAAAAGATTCTGACACAAATTCTCCTGATCAATGAAGCAGTGTCACATCCCAGTTACATTCTATCACAGGCCTCTACACCTGTCAGCAGTGAGTCAAAGGTTTAAACACACACTTTTACATATCAGCAGGCACTTCTGTGAGTGATCTAAACAATGAAATATATTACTCAGACAGAATACCAGAATCTTGAAACCGCTTCCAAAATTCCATTTCTGCCCAAATCTCAGGAATGTGTCCATTTTAATAATGAAAGGACATTTGTCATGGAGACCTTCAGGAAATGACACCTGTATACATTAGATTATAATATGGGTAGGTTAAAAAAAAAAATCAAGACTCACTCCAGCTCACAGTTGAAGTTGTAGTGGTTTTAAACTGTTTCAAAGTGAAATCCTTTCGTCAAACGTTATCTTCCTTGGAATGCTAACATGTGAAACAGTCGGCGTGGAGCTGTGCAGCTGGGTGGAATAGGTGGCACATGTAGGTCTTCCCCTAACAGTGCATACAGGGTGTGTGTGCCCAGCTGCCACCCACCACACACTGAAGCAACAGAGGCACCTCCACAAAATGTAATTTGAAAACCAACAGCTTGGCCGGGCACAGTGGCTCACACTTGTAATCCTGGCACTTTGGAAGGCCGAGGCAGGCAGATCACTTGAGGTCAGGAGTTTGAGACCAGCCTGGCCAACATGGTGAAACCCCGTTTCTACTAAAACCACAAAAATTGGCTGGGCCTGGTGGTGCGTGCCTGTAATCCCAGCTATTGGGGAAGCTGAGGCAGGAGAATCGCTTGAGCCTGGGAGGCAGAAGTTGCAGTGGGCCGAGATTGCACCATTGCACTCCAGCCTGGTGACAGAGCAAGACTCTGTCTCAAAAAAAAAAAAAAAAAAAAAAAAAAAAAAAAAAAAAAAAAGAAAGAAAAAGAAAACCAACAGCTTTAGAAAAATAAGCAAATAGTTTAGGAGAATGGGTAAATATATTCCTTAGTGGTTTAAAAAAAAAAAAAAGCCTACTAGCCGAACAGTATGCAGTAAGTCCTCACAATGTCATTGATAAGTTCTTGGAAACTGCGACATCAATGAAAAGACATGTAAAGAAACCAGTTTTACCACAGGTTAATTAGTATAAAGAAGAGTTAAGTTCCTAAGGCATATTTCTGGCTACAAAAACACCAAACTTCTAAGAAAAATTATTTAGAACACTTTGAATAGTAAAACTAAAATAACACTTCTAATATTAAACACTGAAATAACTGTGAGCTGTACATACGTTTAAGAAAGATGAAGAAAAACGAGTGAGAGCATCATTTACCCACTAGTTGCAGTTCAGGGTTATGGGTGGGTGGAACCTCTCCTGGTAGCTGAGGGTGCCAGCTGGGAACCACCCTGGACAGGACCCCATCCCATGGCAGGGCACACTCACACACACCTGAACTCAGATGCGGACCATTTAGACACACCAATTCTCCTGATATGCATAGCTTTGGGATTTGGGAAGAAACTGAAGTCCCTGAAGAAAACTCATACAGGCATGGGGAGAAAGTACAAACTCCACATAGTCAGTGGCCCTAGCCAGGAATTGATATCTTTCTCATTAACGTTATAAACAAATGACATTGAAAAAAATCAGGTTACTCAAAGACCTGCTGTATACACACATATTTAATGTTAAAGATGTTTAAGTCTTCGTTTGTATTCTATCAATGCCAAATAGATTATTTACAAGTTGTACTCAAGTTGATGTTACAGAAAGAGAGAAATGTAAGTAGAAGGAGGCAGTTCTGCTGCAGAGAAGGCAGCACCATCACTGGCCAGCACTGGGCAGAACATGCGGTCCACTCACTGCTAACACCAGCTGGCAGGAAGCCAGGCACTTACCAGCCACCTGCAACCCCCAATGCAGAATGTCTATAAGAGGCCTCAGATACTGCAGAATCCTAGAAATCCCTTGGCTGAAGAATATTTAGTGACAAGGAAAACAGCTATATTACTAAGCGAAACCATTTACATAGAGCATGATACTGATGTTATAAATATATATGTATGAACAGACATGTACTTTTCTAAAACTGGAATTCTATACCTCAAAATGTTAGTAGTAGTCATGTGAATTGTTCTTATTGTCTTCTTTGTCCTCTTGTGACTTTTGCAAATTGTCTACAATTAATAAATAATCTTTGTGATTAAAAAACAATTTACAAAAAAAAATCAGGTCAACAGTTTCTGAAGGAAAATAAAGCACTGAGTTCTGGGCACTGGATAGAGGCCAGAAGGGCTTTTTTAGATATATTTTTTTGAGACGGAGTTTCACTCGGTGGCCCAGGCTGGAGGGCAGTGGCGGGATCTTGGCTCACTGTAACTTCAGTAGAGGCCAGGAGTTTCATGCTCCCATGAGGCTTCAAGTTCATGAGGCCGGGACTCCTACCTACCTTTCCCCATGCCTGTGTTCCTCAGCAGGCAGCATGACGCCCCGTGATGCCCCATGGCACGGCACACAGCAGGTGTTCCAGTAAGCAATGGCTAAACAGACAGTGTGAAGGTCTCATTCTACTCCAGCCCATTTTGGATCCTTCCTGTACCCACACCCCCTTTTTCCTCCTTTCTCTCTTATACTTTCAGAAAACAGAAACATTTCCAGAAACAGGCCCTGATCGACCCTGCTCCTCTTGCCAGCTTAAGGGACATTAATATTTTTTAATCCCAGTGTCATTGAGTTCATGTAAAATAGAGCTGACACCCCTTCAGACCCCTTTTCAAGTGTGTGACAGGAATTGGGGAAGAGGGGATTTGGAGGTGAGGATATTTGAAGTGGAGAATTTGGACAGGAGGACAGAGATGGACACAGAAATACACAGTGAACAACAAAGGTTGTTGGAAAACCTTGATTCCAATCTGGGTTGTGCTGCAAAGAAATTATAAGACTTGACTGGACCCTGGTTTTCTTATCTGTAAAAATGAGTGACCACAAATCACTAGGGAAATGCAGATTAAAACTATAATGAGATACTACCTCACACCCATCAGAATGGCTACTATCAAATAAAGAAAGTAACAAGTGTTGAGCAAAGTAATAGAGAAATCAGATCAGAACCCTGGTGCACTGTTGATGGGAATGTAAAGTAGTTCAGTCATTATGGAAAATAGTATAGAGGTTCCTCAAAAAATTAAAAAGAGAATTACTATATAATCCAGGAATCCCACTTCTAGGTATATAGCTAAAAGAACTGAAAGTAAGACCTCAAAAGAAATATTCAGACAACCATGTTCACAGCAGCATTATTCACAGTAGCCAAAACATGGAAGTCAAAATGTCCATCCACAGATGATAAGTGAAATGTGGTAGTATACATACGATGGAATAGTATTTGGCCTTTAAAAGGAAGGAAATTATGACATATGTTACATCATGGATGAACCTTGAGGACATTCTGCTAAATGAAATATACCAGTCACAGAAACACATTACTGTATGATTCCACTTATAAGAGATACTTAGAGTAGTCAAGATTATGGAGACCGACAGAGTGGTTGTTGCCAAGGGCTGTGGGGAGAGGGAATAGGAAGGTACTGTTTAATGGGCATTGAGTTTCAGGGTTGTAAGGTGAAAAGAGGCATGGAGATGGAGAGGAGTGATGGATGGACAACATTATGAATGTATTTAATACCACTGAACTGTACACTTAAAAATGGTTAAGATGGCACATTTTATATAATGCGTATTTTACCACAATAACAAATTCTGAAAAAAAAAATGGGGAGTGAATAACCATAGAGTATGGTAGATTAACTCACAGAGACATCATGAAGCAGATATAAAATGGCTGATCTAAGTCAGGGCATTTTTTTTTCTTTCTTTTTTATTTTTGAGACAGAGTCTAGCTCTATCGCCCAGGCTGGAGTGCAGTGGTGCGATCTCGGCTCACCGCAACCTCTGCCTCCCGGGTTCAAGCGATTCTCCTACCTCACCCTCCCGAGTAGCTGGGATTACAGGTGCCTGCCACCATGTCTGGGTAATTTTTGTATTTTTAGTAAAGATGGGGTATCATCATATTGGTCAGGCTGGTCTCGAATTCCTGACCTCAAGTGCTCCACCCACCTCAGCCTCCCAAAGTGCTGGGGTTACAGGCATGAGCCACTGCACCTTGCCAGTCAGGGCATTTTTAAAAGCAAAGGTGCTATTCAAAGGTAAGGTTTCCTTATATGCAAAGAGGTTACATGAAGCTGCAGCATTTAGATTAAGAGCCAACACATCCTTCTCTGCCTCTGGGACACACAGCATTAACAAACTCCACAACTTTTCCTTTATCACACCGAATGAATCCTGTTATGCTTCAAGACCTGGGTGAAGTTGTCTTGCTCCATGAAGCCTTGCTTGATGGTGGAAACCAGTGACGGTCTTTCTCTGACTGGCCAGAGAACTGCCAGCCCATCTACGCAGACACATGCCACCACACACATACACCCCTGCGTTCCTTCACAAGACAGTAGAGCTTACCCCTCAACTAGTTTGACCAAAGGCCCTGCCATAAAAGTCTTGTCACACCTTGCAGTGATTTGCACACCATAGGTCCTCACTAAAGATGTGTTAATTGGCTGATCAGAATAAATGGCATTGCTGTCCAGCCCACTATCAGGCAAAGATGGTCTTCAGAAGTAAAGAGATGAAGTTCCCTAGAGTCCAATTCTATTAATAACTGATTCTACCAACACTAAGCCTGTAACCTCTACCACGGATCTCATTTCGCTAAACTCCATTGCAAATTACTGAGGCTATCTCTGCTTGAAATCTGTTATTGGCGAGCATATTGATTCCCAGGTGGCTGCCTGACCCACAAACCAACTGATTGTGTTGAGCATCTCGATCTCTTCTGGAAAAGCACTCACCAAACCTGCTCACACACTCTCCAACTCCTTCAGAGTCGTAGTGGTGTTGCCTCAGGCAGACACTGTGGTCTAGCAGGAAAGAGACCCATCCTCAATGGCTCTGTCAGCTCATTTAGATTTAATCTGACATAGCCATCTCTTTAGAAGGAAATCTACCAATGGCCTAATTTTTACTTTGTTTTCTTTTTTTTTTTTTGGTTTAGTGTTTCTGTTCTTTAGAGTTGAGTTCCTTGAAATGACACTTTCGCTCCTAAGTTGTTAATGCTCCTTTTCTCACTTCTCCCAGTGCTCACACAGATGATTCAAACGCAAATCACACAGATGATCTGAAGAATGTCTCCTGCTGCTTTTCCAGGATTTTTCCATGCTGCATTTTCCCTAGGGCAGCGAGGGAGATTGGCTGAGGGAGATTCTCTAGTTCACCCTTTGTTTCCTTCGCAGCAAAGCCCTCCAGAATTTGGCTTCCCAGGCCTGGCAGGAAATGCCAAAGGGTGGGGGATGGGTAGAATTGTGTAGAGATGAAATTTTTAAAGAGGAAAAATCATGAAATTATTCAAGACAGGTTTTATGGGATCCTGTTGGAGAGAACAGTTTCAACAATGGGGGTCATAAATACAAACGCACAGACTCTAAAAATCTGGGAATTTCATTTCCTGTAACTTCAAAAAAAAAAAAAAAAAAAAAGCAAAAACAAAACTACCTCTCAGTGATTCTCCTATCCCTTGTAGTCAATGCCTGAATGGGAACCTGGGAACTGGGAGAGGCAATTCCAAGAGTCACTTCCCGGCCTAAACCCTGACCAAGTCCCTTAGTTTTAGAGCCTAGCAGTCCAATAAGGAGGGCTCACAGCATTACCTCCCCGTCTCTACCGACCGGCATCTGATCTTGTAGATGCAGGAATCTGTCTCCTTATTTTCCAAATACCCTCCCCTTCTCTTCTTCCTTCTTTGCTCTGATTCAGCCATTATCATTTCCTTGGAAGAAGTAGGAGATAGAATTAGTTGGGAGTTCAAGAATTGAAAAAATAATACAAATGAGGTTTGGAAATAATTTCTAGGTTTCAGCAGCCATGTCTTTGCCCCTACCCTCTTGCAAATGCTACCCATGCTTCCAGGTCCAGGGTAGGTTCTACCTCCATCAGGAAGCCTTCCTGACTGACTCCTTGTATGTCTCTCTCTCCACTAGACAGTAATTGGCATGAGTTCAGAGTTGGTATTTTTTAGCTTTGTAGCCCTAGAATCTAACACAGTGTCTAGCACATAGATGCTTAACAATAAATACTTACCAATAAAGACTTGTAATTGAAACAATTACAGGCCATAATTTTTTTAAAGCAAGAAACAACTGTGGGTGTATAAGAAATTTTTTTTCTCATATGCAAGAAAATATTAATCACCACTGACAATGTCACCCACTTAAAAGTTATCTGGAATTTTTAAATATAACAATTTTGGTCTTTCGTTCACATCAACAGATACAGTTCTTTGTGGCTATGCCAATTTTGGTGAGCACCCTACCTTTATAAAATAAGAATTATTTCCAGGGTTTTTTAGTTGTAAGAGGGAGGACCTGGGAGAATGTGGCTACTTGATCTTAACTGGAATTGGAAGTCCTTTATTCCTCTTTCTGTACCTTATGTTTTGACAGTGAATTAAATCAAGTTTTGTAGAATTACCTACATGGTTCAGGTTACTCTTGCATTCCAAAGACACACTGGTTTGAATTTGACTGAAATTAAAACCATTGGCTTAATTTGTTGTTCTGTCTGCTTTTTCTTACTAGCCCTGGAGAGCTGGAGCCATTTTATTTGCTTTTGCCTTTCTAGATCCCAAGGAGAGGGATGGGGCACATGAGCCAAGGGTAGGCGGGTTCAGTACAGAAAAGCCCAAATCCCTATTTAGCAGTAAGTTGGCCCTTCAGTGGGCTGCACTGACCAGACCCAAACCTGACTATGTCATCATGACTGATGCCAAGGGGTTCGCACGACCATTGCCATTGGACACTCCCTCTTCAGCAGTAAGTTGGCCCTTCAGTGGGCTGCACTGACCAGACCTGAACCTGACTATGTCATCATGACTGATGTCAATGGGTTTGCATGACCATTGCCATTGGTTGCCATATTAGATATGGTATCACCACTTTACACACTTCTAAGTCTTTCCAGGCAACTTGTGTACAGTGTGCAGCCTGAAGCTATGTGTAATCTGTCAGAAGAAGTTCTCAAAGTAATGTTTCCAAAAGGACCATTTTTTTCCGATACATTGAAAAATAAAGGCTCACCTAAAAATAATTAAACTCGACTTAACATTATTGCTGTTCTGTGTATCATAATTAAACAAGCATGAAAGAAATCTTAATAGGATTGCAATCGGGTCTTTGTGTTCCTGAATGGTGTATTAGAGTCTTAGTGGAAACCAGGTTGAAGGTGGCTCAGAGGAACTGTCCTTTGTTTTCAGGAAAAGTGAAACTCAAGCAAGACTGAATTCTATGGCTACCAAACCCAGCTGCTATTCCCAAATCCTGTCCAAATCCTCTTCACCTTTCAAAGCCTGGCTTGATCGCACTTCTTCCACTAGATCCTAGGGAAGACCCCATCCTCTGAGCCTTCTTGGTTTGAATACTCCCATCTAGAACATAACTATTCAACGCTGTTTGCTACTCCCTCTTAGCTTGTGGAAGTTAGAATAACCTCCCACTCTGTTATCACTGAATGCTTCCACTTGAGAACTATCTTCCTTTATGTTAATAACCCCCAGCAACTACCTCAGCGTCAGGTCTCTTTAAAACCATGACAAACTATTGGTTTGTCATAGGGAAAGTCACATTTTAAAAAAGTTAAGTTGAAAGTTTATAAGCTGATTCTTCATCAGGTTCCTTTCATAAGTAAGTTAAGATCCTTCCATGAGGTTAAAATATGATTCACTTTAGAAAAATTCAGTGAATATGCATCTGTTACATAAAGCAAAGTATTCTATGAAATTGAGCTGGCATGAGAGAGTTGGTGCAAAGCTGCTCCTGTGACTGTGGCTGCCTGACAGTGGCCCAAGAAAAGATAGTAAATATCTCAACTACAGCGGAAGCTCCTTCTCTGCCCATCCTCACCCTACAGCCATCCATGACAGCATCCATGTTAGTTTGATCATTGTTCTGCCATAAAAGAAATCCCTGGTGTCATTTAACACCACTTTGTGCTCCAAAAGCTGCCATGTGATGAGGAATCCTTAGCCTTGAAACTCTATAATGCACAAAGGAGAACACTGCTGACACTGAAGACATCCATTCCCACTCCCTCACTCATTCACCAAGCTGACCTTCATCTGTGGCTTCCCATGATACACCAGGTAGAGGGGCTCCATAGAGCCCTCACAACTAAACTGGACCCCTCCCAGCATGTTGGGCCTCTTGACAATGTGTGTAAAGAAAATGTGCCAGAGTGGCTCCCTGCCTAGAAAGCCACTTCAGACAGCGAGAGAAAGGGCTACCTGCTGGAGACAGGGGAAGTGGGAGGGTTCCTCTGACAGAAGGGACCCATGCTGGGTCGGGCACAAGAAAGCAGCAATGTGAATCAGAGCAAGGCCCCACTACCTTGGGAGTCCCAGAGACTAGATGAGATGCCAGGTCTGACTCTGCCAAGATGGAATGCCTATGAGCAAAATAGTTTTACTTCTCTGAAACCCAATTTTCTCACTGGTACCAAAAGGAAAGAAAAGAAAAAAAAAAAAAAAAAAAAGGAAAGGAAAAGAGAGAGAGAGAAAGAAAGATAAGGTGACTTTGAAAAAATCTTCCAAGTCTTTAATTCTGTTAGTGGGTACCTGTCAAGTGTGAGGCCCTGTGATAGGCACCATGGAAAATACAAAATATGACACATTTCTCATGAATCTAAAATTATGCTCTAGTGGAAAAAAGAAGAAAAGTTAACTCTATCACTGAGTCTCTATTATATAGGATTCTGTACACACATAAACCCATAAATATTAGGCATTACACAACACACATCAAAAATGAGAATAGCTAGTAATTCTTATACTTGTTCAGAAAAAGGGATAGATTCTTATTAAATAGGGGTCTCAGGTGAAAGTTTCATAGACAAAGAAATATATGTCCTTCTTAAGATAAGCAGAATGATTTCCAGATTTTCAGATGATATTTCTTATTCTCCTGAGAGATCAGAAGGATAGGAAACATTCCACTGGATCAGGGTTCCTCAGTATGGAATGGGCATTGTGTGTGTGTGTGTGTATGTGTATGTGTGTGTGTGGGTGCATGTGTATGTGTGTGTAAGACAGAGATGGGGACCCTGGAATCAAATAAGTTAGGAAAAGTAGATTAAACAAGGTAATTTTGTTTTCATTGCAGGTCTCCTCAAGGATGCTAATAAACAAATGTGTGTTGAGACTAAGAGAGGTTATGTCTGCAGTGACTCCAACTATGGGTCACAGAGTCCTTTGTTCTTACAGCTGCTCAAGTGATTGGGGTTCTGAGAAATCCTCTTTGGGAAACAGTGTACCAAAGATAATGTAAACTCCATGAGGTCAGAGACTAGTCTAGTTCACCACTGTATCTCCAGCACCTGGCATGGCATCAGATACACGGGAAGGATTTAATGAAATATAATTTTTAAAAAGTTTGCCAAATGACTCAATGAATAACTGTTGAATTTTAAGTGGAAAACCTGGCATTCACATTGACATGGAGATGAGAATACACCCAGAAGCAGGGTATCACCTCCCCATGATGTCACCCTCAGGGTCTGGGCTCCACATAAGCCATGACTAGGAGTTTCAGGTGATGTCTATCTTTGCCTTCTCAAAAAGCAAACTACTACAAACATCCATAATGATCCTAAAAGACTCCTCCCAACCCCTCAAAAAGGATAACAAAATTAGAGCTTCATGAAGAACATTGTCATTTCTTTACTAAAAACAGGTAACAAATCAGTTAATGATACTCAAGTCAGACTCTACCATGGAGTTATGGATGATCTTTGTTTCTTTACTGCCACCTTCTGGTTCCCAGACACCTATGTGGTAAATTAAGAATGCTGCCTTATATTTGTGTTTCACTATGAAATTTTAAGCATTTGTTCACATCCTTTACTTCAGATGACATTACACAGATTAGAAGAGATTAAGGTGGCCTTTACTCTTTTTCATATGACATGAAAATAACTTACAAGTTAAGTGAGTTGATCAGTGATAGAAAGTTAGGAGCAGAGCAAGGACTAACCGCACTTGGTTTTTCCAATGAGCAAACAGTGAGTTTAGCCATTTGGCTTTGTCCAGCTCTAGCTGCAAAGAATTCTACAGCTCTCTCATCCCTTCACAAGCACAACCTTGAATGGAAAATCCAGTGCCCTAAAAAAGAAGATGCTGTTCAAATATATCCTGATCTTTTCAAGGGTAAAACCCATCCCACTTTACAAAGTCTTTGAGAGAACAATGTAGAGGGTCTAAAATCGGTATTTTATCTGATAGTCAAGATGCCCCAACATGGCGGCCAGCCAGCTTCTTCCTAACATACCTTGGTCTGGAAGCAGCAGTAGAGTTGGGTAAGGTAAGGGTGTTTCCGTGCCAGAGCCAAAATCCTCTTCTCTGTCATTGTGCAGTCCACGTCATCATCCTGAAGGATGACGTCCTTCTTTAAGACCTTCACAGCATATACTTCATCTTTGCCCTTGAGTTCTGCCAACATGACCTGCAATCAATCAATTGCCTCCATCAATCTATGCATGCATGGAATAAAAAGAAGAAACATAAGCTAATACCAAATACTTTAAAAACTAATTATGTTTTTTCTTTGATTTTAAATATTATTTTTATTTATTTATTTATTTATTTTGAGACGGAGTCTTGCTGTGTCACCGGACTGGGTGCAGTGGCACGATCTCGGCTCACTGCAAGCTCTGCCTCCTGGGTTCACGACATTCTCCTGCCTCAGCCTCCCAAGTAGCTGGGACTACAGGTGCCTGCCACCACGCTCAGCTAATTTTTTTGTATTTTTAGTAGACGGGGTTTCACCGTGTTAGCCAGGATGGTCTCGACCTCCTGACCTTGTGATCCACTCACCTTGGCCTCCCAAAGTGCCGGGATTACAGGCATGTGTAATTTTAAATATTATAACAAGCCAGGTGTGGTGGCATGCACCCAAGATACTTGGGAGGCTGAGGTAGGAGGATAATTTGAGCCCAGGAGTTACAGATCAGCATGGGCAACACAGCAAGACCCCCTCTCAAGATGTATATGTAATGTTTAAGAAAACTTCCTATTCCACAGTTACTACAATTTTACCATTACTACATTCTAATAGTTACTACAATTTATTTATTTTTAATCTCTGGCACAGTGCCCAGGCATAGAAAAGAGAAGTTCAATGCACATCTGTTGAATGGTTATTCATATGTTTATATGTGTTTGTCATACTTACAATTACAGTACATCAAATATTTTTACAGTTACAGTAAAATATTGTAACAATTTTTTTTTTTTTTTTTTTTTTTTTGAGACGGAGTCTC
>NW_012107986.1:151658-179584 GCF_000951045.1 Mandrillus leucophaeus | reverse complement strand
TTATCTTACAGACATTCTCCACGTGGTCTCCATCATTATCACGGTTGCTTATATTCAATTCAAGTAAACATAATTTATTTAACCATTTCCCTCAAATTAGACACTTAAGTTATATCTAATCATTAAGTATTATGTAAATTGCATTGAGTATTTTTGTACACAATTAAAACAATTCCTCTTGGATTACATTTGTAAGATGGAAACTCTCATAAGTAGATAAAGGGTTAAGCATTTTGCACATTTCCTATTTTCAAAAAGGATGTGTGATACAATGTGGCACTAGTAATGTAGGAGTGTTGGAGTTTCACGGTGACTTAACAACACTGAGTAGTTTCACTTAAAAAGTCTTTTTGCTCACTTAATAGGTGTGAAATGTTACAGTGATGCTATTTTAACTTAAAATGAAACCTTAAAAATATGTTTTCTGACTGTATTTCTTTTTGTGTAAATTACTCCCATCTCTTTTGTCTTATTATGCTGCTATCATATTAATTTCTTACAAATTTATACACATATGATATATAAAGATACTAACCCTTTACTTTCTGTAAAAGTTTTTCTAAGCCTGTTTTATGATTTTCTGTTATTTTATTCTATTGAAAAGAATCATGTATCTTTATGTAGTTGAATCTGTCCTTGTTTGCCTTTATAGTTTCTTTTATAACTTTGAAGCGGGAAACGTGATTCCTATTCAAGAGAGCTAATTAACAGTTCTATTTTCTTAAAGTGTTCCTATCATTTGATATTTTTGCACTCATTTACCTACAAACGTCACAAGCCTTTCTCTTCTTAAATAAGTAACTCCTAAGTACAGTATTCCAATGTAAGTCATCAAAGCTAAAAAGCAGCCATCAGAAACTTAATGAGGGAATTCATGATGTTAACCTGAAGACTTTCTGTCGCCCACATATTTTACAGACTCTTTAAAACTGGCTCAAACTTCGGCTGTGATTTTTCCTAAGAGATAACCTAAATGCTCCAAAGTCATCTAAGTTCCCATCCTGCCTACACTATATGAAAACCTAGAATCTTGGAGTCTTGCTCAAAATTAGACTGCATCCTGCTCACGCCCCAGAATTATGCCTAACCAGAGGACCTCTTCTTATTTAGCCAGTCTCTAAAGAATGTAATTGCTTCAGCTTTTGCCATTTAAGTAAACCCCAGTTACCTTCCTACCAGAGTGATATCAGGGTGAGATAGGGACAGGTGAGACAGCTGGGAACCAGGTGGGATGGACCAGCTGATTGACAGGCTGCTGCTTTCAAGAGTCCAGGACATGCCAGGGCATGTGATCCCAGGAGCTTCCTGGTCCCCAGAGCAGGACCTCCCAGAACCTCTCAGGAGGCCCCAGAAAGGTGACTCCCAGGCTCAGCTCTGAACAGAGCCAGGGAACAATCACAGATCTCAGGTGAAATGCAAACAGCTTGCTCTGCTTCCTGCCCCTTCATCTTCTTTCTAAAATGAACAGGGGTTAATTTTTTCATTTCACCTAGCCATCAGTATGGTGGCTGACCACCTTTACGCTTTATTGAGCATACTAAAGGCCACACCCCACACCACTGCATTCATCTCAGTGGGGAACAGGATATGGAGAATGGCACCAAGGACAGAGGACCCTGATCCAAGGCATGAGATGATTATTCCCATTCTCTTGCCACATATAGAGGATAAACAAAACATTTACTACATGCCAGAAAGATCAGTTAAATAAAATTTACCTTTCAAAGTAATGCATGCTAAATTTGCTTTGAACCCTAGGTTTACTGAGGGCAGGAATTCATTCTCAAAGTCTTCATAATGAATTAAAAACAGAATTTCAGCTGGATCTCTGAAGCAGGGAAGACATGTATTGATACTATTATTAACTTGGAACACTGAGCATTTAAAACTTTCCAAAGTGCTTTCTCATTTACCATCTCACTTGATTCCTGTCCCCATTCAACAAATGAGAAAAACTGAATTCCAAAGAGATTAAATCACTACGTGAAAGTCTCATATAGCCAATTAATAGTAGAACCAGGGTTCCTATCTGCTTGGCCTCAGGTCATTTGCACTTACAAGGAAGGAAAGAAAACCTAACGAGATCAGTCTGAAAAGTTCCTCTCTCAATCTTAGATCAAACAGATGAAACAACGCTAAGGAGTAGAACAAAACCAGCAGTTCCACCCATGTGTGCCACAGACCTTGCCAAAGCTGCCTTTGCCCAACACCTTGATGAAGTTGAACTCATCCAGGCCCAGGCGCTTGGCCTGGCCTTGCCGGACTTCGCCGTTCTCCCCAGGGCTCAGCTGGCCATCAGGAGATGATGCCGACCGGTGCTCCTCCCCTCGGTTGTCAAATGACAAGGCTTTCCGAATGTTGTTCTCAAGTTCTTTTATTTCTAGGGCCAAGGGGAACAAGAAATTGCATTAGTGCATACCTCATAAGCTGTTCCATTAGGACTCAACACTCAGACTTTCCCCTGTAAGGTCTCAGTCCTCTTTCTGGTTCTTCATAACAACAGATCCAGTGTGGCATCCCTTTGTATGTTCCTTCATCTGTTCACCATATTCTCGTTGACACCCAATGTGCAGCAGAGCCTAGGTATGCAAAGAGGAGGAGGACACAGTCCCTTCCCTGCCCTTGTAAACTCCAGATTACACTGGACCTGGCCGTCTCTCTGAAAGCCCCCTTTGGCTAGTAGCCTATTCCATTGTTCTAGGTGCAGCACACAAATCTGGGCCCTCTCTAGAATTCTGCAGAGTCACAGGTATCCTTCAAGTTTCCTTTGAAGATGAGAACAACGAATCAGGACCTGTCATCACAGTAATCATTGGTGATACAATTATTTCAATAACCGAGCCATCAGAATGGTGGCTGATCACTGAAGGTGGAAACCTTCACACCTTCTAAAAGCCTTTACTCAGCCTTGTTGCCGGGTTTCTTCTAAATACCCATCTCACACAAGGTTATCTAACAAAACGAGCAATGGGCTTATTATTAACAACAGAATTGCTTTCCCAAGTGACATGTTGCAAACTTATCTCCAATGGGGCGGGAATTTCTCAGTAAAACTTCTCAACTATGAGACAGTCTTGTGCCCTACTCTAGAGCTTGTGACTTGAATTACCTGGGGGAGATAATGCTGGATGATCCTCTGACCTTTTCTATTTGAAGAAGCTTTACTGTTAGCAACTCATTCATCAAGACACGCAGTCTTTTGTGTGGAAATGGGCGTCTTGAGCATAATCCGATTTTAAATGATGCTTGTGAATAACGGATTACAGAAGGCGAACACAGCCTATTAGCCCTTGGGAATCAGAATTAGGCATGAGTGACAGAAAGAGATCTTCAGCTTCTTTTCAGGAGGACAGAGTCCCATAAGGGCTCACTCAAGGAATCCAGAGATCTTTCCTAGATCTGGAGTTTGGCTCCTCTGAGATGTGTTGGGGAGGGTGAAGTGGGGGAAAGCTGCTAAGTCTGCAGACCCTCCCCTTGCCAATTCAGCAGTTATCTGCCTATCACTTAGCTTGACTAAGTAACTTTTAATCTCACCATAGAGCTAAAAGCCTCAGTTATTAAATGAATTTTGGAAGGCAGAACATAGTTGTTTAGGGACACCAAAGCTTGAAGAAAAAGTTTTTCTATTTATTCTTACAAGGGAAGAAAAATAAACTATGTCTGATTTCTGTTGTGTAATAATGTCACTCAGAGGGACATCTGTGCTCACATCACTACTGGGAAATCCTGGCCCCTGTGTCAAGTGGGATGAGCAGAGGCCCTGGGGAGCACTGCAACCTGCCACCGTACCCATCCAATGACAGAGCTCAGAGCCAGAGAGCATGCGGAGCAGGAGCCAGGCCTAGAAACCCTGGTCTCTGAACTCTTACTTGGGCTCTCTTTCCCATATGACCCTGTCTCCCTGAAGCTCCCAAAGGGGATCTCAGTCTCAGAAAGGAACACGTGAAAACCCCCAAACTGGTCTGGGAAAATAGCTACAAGTTTTGCAGCCCCAGAGTACTGTCAGGCTGCTTATGAATGCTTCAAATCTCATTTGGAATGAGGTAGAGTGTAAAGACACAGAAAGTTAATTGGAGTAGCATGAAGAGGGACTGAGACCAATTATTTTGTGGCCTCATGGCTGGCGCATGACCCCCAAAGCTCTTTTTATTTACTCCTGGGTAAGAAGGTCTGGGTCATGGTGGTGACCTCCAAGGAAGGTTTGATGGCAGGGTTTCTGAGAGTGGGTCCCTCAGCCAGCATGGGTACAGTCTTGCCCTTACCACTGACTTATCTCCAAACCTTGACAACACTCTGACCTTCCACTTCCCACGCGCTAACCTGGGGGACAGTAATGAAGCACCACCATAGAGTGGGTGTGGGCATAACATTAGGATAATGAATACAAAAGGGGATATAGAACGCCAAGGCACCATTGTCAGGCTGGGTTGGGTATTCCTGTTCTGCAGATGCATATGTCCCTTACCAGTCATATCTGGTAATGGTCACCAGAGTAGGAGGTTTTGCAAGTGTAAGTCCCTCTTCAGCCTCAGCATTCTCAGATGGCTGCAGAATTATTATTGTGCAAATTATGTCCACAGAACTTATTGTCTGAAGCATATCCAGACAGAAGGAGCTATCTGGAGCTATAGAGGGGAATCAGGCCTGGGACTGGCCTCCTTCCCACTTCTTTTCTCAGTCTCTCCTCTAGCTTCATCTTTCTATCCCCATCCACTCAAAGGCCAGGATGGAAGACATCTTCCCTCACCCAGCCCCAAACTCAAGCTGATCTCAGGTTTTGGGTATGATGATGGGGAAAGGAGTGTCAAACTCAACTCAAGGGAGTGGCGCTGACAGGTCGAGGGCCAGGCAAGAGCTTTAAGAGAGGGAGCTGTACCCTTCTCTCTCTAGTATCCTTGGAACCAGGGACAGAGGCAAGGGAAAACAGAGAACCATAACATCATACACTTGCTCTCCTCTCACCCTGGCCTGGAAGGAATTTAAAGCCGATATGGCCATGGAATGCCCAGCCCTCAAGAAGGTCTTATAGAATGAAAGAACTATTAAATCAACAGGCAAAGGGTGTGTGAAAACCCGCCAAGGCTGCTAGCTATTTCAGCTAACAAGCTCACTCTTGGTTAAAGAGGCCTCAGAGCTCCTTGGTCCATCCAATGGCAGAACTCAGAGGTCAGGAAGCAAATCTGAGGGTCTCACCCTGGTCACAAGGGGAGGTGGGTGCTGACTTGGATCGATCTTCCTCAGATGGTGAGCTTCCAGAAGCAGGTTGCGGGGACTCGGCACCAGCAATGAGCTAGAGAGGAGAGAAAGCAGGGACAGAGGCATCAGAAGGGAGGGTTGAGAGTTTTCTGATGTCAAAAGCATCAAGATGCCATACAAGAGCCGTGAGAGTTCCCAGAGTAGCGGGAACTCAGTAGATCTCTGTCCTCTTGCAGCCATCACTGAAGTAGACAAAATGAAGTTGGATCTCTCTGTGACTTCTGACCAGAGCAAGAACCACAAAAGGAATTTCAATGCACCTTCCCACATTCACAGAAGGATGATGTCTTCCCCTCGTTCCAAAGAGCTGAGACAGAGGTACAATGTTTGATCCAACCCCATCCAAAAGGACGAAGTACTTCGGGTTGTGTGAGGACACTATAAAGGTCAGCAAATTGGAAAAGTAGTCCAGGTTTACAGGAAGAAATACATCATCTACATTGAATGGGTACAGCAGGAAAAGACTAATGTACAACTATCCATGTAGGCATCTACCCCAGCAAGCTAAAGCTGGACAAAGACTGCAAAGAGATCCTTGAACGGAAAGCCACATCTCACCATGTAGGAAAGGAGAAGGGCAAATACAACGAAAAAACAATTGAGAGGATTCAGGAATAAATCTTACATACAACTTTCATTAAAAACTGCTAAAATGAAAAAAAAAAAGAGAGAGAGAGAGAGAGAGAGAGAGTTCCTAGTACCCAGTGGCACCTGCTGAATTGATATTCTGAAAGCACAGACTCAAGGTTTCATTTGCCAATTAAAGGGAAGAAAACAAGAGACTTCAGTTTGTTCACTTTTTATTCTACCCAAATACAATTGACCTTTCTAAGCAAAGCTCAACCCCATGTCTTCCATAAAGCCCCCCTCCAACTATCCAAGCAATGCAAGTTATCTCACACAAAGCAACGTGATACTTGTCTCTAACACCTGTTTGGCACTTATTAATTATCTTATTCAGCTTTCTATAGTTAGCACCTTTGTATGTATACTGTGAGGGGTTCTCTGCTTAAGTAGACTATAGGATATTTGAAGGTAAGACTCTGTCCGGTACTTTTAATGCCCCTAGTGACTTATACAAAGTAAGAAACATAATAGATGCTCAATAAATATTTTCAGATATATTGTTATTTGTTGGCAAATTTTAATAGAACACCTCTAGTGAGGTTTGTTCCTTGGCATAGATGCTGGCATATCCCACTTTGAGTCTCCATTAACATCAGTGGCTTAGACTCAAAGATCACAAACACTTCTGCTTCCTTTTAGTACTTACTCTTGGTCTACCCACTGTGCACACACATCCTTTCTGGATGATGGACTAGTTGCAAGGGGCAACACGAGGGCTACCAAAGCACCAGAAAGTCTGATATTCCTGCAAAGAGGCCTTGAAGCTTCAGACCAAGGGCGCTTCTCTCCCATCCTCTCATAGTGACTTCAGTTACAACTTAGTTTTTCCAATTTTTGCATCAGAAGCATCCCAGCAATACAAATATCAGGACTACAGTCCATCAGCCTTCTACCCTGCCCCTTCTTGAATTTCTCCATGTTGGCTTCTTACCTGTTAGTTCTTCCAAATCCAAGACAAGGCAGACAATGCCTCACAGCTGGCATGATAGCCCATGTAAATATAGGGCAAAGAGAGCTGGTACTGAGCTTTCTTTTAAATGTTTCATGACAAAGATTCTGTCTTCATTTACTTCTAGACAAGAATAAAAGCCACGTCTCCTGAAAAGGGCTCTCTCTAGAGCTTTTAAATGTGTCTGCATAACACTGTCATCACAGAGTGTTCGCTCAGCTCGCCTCTTCAGCAGGGCCCTAGCATTCTCGGGTACTGATGTTCTGCTTGCCATTCCAGCGCCTTGGGTCAACAACTGAAGTCCTATTTCCACCAATGGGATTTACAAAGCCGAGAAGAGCCACCAAAAGCACAAAGTCTCAGTTATCTCAACCAGGGAGAAGAGAATTTCTTCTGCAACCCTTGCAAAACAGCTCTGCTTATTGAGAAAACAGAGTAGAAGGAGAAGTTTAAGAAAATAAGAACACTTCAACCTTTCCTATACAAGAGAAGCAACATGGAAGAGCCATGGGTAGCTTCTAACATGACAAGATGACCAGGAAATGCAGGAAATGCCTTTAGAAGACATTTCAGGGCAAAATTCAGGGAGACTATTTAGGTGTCAAGATTGCAGAGGTACCTAGGGTCAGACTTGCTTTTCTAGCAGGGGGCTTGAGGATGTTTGCCACTGGGCAACGAGGGCCACTCCCTACTGCACCCTTCGCTCAGATTTTCTGCCCCGTTAACATGGTTCTAATTATCTCATAACTTACTTTTCAAAGACATCTTAAATTTTCTAGGCTAGGAGCCAGGGCTAAAGAAGAGCCTACAAACGAAATGCTACAGATGCCTTTCCCTCTGTTTACATCTGTGGGCCCTGACTTACCAAAATAACATTTTGGCAAATGGATCTCTTCTTACTGATATTTAGAATGTCACAGAGATAGAGACAGTTTTGGTCTCCAAAGAAAGGCCCAGATGTTTCGTGTCGCGAGACATTAACAATATTCCCTGGGCAGCTCAGTGCTGGTACGATCACAAATCATCTTGGCTTCCTCCCTAGAAAAGAATGTGGTTCCAGTTCTTCATCCATTTATCTTCATTATAATGATACCAAGGGTGAAGTTCAGACACTAACATTGCTTTCATGCCAGCTCTGGAAGCAGATAAGTCCATTTCCTTGTATAGAGTTGTTAAGCTTTTTCTAGAAGGAATTTCAAATTCCTCATCTCAAGGTTTATGTTTCTCTGGCAAACTAACCCTTGAGGCTTGCTTTGTTTTCACTTCACTTTTGGAGCTGAAGAAGACATTAACGTTACCTGCCTGGCTTCTATCTCTGTTTTTTGCTTGCAGTTTTGAGTAAAATACCTCAAACCCAGGAATCTTATTACCTCAACTCCAGAGCACCCTCTGGAAGCCAGCACAGAAATGCCAGCCTGAAAAGGGCTCCAGAAACACCGCCAAACAGCCAGTTACCTTTTTCCTCCTCTGGCCGCTGTTGGTGATTTTGTCTGGGGTAACGCCCAGGTCAGCCAGCACTTTGGCGATTCCTCTGGCATCCACTCCACAGTTGGGAGCCACGTTGGTCTCACATCGACGGTGAACATTCATTTTGCAGACTGTAAAGAGACATGGAGAAAAGACAGATAAGTATTCATGGCCTAAGATGTTACTTCTTTCCTTTGAGATTGTATTATATGTTCATGAAGTATTACACGTTCATTTAAGATATAATTTGGAAAATATAGAAAAAAATATATGTATATATAAGTCTTACATCATACAGAACCAAAATCATTCATTAAACTACCTTGCAGAGATAGCCACTGTTTCTAGTACTTCCTTCCAGCCATCCTTTCTATGTATATTAAATATGGATAAGTAAGTAAATCTCACATTTATATTTCTTTCCAGGGAGTGGACACTGACTCTAGAAGAACTTAATTCCTTTCTCTGAAAAAAGCTAATTTGAATTCTGGACCCAAATAGGTCATGTGTATACAGTCTACTCCATTACTTGATTAAAATGTTGGAACATTACTGAGAGAAGAATAACCAGTGGTTGGACTTCTAAGGCCCCTTTCAAATCTACAGTCTGAATTCAATGAATTCCTTTGTGTTTCCCTCTTAACTTAGTTGTCCTTGGTGTAGGACATCAAAGGTGAAAATAACCTGCTCATTTTCAGTCTGGCACTTAAGGAGCTTAGAAGTCAGCAGCACTCCATTCTAACAAGCAAAATGCTGAACGAACTACAAAATCAACAGCTCTTCCGAGATCCACCAAGTGAAGTGAAGTCCTAGAGCAAACTGAAACTGCTGCTCCCAAAATTAGACAGCCAGCCAGGTGAATACAGAGAATCACAACTTACTGAAACAGAAATCTCTATAAGAACAATGCTGGGGTAGAAAAACTGTAACTGTAACCGACAAACGGGGGGCTCAGAGCAGACAAACCTGAGAGTCAAAAACTCTAAGGGGGACCCAATCATTGAGTTGATAGACCTTTGTATGTTCAGTTGAGAGTTGTGCTCTTTAGGAGCTCAACTAGATTCTCATAGTAAATATGGAGAAAATCTCATGATTTCGGTGTGGGGGTTGGGGGTGAGGAACATGGGGAGAGAGCTATTTTTTTAAATAGGCCAGAGCACTCTGCTCTTCTTAACGAGGATTTCTCTTAGGAGAAACTATTTTATCAGAGCTTAAACGATTGAGGTTTTATCAGACCCTGACTGATCTGGGGGCAAGGAAATCCCCAACTCCAGCCCACTCTAGCCATCCTGTTCTGTCTAAGGCCAGGGGAGGACTGAACAGCAGTTGTGAGGTTCACAGTTCAAAGGCACATATTCATGAGAAGACTTAATCACAGGTCTATATAATACTTTCCCTCCCTCCACACCTCACTCACATTACTCACAGCCTATTTACTGGCAGTTCCTTTTACCCAGTACATAATGTCTGGCAAGCAAAATTGTAAGGCATCCTAAAAGGCAAAACAAACAAACAAAAACAACAACAACAACAAAGCCCAGTTTGAAGTGACAAGGCAAACATCAGAACTAGACTCAGATATAGCAGGGACACAGGATTTATCAGACTGGGAATTTAAAACAACTGTGATTAATATGCTAAGGGTTCTAATGGATAATGTCCACAGCATGTGAGAACACATGGGTAATATAAGCAGAGAGACAGAAATGCCAAGAAAGAATCAGAAGAACTGCTAGAGATCAAAAACACTAAGAGAATGAAGAAAGCTTCTGACGGGCTTGTTAGTAGTCTAGACATGGCTGAAGAAACAATATCCGAGCTTCAGGATATACCTATAGCAGCTTCAAAAATGAAAAAATAAAGAGAACAAAGACTGGAAAAAATATCCAAGGATTGGGTGAAACTACAAAAAGTGTAACATATGCATAAAGAGACTACCACTACAAGGAGAAAGAGAAAGGAACAGAACAAAATATTAATATTTGATACAATGAGGACAGAATTTCCCAGAATTAACGTCAGACACCAAACCAAACCACAGCTCCAGGAAGCTTGAAGAACGTCACACAGGATAAATGCCACAAACAAACAAACAAACAAACAAACAAAACAAAAAAACTATACCTAGGCATATAATTTCTAAACTACAGGAAATCAGTGATTTAAAAAATGCTGAAAGACGTCAAAGGAAAAAAAAAAAGTCTTACCTATAAAGGAGAAAAAATAAGAATTACTTCCAACTTCTCCTCAGAAACCATGCTAGCAGGAAGAGAATGAAGTTAAACATTCAAAATGTTGAGATAAAAACCCCACCGATCTAGAATCCTCTACCCTGCAATATTATCCTTCAAAAGTGAAGGAGAACTTAAAATTTCCTCAGACAAACAAAAATTCAAGGAATTTATGGACAGTGATCTGCCTTGTAAATGTTAAAAGTAGTTCTTCAGAGAGAAGACAAATGATACAGCTCAGAAAGTTGGATCTACAAGAGAAAGAGCAGGTAAAGAAAGGTGAAGAAATAAGTGGAGGTAAAATAAAAACTTTTTATTCTTAATTAATTTAACAGCTAATAGTTTGCCCAAAATCATAATATTAACAATGTGCTGATTATGTGTAATTATAGTGTTTACATATATGCTAGGTATGCTTATGTGTAAGTGAAATAAATTATAGTAATGAGACAAGGATGGCAGGGAGGAATTAGGATAATTTTGTTATTATAAGGTACTTGTGCTGTCATGAAGCAGCACAATATTATTTGAAAGTAGATTTGGATTAGTCATAAATGCATACTGCAAACTCTACAGCAAGCACTAAAAAAAGTAAAAAAAAAAAAGCATAATTGATATGCTAAGAAAGGAGAGGAATAGAATAGGATCATATTAAATGCTCAATTAAAACCACAAAAGGCAACAAATGAGTGGAAGACAAACATAGAAACAAAGAACAAGGGCAACAAATAGAAAACAGTACCAAGTATAGTAGATATTAACACAACAACATCAATAATCAATAATCATTGACCTCAAATATCAATGGTCTAAATATACCAATTAAAAGACAAATTGTTAGAGTGGATCAAAAAAACCCAAGACACAACTAACTGTATGTTGTTCACAAGAAACCCACCTTAAAGACACATACAGACTAAAAGGAAAGACATAGAGTAAGATATACCATGCTAACACTAATCCCAAAAAGCAGAAATAGCAAAATTAATTTGAGACCCAGCAGACTTCAGAGCAAGGAAAGTTATTAGGGATAAAAAGGTCAATTCTCAAAAAAGATGTAATTTTTAACGTGTATGTACCTAAAAACAGAGCATCAAAATAAGTGAGGCAATAATTGATGGAACTACAAGGAGAAACAGATGCTGCTGCTATTATAGTTGGAGACTGCAACACTCCTTTATTCAAAAAT
The DNA here is from genome assembly GCF_000951045.1 of Mandrillus leucophaeus. Classification (NCBI taxonomy): domain Eukaryota; kingdom Metazoa; phylum Chordata; class Mammalia; order Primates; family Cercopithecidae; genus Mandrillus; species Mandrillus leucophaeus. Next base: position 167,865 of record NW_012107986.1, on the reverse strand, counting down.
AAACAGATCTAGCAGGCAGCAAATCAGAACATAGTTGAATCAACAGCAACATTAATCAACTGAATATAACTGACATCTATCAACAACTTCATTCAGTGACAGAATACACATTCTTCTCAAGACATGAAGCAATCATTAAGAAAGATCACATTTTGGGCCATAAGACACACCTTAACAAATTTAAAAGAATGGAAATCATACAATGTCGGCTTTCAGACCACAATGGAATTAACCTGGAAATCAATAACAGAAAGATAGTTCAAAAATTCCAAAATACTTGGAGATTAAACACATTGCTAAACAGCATATGACTGAGAAAAGAAATCTAAAGATAAATTTTAAAATATTTTGAATTAATTAAAATACAACTTATCGGCCGGGCATGGAGGCTCATGCCTGTAATCCCAGCACTTTGGGAGGCCAAGGCAGTCAGATCACTTTAGGTCAGGAGTTTGAGAACAGCCTGGCCAACATGGCAAAACCCCATCTCTACTAAAAATACAAAAATGAGCCAGGTGTGGTGGTGCATGCCTGCAATCCCAGCTATTTGGGAGGCTGAGGCAGGAGAATTGCTTGAACTCGGGAGGTAGAGATTATACTGAGCCAAGATCGTTCCACTGCACTTCAGCCTGGGTGACAGAGTGACACTCTGTCTCAAAAAAATAAATAAATAAAATAAAAATAAAAAAGGAAATAAAATAAAATACAACTTATCAAAATTAGTGGGATACAGCAAAAGCAGTGCTTCAAGGGAAGTACTTCAAAGGAAGTTTGAATGCATACATTAGGAAAAATATTCTAAAAATCAATAATCTAAGCCTCTCTCTTAGCAAACTAGAAAAAGGAGACCAAAGTAGCTTACTTAAATCCAAAGTAAGCAGGAGAAAAGAAATAATAAGAATTAGAGCAAAAATCAATTGAATTAAAAACATAAAATCAATAGAGAAAAATCAACAACAAAAAGCTGGTTCTTTGAAAAGAACGATAGACTCAATAAGCCTCTAGTAATGCTAGTGAGAAAGAGAGAGAGAGAGAGAGAAGACACAAAGTATTAATATCAGAAATGAAAGAGAGGACATCATTATGGACCCCATGGGCATTAAAAGAATAAAGGAGTATTATAAAGAATATTATGCCTACACATTTGATAATCCACACAAAATGAGACTAATTCCTTAAAATACACAATCTGCCAAAACTTACACACGAAGACATACACAATAAATAGGCTTATCTTGTAAAGCAATAGAATCAATCATTAATAACCTTTCAAAACAGAAAGTACTAGGCCCAAATGATGAATTCTACCAAACACTTAAGGAAGAAATTATATCAATTCTCTATAATCTCTTCTAGAAGAAAGAAACAGAGGTAATATATCCTAACTCATTTTATGAGGCCACCATTACCATAATATCAAAGCAAAGATATTATTTTAAAAACTACAGACCAATAGCTTTTATGAATATGAATGCAAAATCTTCAACAACAATCAGCAAATTGAATCCAACAATTTATAAAGAGAATTATACATCATGACCAAGTAGGATTTATCCCAAGCAAGCAAGGCTGGTTCAACATCTGAAAAATCAACTAATGTAATCAATTATGTCAATAGACTAAAGAAAGAAAAAAATCAAATAGTTCTAACAATAGATGTAGACAAAGCATTTGACAAAATCCAAATTTATTTATGATAAAATATCTCAGCAACCAAGGAATAGAAGGAGATTTCCTCAACTTAATGAACATCAACAAAACCCCTATAGCCAATATCATACTAAGATCAGGAACACAAAAAGGATGTTCCCTCTCACCACTCCTTTTCAACCCTATACTGGAAGTTCTAACTAATGCAGTAAGACAAGAAAAAGAAATAAAAAGTATACTGATTGGAAAGGAAGAAATAAAACTATAAAACTATCTTTGTTTGTCAATGATATGACTGTCTATGTAGAAAATCCAAAAGAATCAACAAAAAATTCCTGGAACCAATAATGATTATAGCCAGATTGAAGAATACAAAGTTAATATACAAAAGTTAATTGTTTTCCTATACACCAGCAATGAACAAATGGAATTTAAAAATAAAAAAAATACCATCTATGTTATCATTCCCCCAAATGAAATATTTACATATAAATCTAACAAAATATGTACAAGATCTATATGAGTAGAACTACAAAACCCTTGTGAAAGAAATGAAGAACTAAATACATATAAAGATATACCATATTCATGGATAGAAAGACTCAGTATTTGTCAAGATGTCTTTCCAAACTCGATCTATATATTCAAAGCAACCTTAATCAAAATCCCAGCAAGTTATTTATGGATATCGACAAACTCATTCTAAAGTTTACATGGAGAGGCAAAAGACCAAGGCAAAAGACTAACACAATATTGAAGAAAAAGAACAAAGTCAGAAGACTGACACTACCCAATTTCAAGACTTACTATAAAGCTGAAGTAATCAAGACAATCTGGAATTGGCAAAACATCAATGGAACAGACAAATAGATCAAAGCAACAGAACAGAGAGCCCAGAGCAGACCCGTGCAAACACAGCCAACTGATCTTTGACAAAGGAGCAAAGGCAATAAAATGGAGCAAAGATAGTTTTCAACAAATGGTGCTAGAAAAACTAGACATGCAAAACAGTGAATCTAGACACAAACCTTACAATCTTCACAAAAATGAATCCAAAATTGACTGTAGACCTAAATGCAAAAGGTAAAACTATGAAAGTCCTTGAAGATAATATAGAAGAAAATATAGGTAACCTTGGCTACAGAGATAACTTTCTTGATGCAACACCATGATGAATGGACATGATCCATGAAAGAAATAACTGATAAGCTGAACTTCATTAAAACAAAAAACTTTTGCTCTGTCCCCCACCTCCCCAAACCAAAACAAACAAACAAAACCAAACCAAACACTGCCAATAGAATAAGAAAAGTAACAGACTGGGAGAAAATATTTACAAAAGACATATATGATAATATATGCCTATAATATCCAATATAGGCAACAAACTCTTAAACTCAACAATAACAAAATGAATAACCCAATGGGCAAAAAGACTTGAGCATGCACCTCGCCAAAGAAGATATTCAGATGGTAAATAAGCATACGAGAAGATGCTCCACATCACGTGTCTTAGGAAATTACAAATTAAAACAATAAGATACCACTACATATCTATTAAAATAGCCAAAATACAAAACACTGATAACACCCAATGCTATTTAGGATATGAAGCAACAGGAACTTTTTATTCATTGCTGGTGGGAATGCACAGTGGTCTAGCCACTTTGGGAGACAGTTTGGCAGTTTCTTACAAAACTAAATATATCGTTACCATAAGATCCAGCAATTATATTACGATATTTAACCAAATGAGGTGAAGAGTTATGTTCATATAAAAACCTGCACATGGATGTTTATAGCAGTTGTATTCATAATTGCCAAAACTTGAAAGCAAGCAAAATGTCCTTCAGTAGGTGAACGGATAAACTGTGGTATATCTAGACACTGAAATGTTATCCAGCCTTAAAAAGAACTGTTATCAACTGTGAAAAGACATAGCAGAACATTAAATGCATATTGCTAAGTGAAAGATGCCAATCTGAAAAGGCTACCCCCTGTATCATTCCAACTTTAGGACATTCTGGAAAAGGTAAAACTATGAAAATGGTAAAAAGATTAGTGGTTACCAGGGGTTAGGAGAGAGGGAGGGATGAAGAAGCAGAGCATAGAGGATTTTTAGGGTAGTAAAACTATTCTGTAAGATACTATAATGGTAGATTCATGTCATTATACACTTGTACAACGTATAACAAAATAATGGAATGTACACCACCAAGGATGAGCCCTAACGTAAACTATGAACTTTGATGATGATGTGTCAATGAAGGTTCGTTGACTGTTCACAAATATACCTCTCTGTTGCAGAATGCTGATGGTGAGGGAGGCTGTGCATGTGTGGAAGCAGAAGGTATGTGGAAAATCTTTATACCTTTGACCTATTTTGTGGTGAACCTAAAACTACTCTACTTTACTTTTTAGTAAAGTCTACTAAAAATTTTTTAAAAACCAAAACTGTTCCTGCAGTGAAACCAGGCAGGATGAGCCGTCAGACCTCTGTAACACTCTACATAACCCGGTCAGTGGTCTGGAGAGAGCCCCCCAACCCAGACTGGAGAGTTCAACTGAGCTACTGAACCCAAGATGCTCACTGGGCTAAAGGTGGGGGTGGGGTGAGGTGGTGGCAGGGTGGCTTTCTCAGAGCAAAACAAACAAGAAAACTCCACCGCAGCCAGGCCATGGCACCGTCTTGACTAACGGAGTTATCACTAACAACTGATCCACGGGCTGATCAGAGACCAGGCAACAGCACTGTGCCCGGAATTCGGTCCCCACTACCCTGCCCCATTGCATCAGCTGCCCTTTGAGGCTCATTCACCTCACCTGCTCCGCCCACCAAACCCATGAAAGCTGTCTTCTGCCTCTTTGTGAGGTGACAGAGAGGAGAAAAAAAGAGCCAAATTGAGAATTTCTTGACAAGGGCAGCTAACTTGTCTACATAACTTGACCACTAGCGCCCTCTGGTGTTGAAATGCCAGACCTGTCTGTCCTGACAAAACAACTTGGGCTGGCAGGTCGGCAAAGGAGTTATCTTTTTTGGTTTTGGGTTTGAGGACTTTGCCTTTTATTTTTTAAAAGTCTGCTATTTCCCCGGAGCTATGCAGTCATCTGAACATGTGAAAAAAAAAAAATCTCAATCACACATCAGTTAGCATGCACGATGTGAGATAGTGACTCTGAAAGTGCTTTGAAAAGTCTGGAAATGCGAGGGCAAAGGTGGTGAGGAAGGGGAGCTCTGGATACTTCGGGCAGCCACAACGGGAGCATGATGGGCTCCTGGAGGCTGCAAGTGTCACTGGGAGGCCACAGACCAGCAAAGGGCAGTGGGCGTCCCTGCTGGAACCAAAAGAAACCTGAGAGGCATTCTCATTAATGTGGCCAAATGAACCCCCCACCCCTGACAACACTACTGGGGAGCACCAAGGCCAAAGGCCATGAGTCCTGGCTGCCAATCCACTCCCAGCCCTAGGCTGCCCTTTAAGGCTTCTCTTTCCAGAATGCCTCTCAGTGCTCATTTTCACTGGTTTCATTAGGATGAAGTTGTACCAGGAAGAAATAGATCTGCTTTGCCAGGGGCTTTTAGGAAAAGAGAAGCGCCCTTCTACTACTACCCAGTTATTCACCACACATTCGTTGAGGACTTACTATGTGCTGGGTGGTGCAGCAGCAGCAATGCTTTCTGGGGACATGCTGGGGTTCAGGCATTCTGGCTTTCACCTTCTATTACACAACCTACCATCCTTTGGAGAGACTTGGTTTCCATGTTTCCACCCTTTTTACAGCTGAGATTGAAGCAAAAGGCTGGCCAGGCTCCTGGGAATTCCTCCAAAGCAAGCAGACAACCTTCTGGGAACGGCGACAAAGCCACGCCTATGGAGGGGCCCAGGTCCATGTCTGCTGCAGGAATTTCTTTATGTTGGGGTAATTTGGCCCTTGAGGGTGAGCCAGGGCAATGGTTTGATTTCATAACAGGTTCCAGTCATGCCACACTCAGAGACAGAGAGCAAATATTTGCAAATGGGAAATCATGTGCTTGTGCAATGGAAGTTGGCAGGGGTGTGAGAGCGAACAACCGCAAAGTCCCAGGCAGAAGAGGAGAAAGGAGGTAAGAGGGATGGCCCCCTGGGGTCATGCTGGGCCAAATGTCATCACCAGAAAGAGATTTCGGAGTCCTGATCACACCAGAACCGTGACTCAGAGCTTTCCTGGGACCACAATCGGCCGCTTGTCTGCTACCCAGCATTCCTCAGATCGGAGCTCAGACTGAATCTTCAGCCAATCTGCCACGTGTGCAGGAGACATTCTCATGGTCCCCAGGCATTGTGGATGCTACTGCAAAGGATTCTGAGTCAACCAAAGCACTCCTGTGGCATTCCTTCTCCCTGCCCCCCTTTCCAGGCCCTCTCTTGCCTGTAAATTGCTCACACTTATTTCTGACTCATTGCCTGAATTATGGCCTATTATTTAACTTACTATATTCAATGACCAAGTACAGTGCAAGTTTCTAGAGAACTAAAGTAATGTTTTATCTCCAGGTTCGCCACGACACCCTGCACAAATCAGGACACCACGCTTTTCAGTTATTCTAACTCTACGGAAAGTAGTAGTACTACAGTGGCATAAATGACACCTCTCAGACCAGACTCAACAGATAACAAGGAACTAGAATCCCGAGCTCACTATGCAAGCCACACAAATTAAATGTCAATGAAAAGGAAGGTAAAGCAGTCCATTAACATGGCTTGACTTTAAAGCAGACAACAAGTAAAAGTGCCCTTATGTAATTCCTTGCTTGTATAATTCAACTACAAAAAGACAAGGGCTTAAAGTGACTGTTCAACTTCTAGGGGCCTTTCTTTCATAATTGTCCACACTTACGCATAAAGAGGCATGTATGAGGATGTCTGCATATATTAAAATAGCAACGACACAGAAACCAGTAAACATCCATCAACAGGGCAACATTTTAAATAATCTATGGAACATCCACAATGTGGACTCTTAGGCAGTCATTAGGAGTAAAGTAGACGTCTGTGCACTGCCTTGGAAATACTCCAAGACATACTGTAGAAAAGCAAATTATGTAACTATGCACGGGGGGTTGAATTAAAAATATTTATTGGGTGTCGGCGTGCAGGCAATGTTCTAGATGCTGGGTAAACAGAAAACAAAACAGACAAAAAAAAATCTCTGTCCTCATGGACCTTGTATTTGGATTAGGAGAGATAGAAATGAACATGATAAGGTCTGGCACGGTGGCTCATGCCTGTAATCCCAGCACTTTGGAAGGCCAAGGTAGGTGGATCACTTGAGGTTGTGAGCTCAGGACCACCCTGGCCAACATGATGAAACCCCGTCTCTACTAAAAATGTAAAAATTAGCTGGGCATGGTGGCGGGGGGCCTGTAATGCCAGCTACTTGGGAGGCTGGGGCAGGAAGATTGCTTGAACCCAGGAGGCAGAGGTTGCAGTGAGCTGAGATCACACCACTGCACTCCAGCCTGAGTGACAAAGTGAGACTCTGTCTCACAAAAAAAAAGAAAGAGAGAGAAAGAGAGAGAAAGAAAGGAAGAAAGAAAGAGAAAGAAAGAGAAAAAGAAAGAAAAGAGAAAGAAAGGAAGAAAGAAACAGAGAAAGAAAGGAAGAAGGAAAGAAAGAAAGAAACAGAGAGAGAAAGAAAAAAAGGAAGAAAGAAAGAGAAAGGAAGGAAGGAAGGAAGAAAAAAAAGAGAAATAAATTAACATTATATAAGTAATTTAGACTGGGTGCGGTGGCTCACGCCTTTAATTCCAGCACTTTGGAAGGCTGAGGTGGGCAGATCACTTGAGGTCAGGAGTTTGAGGCCAGCCTGGCCAACATGGTGAAACTCCGTCTTTACCAAAAATACAAAAATTAGCCTGGTGTGGTGGCTCACACCTATAATCCCAGCTACTCGGGAGGCTGAGGAAGGAGAATCGCTTAAACCTGGGAGGTGAAAGTTGCAGTGAGCTGAGAGCTGAGATCACAGCACTGCACTCCAGCCTGGGCAACAGAGCGAGACTCTGTCTCAAAAAAAAAAAAAAAAAAAATTTAGAATATTAGAAGATAAGTGCTATGTTAGAAAAAAAAATCAGAGGAAGTAAGAGATGAGAGATGAGCGCTTGAGAGCTACCCAGTGGTCAGGGTAGACCCCACAGACAAGATGATTGCATTTGTGAGGAGATGAAGGGGATGTGGATGGGGAGGTGCAGGTGTGCCAGGCAGCCCCTAAGCTGCCTCCTGATTGCCCCTGCCTCCTGGTGTTCATGCCTTTATGTAACTCCCTCTCTTGGAGAGGATTGGACATAGTGATTCTCTTCTAATGAACGGAAAACATCAAAAGTGACGAGAAGTCCCATTGGCTTGTGTCTAGGGCATCTTCTCTCACTTTCTTGTCTCCATGTGGAGAGGCCATATGGCAGAGAACTGATGTCTCCGGTCAATGGCCATGTGGGCGAGCTTCTTGCAGTTGGGTTTTCAGATGAGACAACAGCCCCAGCTCTCAGCTTGACTGAAACCTCATGAAGAGTCAGATGCACCCAGCTAAGCTCCATCCGGATTTCTGACCAGAGGAAACTCTGAGAAAATAAGCATTGGTTGTTTTACACCACTACGTCCCGGGATCATTTGCTATGTAGCAATAGATTCTAACACAGTGTGTGTGAGTATCCAGGCAGCAAAGATACACAAAAAGCCTGAGAGGACCCATAGCACATTTTTAGAAGTCTGAGGATGAAAGTGGAAAGAGAATACAAAGAAAGCCTTTAATATATTTAATATATATCTAACTTCAGTCTCGCTTGGATCTTTGACAGTAAGAACAGTGAGAATGTATTTATGTATTGTGCTCCTTATAATTCTAAAAATAAAAGTTGAAGTTACGACAAGGGGCCTAGCTGTTAAAAATAGTAAAGGACTGACATTTTCAGAAATGTTGAAAATTAAAAATTATTCTTCATGTTTTTAGTGTTTTTAAGTATCCAAAATACTTTTTTTTTTAAACAAGGAAAGGAAGGAAGGAGGGAGACAGGCAGGCCTTTCTTTTATCTTTATGGCTCTGCACAGTCACCCCAAGGTATGTGGCTAACATCACTCCATTTTTATTATTTTTATTACTGTCCTCAGCAGGGCAGAGGGCAGTTGAGGTTAAAAGCCAAGGGTACCAAGCTAGGCTGACCTGCTTGCAATCCCCCAGTTAGGCAGTATCCAAACCAGGACAGCTCCTCCAAATCCTAGCCTGTGATCTCTTCAGGCCACCACTCCTGTTTACTACTTACTGGAGAGGAGGGGACACCCTGTCCCCTTGGCCCCTGAAAACAGCTGCAGATCAGAGCAGTTATTAAGATGTGTGTCGGAGAGAGGCAGGAACGAGGAAGAAGATTCTTTAGGAATCTCCAGGCCAGGCCTTCGTGGAGTATACCTTCCTCCCTGTGCCTCGTCCCCTGTCCTGGAGGACTGCAGGTGCAGAGCATTCACCCCAGATGGGGATGAGAAAAGCAGGGCTTCCGCTTCCACAGGCCCCCGCAGGCCCGACTGCAGGCTCCGTCAGGAGGTCTGGCTTTCCTGTGAAGTTGCCCCTTGGTGCCCGATGACTTCAGAGCAGCTGTGCTGAGACATGAGTGTAGAGGATGGGACGGGGGCAGGTGAGAACTGGATCTTCTCTAGAGAAGGAAACTGCAATCAAAGGGTATTGGGCATCTCTGCCTCCAGGGGGCACTGACTCCATGCGTCAGTGGGAAAATAAAACAGGTGGAAAAGGGCCCCAGAGAGGCCCGCGGTGCCAGTGAACCTGAGACTGGAGAAAGCAGCACCATTCCAACCAAGTGCAGAATGAAAAGGCTCCAAACGCCGGAGACTAGTGATGCTGCTCCTGGAACCTGGGAAGTTCATTTCTGGACTGTTTAATAATGGTTGAAGGGCTCAGACAGACCCATGAATGAGTGTGGAGAGACTCAGACACGGCAGGCACTTGAGTCACCAAATGCAAGAAAGAAATGAACTATTTTGCCTGCTCACTTTGTGCCAGTGTTTTTCTGCCCTCGGTTAAGGATCTCAGTTACCCAGTGATCGTGTGAGCATCCTTCAAAGATCTGGCCCCTCTGTGGTTGTGGGCAGGAAAAGGACAGCCCCAAGGGCTGAGTGCACCCACAGGTCCTGGTTGTATGCCCTGTGTGCACCCATTCTCTCCAGTCTTCCATTTCCTTGTCAGTAAAAGCAGACATAATTATGTTCCCTCTACCTGGCTGACAAAGCGACAGTGCCCGGAAGGGTATACACACAATGCTTGAACCTGTGTGGCTCAGACAGTTTTAGACCGGAGAAAGAGTGCTAGGACGGTATCACGGATCCTTCCTCGTAGACTCAAGCTCTGAAGAAACCTGGTTTGCTGAAAATACTGGAATCTATTTCTGGGAATGGGAACGGGAATGGCAAAAATGCTGAATCCACAGGGCAGCAGGCCAAATAGATGATTTCCAGCCAGGACCAGGGGACCAGGGCTCCAGCCCAGGAGGCCCTGCTAGCATGGTCCAGCAAGAGAGAAAGCCTGGCTGAGTGTTCCTCAGCAGGACAGGGTGGCATAGAGTACCTACCAGAGTCAGGAACGGAGCCAGGCTGCCTGGGCGCAAGAGCCAGCTTCATAGGGACTTGCTTAGGGATGCTTGCAGGTCACTAAGTCTTGATTTCTTTTTCTTAGTAATCATAGTAGCACAACCAGGCTTAGACCTAGGCACAAGCAGCCCCTGCCTTGGGCCCATGCTGGCCTCTTCTGGCCATGACCCCTCTCCACAGGGTAAGGAGTCTACAGGGCCAAGAAGACTTAAGGTGGAGGAAGGATCTAAAGAGGTAAGTGGAAGCAGGTGATTTTCCAGGGCCATCCAACTACTCTGTATGATACTATCACGGTAGATACCGAGCACTGTCCATTCGTCCAAACCCACAGAATGCCCAACACCATGAGTGAATCCCAAGGTGAAACACAGACTGTGAGTGACAATGATGTCTGCAGTGCAGGTTCCGTGGCTGCTCTGCTGGGGATGCTGGTGGTGGGAGGCTGTGTGTGCTGGGGGGCACATAATACGGGGACTCTCTGTACTTTCTGCTCAATTTTGCTGTGAACCTAAAAATGCTCTTAAAAAAAATAAAGTCTCTTAATTAAAGAGAGAGTAAGACAAAGAGGGAGGGAGAGGGAGAAGGAAAGGGTCACAGGAGAACAGCAGCAATGGTAAAAAAAAAAAAAAAAAGGCCAAGTAATAACATCAGAGCCGCAGGAGAGTAAAAGTCTGCACACTTTGGCTGGGGAGCTTGAGGTCTGAGCCTTCGTCTTCCAGCCCTTATGTGGCCTGAGTCCCTCCGGGTTCCTCGGCTCCCATGGACAGACACCCTTGCTCCAGGCATCTTAATTCTGCCCCTTCTTCCCTTGAGCAGGGGCAAGAGCATTTCCTGCCCAATGACAGCTGAATACACTGTCCCTGCCCCTCCTTCTTCCAGGGTCATCGGGGACCCACAGCCCTAACAGTGACGTCTGGGTGTCTGGGCTGCTTTCTTAAAATATCAATATTTATGATGATGGTATCTTCATTTAGGTTCCCTAGATAGATCAATAATTAATATATTTACAACAAAACCAGACATCAGCTCATCAGGGTTCCCTCCAAAGCAGGCCCTGCTTCCCAGCAACCACACTCATCTTTCCAAAAGCACATCGCTCCTCTGCTAGACACTCGAGACTCCTGCCCCCTCCCTTCTTCCTCTTCTGCTCTCTTCATCTCACCTAAAGGATTACAGGCAGGCCCTGTTTTGTTCAGGGTCACACACTAGAAACAATATTCCAACAGGGAAGTGGAATGGCTCCGCCCCCGCCTCCAGGGGTGCTGGGAAGCTCACAGGATGCTGGGTGTGTCCACAGTCAGCACCTCCTCATGTCCAGTGGCTGGACTGTGTTCTGTCCCCACAATTGCTATTTCCAGCCCTCACCACCCTCTTCGTGCCTCTCACACCCCCACTTCTCCCTCCTACTTCAAAAAAGACTTCCTATTTCAGAAAATAAGGGGAATCTCCTTGCAATGCCCTCAACAGATTCAAAACTTAAATGATGACTTTGTCCACTCACCTCTTCCTGGATTTCTATCCCTGACACCCAAGATGCATCTGCGCCCATGCCTGGTGGCCAGGCTTGCACTCCATCTGGGGAAGGCGGTGTCCATCATTCTCCCCAAGGCCCGTCCCCATTCCCCTCCCCTTCCCTGCTGTATCAACCGTCAGTCCCCTCTCCCTCCTGCCTCATCCATCTCTCCTTTGCCACTGACTTTTTCCTGACTAAAACATTCTGAAAAAACATCTCCCTCTATTTTCACTTTAGCCTACAGCACTTGGGCTCCATCCCACTGTCCCACTAAGAGAGCTCCTACTCATGGTGTTATCTTTGACTTTTTTCTCTTCCTACTCAATGTGCTTACCCTGGAGAATGACATTGACTTTATAGCTTTAATTGCTTAGATACTGACAAAACTCACATTTAAATGTTCAGTCTAGACCCATTCCCCAAGTGTCAGTGAGAATGTCCAACAGGTGGGCAGCTTCATGTCCATTTGCCACGGGCACCTCAAGTTAAGGTGTCCCCAACTCAGGCTCTATTTCTACCTCCAACCTTGTCCTCCCTCTGGTATCCCCAACTCAGTGAATGCTATCACTGCCCTCCCAGATGCTTCTGGTCACTACATTCAATAAATCACTCCTCCTTGACATTTTAAAGTCATTCTCCTCTTTATTCCCACTGCAGCCCTGATCTTATTTCCAATTCTCATAGTTTCTCATTGGGATCCCTTCAATGACCAATTTGCTATGTCCTAGGTTTGTTTTCTTATTCTTTACTTATTCTTCTAATTTTTCTACAATGGGAATTTATTAATAATACATTCCACACAAACAATAAAACACTATTTTAAAATAATATCCATGCAATACCCCTGCCTAGTAGTTCACAGTTGCCCAACTCTGCCAGCAGGCTGCACCGGCTTATAAAACTGGACACACTCCTCAGGCCACCAGAATACATTTCTACCTCCCTGTGTTATGTGCTGCTCCCTGTGCCACTTAGCATCATCATCTGAGCGCACTGTTTGCAGGCGGCACGGCAGGAAACAGGAAGGTACCCAGGATGCAAGAGTCAAGGTTCAAATCCTACTTCTGCTAATAAGTTGTGTGATGTGAGCAAGTTGCTTAGTCTCTGAGCCTCTGTTTCCTCACCAGGGCCATGGGGATAAAATCCCCTATGTCCCAAGCCAGTGACGAATCAGCAAGCTATCGTATGTGACAAGGTTCTAGCATGGCTCTTTCAGAGTAAGCACTGAGCCATGGACCATGCAAGAAAAGCCCCAATTCACAGCTGTCACTTTCTTCATGGCCTAACTCCAAAATACTACTTTCCTTCTGCTCTGATGTATCTTTCCTTAAATTATTATGCTTTTGTAGACTCATCTTGTCTCCCCAGACTGTAAGTGATCTTAAGGCGTGGAGTTCGCCCTCCTCCTTCCTCGGTGTTTCCCTCCACCCAGTCCTGGATAGTCTCTGCCCAGAGACTGCCTGCCAAATGCACAGAGTTACTAATGCAGGATTAACAAAGGCTTGTGCTCAGTTCTTGGCCAAATCTGAAATTTACTTTCTAGGCTATGAGAACAGACAAGGGTGTTTTATAAAGCAGGGATGGGGGTAGGCAGCAGGGAAGGGGACATGCAGGGGCTGAGGGCGGGGCAGGGAGCAACTTACCTTTACACTGCAAACCCTGCCGCAAGAGGCCCCAGAGGAGGGACCCACAGTGATCGCAGAAGGTGGGGACCTTGTAGTTGTGGATACCGAACTTGTGGGGCATGTTGACGCTGAACCGCTGGGAGCCCACCTGCAGGGATGGCAAGACACAGGGTCACGACCGAGCTCCTCCGTGTCCCAGAGGGCTTGTCATCAGAACTCTTGCAGAACTTCTTTCCGAGAGAGCATGTGTCATTGTAGGTGGCAGGCCCTAGCTTGGCTCTGAAAGCTGCCCTGAGGTGAAAAGAGCCCCATCCTGCCCCGGCCTTGGCTCCTGATGCTCTTAACTCATTGTTGGCTGCTCCATTTCACTGTGCAAGACCAGGCCTGCTCCCCAACATGGTCCCCTCCAGGACTTCAGGACTTCAAGCAATCACAGTACAGTGTCCTCAATGTGTACCTCAGGCCAGCTGCAGTGGATCATACCTATAATCCCAGCACTTTGGGAGGCTGAGGTAGGCAGACCACCTGAGGTCAGGAGTTCAAGATCAGCCTGGTCAACATGGTGAATCCCCGTTTCTACTAAAAAGACAAAAATTAGCCGGGTGTGGTGGTGCCGCCTGTAATCCCAGCTACTCGGAAGGCTGAGGCAGGAGAATTGCGTGAACCCAGGAGGCAGAGGTTGCAGTGAGCCAAGATCGTACCACTGCACTCCAACCTGGGTGACAGAGCAAGACTCTGTCTCAAAAAAAAAAAAAAAAAAAAATTTGCACCCTTAAATACTGCTGTGTGCCTGGAAGACCCACCGAGGCAAAAAGCCTCTAGGGAGCTCAATGGTGAACACGGGATTCTGTGCCGCAGCGTGGAAACCCTGCACAATGTTGTGGAACACGGGATTCTGTGCAGCAGCGTGGAAACCCTGCACAATGTTGTGGAACACGGGATTCTGTGCAGCAGTGTGTAAACCCTGCACAATGTTGTGGAAACTATGGGTCAGTTAGGACGGACAACAATTAGGAGGAAGATGGCTAATACAGTGTGGTGAACACTAAGAATGCTCAGGTCTCAGCGCTGACCACACACCAGGCACCATTATCTCAGCTAAACCTCACCACCACCCTACAGGGCAGAGGTCCATGATTGCCCCAACTTCACAGAAGAGGAAATGAAGGCACAGCAGGATCAAGAAAGATGCCTGTAAACTGACAAGAAACAAACACGGGCTTCCATCCCCATGAATCTGCATTCAGATCCCAGGCTTTTTAACCACTATGCTGCCTCCTACTGATTATTTAAAAGGGGTAAAGAGATGGTGGCAAGACAGAAGGGGAAGGAAGAGGAACAGAAGTCTAGGTGTATGATCGGGGGCCTGGGTCTGCCATGACCCACTCATGAGTCTCAGGCAGGTTTACTGACTTCTCGGAGCCTTGGATTTCTCAGGTGGCAAATAAGGATGGCCCCCCACCCCATCCCACCCAGTGCCACAGGATGGCGGGGTCAATGAGACCGCAGGGTTGGAAGAGGCTAGAAGCATAACACATTTCATGGAAGCAAGGGTCTGCTGGGCTACTTTTCTGGGTCATTTCTGCCCCTCCACAGTGCTACCCTTCATCTGTGTCTCTAGTGGAGCAGCTGCACCCCCAGCCCATCTCAGAATCGGCAGGAGACCATCACCCAAGACACCCATGGGCTGGGGAGGAGATCACTCTTGCTACGCCGGGGATTAGGAAGTGGCTGACATGTGGCAAGGCTGGGCCTCAGCTCCCTAGCTGACTCATGAAGGAAAGGCCCCCATGGGGGACTAATGAGGGGGGACATGAGAGCTGGAAAGGGAGCTCGACTTGAATACAAGCGTGAAGATAAGTTCCCTAGCACCCAGTTCCAAGGAATGGCTGATCCTTCCATTGGGCCAAGATTTCACTGATCCCTACTGACATGGATGGTCTACCACTTAGGGTCTTGCCTGGGAACAAGAATGTCAGCTCTACTGAAAACAACTGTACTCACCCATCCTTAGATGCGTAGCTTAGGTGTGCCTGTTTGTGAATGTAGACTTGTTGCCTCTGCCATGGTCTCTCTCACTGCTAAGGAAGTATGAGATTACTGTGCCCACTCTATTCCTACACAAACCCTGAAGGCATGGTGGCCCTATACTGAGAATACAATCTTGGTCTCTTAGGAATCACCTCATAGGGGTATGAATGACAGACTAAGGTGAAAAAGTGGGGAAGTTGTCCCAGGTTGCCAAGAAATTCAGTGTGGGGGTGGAAAGAGCTACATGACCCTCAGCTGGGACCACTTAAAACTCTAAGGTATCAGAGAACAGAGGGAGGAGGATGAAGGAGCCCACACAAGAGCATGCCACAGCATCAGACCGACCGAGAGGCCAACACAAAGATGGCATGCATGCAGGGGGACATGTCACACGTGTGCTTGCTGAGGAGGACACAGATACAATGGGGTGAGTAAGATTCACAGAGAGAACATGGAGAGGAAGAAAACGGCAGGAAGAATTGTGAGATTCAAGAAGAAAAAGGTGACACCAGTGGAGATAGAGCATTGTTTGGTTACCACACCTGGAAGTACAGGCAGGGTGTGAGTCCACCACTTGCTAAAGACACACAGACATGAGACGGGGGTGGACCAGAGTGTTCATGGTGCAGAACACCCAAGAAGCCCATCACCAGAGCACCTTTTAATAGGAAGGAGGGCATTGAAAGCATGGTGTTTAGGGCTACACGTGTTTGTGGCGTGTATGATGTGTGTATGCACAGGCATCAGACTAAAGGTGGTTA
>NW_012107986.1:151034-151608 GCF_000951045.1 Mandrillus leucophaeus | reverse complement strand
GCTCCATTTCACTGTGCAAGACCAGGCCTGCTCCCCAACATGGTCCCCTCCAGGACTTCAGGACTTCAAGCAATCACAGTACAGTGTCCTCAATGTGTACCTCAGGCCAGCTGCAGTGGATCATACCTATAATCCCAGCACTTTGGGAGGCTGAGGTAGGCGGACCACCTGAGGTTAGGAGTTCAAGATCAGCCTGGTCAACATGGTGAATCCCCGTTTCTACTAAAAAGACAAAAATTAGCCGGGTGTGGTGGTGCCGCCTGTAATCCCAGCTACTCGGAAGGCTGAGGCAGGAGAATTGCGTGAACCCAGGAGGCAGAGGTTGCAGTGAGCCAAGATCGTACCACTGCACTTCAACCTGGGTGACAGAGCAAGACTCTGTCTCAAAAAAAAAAAAAAAAATTTTGCACCTTCAATACTGCTGTGTGCCTGGAAGACCCACCGAGGCAAAAAGCCTCTAGGGAGCTCAATGGTGAACCCGGGATTCTGTGCAGCAGTGTGGAAACCCTGCACAATGTTGTGGAACACGGGATTCTGTGCAGCAGTGTGGAAACCCTGCACAATGTTGTGGAAC
>NW_012107986.1:143421-149029 GCF_000951045.1 Mandrillus leucophaeus | reverse complement strand
ACAAGCGTGAAGATAAGTTCCCTAGCACCCAGTTCCAAGGAATGGCTGATCCTTCCATTGGGCCAAGATTTCACTGATCCCTACTGACATGGATGGTCTACCACTTAGGGTCTTGCCTGGGAACAAGAATGTCAGCTCTACTGAAAACAACTGTACTCACCCATCCTTAGATGCGTAGCTTAGGTGTGCCTGTTTGTGAATGTAGACTTGTTGCCTCTGCCATGGTCTCTCTCACTGCTAAGGAAGTATGAGATTACTGTGCCCACTCTATTCCTACACAAACCCTGAAGGCATGGTGGCCCTATACTGAGAATACAATCTTGGTCTCTTAGGAATCACCTCATAGGGGTATGAATGACAGACTAAGGTGAAAAAGTGGGGAAGTTGTCCCAGGTTGCCAAGAAATTCAGTGTGGGGGTGGAAAGAGCTACATGACCCTCAGCTGGGACCACTTAAAACTCTAAGGTATCAGAGAACAGAGGGAGGAGGATGAAGGAGCCCACACAAGAGCATGCCACAGCATCAGACCGACCGAGAGGCCAACACAAAGATGGCATGCATGCAGGGGGACATGTCACACGTGTGCTTGCTGAGGAGGACACAGATACAATGGGGTGAGTAAGATTCACAGAGAGAACATGGAGAGGAAGAAAACGGCAGGAAGAATTGTGAGATTCAAGAAGAAAAAGGTGACACCAGTGGAGATACAGCATTGTTTGGTTACCACACCTGGAAGTACAGGCAGGGTGTGAGTCCACCACTTGCTAAAGACACACAGACATGAGACGGGGGTGGACCAGAGTGTTCATGGTGCAGAACACCCAAGAAGCCCATCACCAGAGCACCTTTTAATAGGAAGGAGGGCATTGAAAGCATGGTGTTTAGGGCTACACGTGTTTGTGGCGTGTATGATGTGTGTATGCACAGGCATCAGACTAAAGGTGGTTACACAAAAGAATGAACTCAAAGTTTTGTCCCTAACAGCTCAGTAACCCGGCAGAGGGCACGCCCATGACCCTGAGGGGCCAGATATGCTGACACTAAAGGAGACTGGCCTTGGGAAGCACAAGATGGTGGCGGGGAGAGCCAGGACTGGCAGTCAACTCTGCCAAGCTAAGAAACCCAGAGCCTCCCTCTCTCAGTCCCTGGCAATTTGTCCCTGGTGGTACATGCCAAGTTTGGGAACACACTTCACTGGAGACTTCTTCTCACTGCTCAATATGCCAGGAAAGACAGTCAGAAGAACTGGGTCGCAGATCAAGCTGGGTTCTGAACATTTCAAATCTCAATGCTTTAACGTGCATGGCATAGACTCCTATGGGACCTTTCCCTCCAAAAAGTGCAGATGAGCTTTAGAGTCCTGCAGAGTCAGAGACCTGCAGGTGATGAGACTGAGATCCTTGAGGGAACGATTAGTGTACTCCTCTTTGCTTCCATGGGACACAGCATAGCGCCTGTCACACAGGACATACCCAATAAATGCTCAATGGAATGTCCATAGGAAGGAAATAAGGCAGACAACAAGCAAGCCATCTCTTTCATTTCCCTGTGAAAACAACAATGATGTACTGGGGTCATGATCCTAGACCAGGAGTCAGGAGGCGCAGGCACTGGCTTGCAGTTTTAATCACAAGAGAGCCCCTGCAAACAACGTTGGTGCTCTGGGCTCAGACTACCCTTCACGGACATGGAAGGCTCAGTCTAAGCCTTGTCCTTTGCTGCTTTCCCGAGACAGCATGAAAGCAGAAGAAGAGAGAAGATGGGAAATGCCTGAAATGCCAGGATGCTATTTGACTGAATTATTAAGGAGCAGGCAGAAGGTCTCTGTAAGTCAGTCCCGTTGGAAGTCAAATTGTGGACCAGCTGATTATAAACCTACCCAGGGCCTTTCTCTCTAACCCCCAATTATAATAGCCTATGACTACACAGAATTTATTTCCCCTAGAATTAAGAGCATGCTTTTGAAATCAAGTGTTCTGATAATACCTACATCCACATTCACAACTGTCATCTTCCTCAAAAAGGTTTTTTAATCTATCAGTGGGACTATCATTCTCCTCATTGCTCAGTTAGGAGAACCTAGCTTCACTGTTGCATTTTCCTGCTTCCTTACCTCTACCAAACTAGGCAATCAGATGCTAGTTTCTAAGATGAAGAGACAACACATAGTGCAGTGGTCAAGGGCTCAGGCTTTAGAACAAACTGCCTGGGTTTGAATGTGGCTCTTAGCTGTGTGATTTGGGGCAGGTTAATTTTACTCTCTGTGCTTCTATTCTGTTGTAAAATGAAGATAATAACATCTACCTCATTAAGCTTACTATGCGGTTAAATAATATATGTTAAAGTACTTCAATCAGGGCATGGTAAGTGCCCAGTGAATGTTGACTATTTTTATTGCCGTGGTTATTGCCACCTCCTAAGTATTCCTTGGGCTTGTTCATTCCACACCATTCCCCCATCAGCTCATTAAACATAAGGTTCCTGCTTGTGTTTCTATTACTGTTTATTACCTGTGAGGAGCTAGTGATACATCGGTTAGCCACTTTAGTTCTGATGAGATGATGAAATAAAATAATTCATATTTTTCTTGTGGGCTTGAGCGCTGGGCTCACACTGTACTTGGCATAACATCCAAGGGGATAGAACTGACTTGGACCTGTGCTCATCCTGCGGATGGTGTCTCATACCGGAAGACTGCGGACAGCTCCCTTTGTTTTTTATCAACACAATGAAATGAAGGGTCTCAGGCAGAGAAGGTTTTCTTGGGAACCACAGAAGAGGCGGTGAAGGGAGGCGCTGGCAGTGAAGAAGCCCAGAATTTCTGTGTCACACTTACCTGGTCGGGGGTCTCCTGCTTCTTTAACCCAGCACACTTGGTGATGATGAGCTCATGGCACCGCTTGTGGACCACACAGGTGCAAACTGCAAATAGCAAAGACAGGAACACTGAGCGATACTCGGGGAAGGGAGTATCCCTCCCAGGATCTATTCAGGGCTTGGTGGATGGACAAGGGGGGCCAGGCCCCTTCTGCCACTGAGTCTTAATTTAATACCCTCCTGAAAGTCTTTCATGCGGCTATTTCTAAACACTGTGCTATCAGAGCCATCAGAGTTTCCTAAATGCTCCAGAGAGCAAGGTAACATTTATATTCAAAGGACATCAGCAGTTTTCTCCAGTTCAGGGAGTACTGATCAATCTTTTCACTTCAATATGCCAAGGTCAGGGAAAAACTTCCTTCCCGCCCTCCCATGGAGCATTGCCTGTTAGAGGTGTTGTAGTGGCCTCGCGCCCCACTCGGGACCATGCAGGGTGGCTGATGCGACAGGGGGAACTGCAGCTGGCGGTGCAGAGGTTCTGAGGCTTTTTTATCTGACTGTGTCCTGATATACCAAACTTTAAAATTCCCATCGACTTTAATACGTCCACAAGAAGTGGCCTATATTTGTGTTGTTAGTGTCATAGGGCAATGTGGGCAGTAGGTGGCTGAAGAGGTAAGTAACTGTTTGTGTGCATGTTACCCCAAAGAACAGCAACTTCCACCAGACACTACCCCATGGGTGAGACTCAGCAGTGCTGGGTGAGGAGATAGAAAAACCTCTCTGCTCTAACCTCAGTGAAACCACCACATGACCATGCCACATTTCCACCCTCCAATTTTGTATAGCTTAATCTTGCATTTGTAGTCAGTTAACTGGAAAGGAATAATCTTAGTACCTTCAAGTGAGCTTTAAATTTTTCAGGGCTAATGATCATACAGCTGAGACCCAAAAAAAGGGATTCGACAAGGACCTTTCAGTGATACCAAGTACAACGAGCAGGCGAGGAAGCTTCTCTAGGGAGGGAGAGAGGGAGAGAGCTGGCAGAATACACAGACCAGTTCAGGACAAAGTGGGACTTTCAAAGAGCCTCCAACTGAAGCAGTATGTCTCTTTCAGAAAGATGAAAGTGCCACCTGCTCCAGCTGGGACACAAAGGCTGGGTGGATCAGGGACCTGCTGAGACCACAAGGACACCTGGAGACGGGTGGCACCTGCAAGATACCTCCCATATATATTCCCATATATGCAGAAGTAATGGCTAAGTGGGAACAAAGAAAGCAGGGGCCTGCCTCTTGGAGAGGAAGTATAAGGAAGTATAAGCATGCAAGCTGTGGAGAGCCTCCAAATGTCATCAGACCCAGCACCTGTCTCCTATGGGTGCCAGTGATCTGGATCTAACCATGGGCCTCTGAAGATTTAGTTCATAAATGCCTCTTACCTTGACACTGGTATCCCTGCTTTCCTATGACACCCCTGAAAAGAAGAATAAATTTTTTTTTAAGTGAAATCTTACCAGGTCAAAAAACAAACAGAAAAACCACCCAATTCGGGCCACCACCCACATTGCACCAAGTACGTGGAGTATGCAGAATATGGTAATTTCTCTCCCACTTGCAAGGTGCCTTAAATGTCTCCTTCCAGAAGGCCACAGAGGGCAGCTCCAGTGCTTGTGGACGGTGCAAGGTTTGGTCAGCGTCAGAGCTTGATTTCGTACACAGAGAGCCATTCTTGTGCAGTCAGCAATGTTCTAGAAAGTCACAAACGACCCTGCTTGCTCTTGGTAGGCACTGAGCAGTCAAGCATACCTTTCCTCATGGACAGAATGGACATTCCTCTTCTCCCAGCACCAGGACATGCTCTGTGGGCCCTCTAACTGTGGAAGAGTGCTGCAGCTGGCTCGTAGATTTCCCTGGGCAGTCCAAAGACCACCAATGATTCTAAGCCAATCTGTGCCCCGAACTGGGGGTTCAAGAGGTTGTCTAGGTGAAGGCCAACATTAGAGGTTCCTTCCATGGCCAGAGTGGTATTCCCAGGGCAAGACATAAAGTCAGCATGGACACAGAACAATCACACAAACCTGGCCTTACCCCTGTCCTTATATACTAACTACAGCTGGTCAGGGAGCTCCCTGCAGTTCCCAGCCCAGTGGAAGCCAGAAGTTATTCAAGTTCCACCCCAGGGAACCTAGAGCTCAGTGGCCTTCACCCATGGGCTTAGAGGAGACCTGAATCTGTAAGACCAGCCACTCAGTTCATGACCAAATATAGCAAGTAAAGGTCAGACAGCTGGGTCTGCCCTGGTAATTGGAAGTATCTGTGGCTGGAATGGGGCATTAATTCTGCCTCAGTTGGGCTGGGCTTGCTCTGAGCTATATCATCTCAGATGTCTACGCCAACCTGGATGATTGACTTTGTGACATCGCAAGGATAAGACAAGTGACTCCTGGACACCTGGAATCCAAGGGGTCCTCAGAGCCCAGTGCAGATGTCCCTGGCTGGGTTCATACTGCCTCACTCGCCCTCCCTGGCTGGATCCAAGGGTTCATGAAGGCAACCTCTACCTCAGCTTCAAAGAGCTCAGACAGCTTGCCGGAAAGGCTGCTGCGGTGTCAGGAAAAGTACAAACGTTAAAAGTCAGACTGCTAGGGGTAGAATCATACTTCTGACACTTCCTAGCTGGAGGACATCAGGCCAGTCTTATTTTCATTTCTGAGCCTTGGTATTGTTAGTGGAATGGAGCTGGTCATGGATCATCTTTATCCCTGCCCCTCTCCTCCTTCCAGATTTTT
>NW_012107986.1:115401-142546 GCF_000951045.1 Mandrillus leucophaeus | reverse complement strand
AGTCACAATATCCTTGTTGGTTATAAAATCTTAACTCCTTTGATAAGATAAAACTCTAGGTATAAAGTTGCCAGAAACCATCACTTCTTTCCATGTATTTCCTCCCATGTACTAAACACACACTTAGCCCTCCAGAATAGTCCCCTGCATTCACATAAGGAAGAAACGAGGCATGCCAGCATTCTTTAAACGAGGTGCATAGTCTCCCCTACCCCATCCCCGACTTCTTGCCACAGATATGTTGTAACTAAAGGTTCCCGAGAGAGGCTTACCAGATGAAGTCTCTGCAGTGGGAGCAGTAGGTGGGCTGCCGAAGATAGGTGGCCATGAACTTGTGGCCGTTGACCTGATGGACCCTGCGCCTGACGGCCCCCTGCCGCTTCCTCGGCCGCATGCGTTCCCTGAACACGCGCTCTTCATTGTCTTTAGGGGCTGGGGAAGGACAAGAGCAGGGAAGAAAACAGAGTCTGGGTTAGTGCACCTTCCAAATGAGCTCCCTCCAGAGAGTTACTCCATCCCTGGAAGAGTGGAGCTGGGGTGAGTGGGAGGTAGCCTTTGTGTGCGGAGGGACTCGGGGGTCTGAGGAGTCTCACTGAGCAGCTGGAGTGAGCAAGCACACGCAGGGTGGAAAGGCCCAGAGTGTGCCTGTTCCTGCTACATCCTCAGATTCCATCCAATCCAAATTCTGCTCCAGGCTGGCTGCCCCTTTCCTCCCTACACAGGCTGCAGCTGGTTTCAAGGGCTTGGGGGTCAAAAGGCTCAAGGTTCGCATCTTAGTGCAATTCCTGAGCAGTGTGACCTTGGATAGGTGGTGTTTCCTCCCCCGAGCATCTCAGCGCATCTCCCTCTGTAAATGGCGATGGCAGTGCCGGCCACACGGGTGGCTGAGAGGATGCAATGAGATGAATCTCCGCACCCTGAGCTGCCTAGCTCAAGAAGTAGCTGCCTAATAAATTTGACTTCTTCCTTCTTTCTCTGACCTAGACTAAGCCAACCGAGAGTATTTTCCCAGAGGTCAAAAGGAGAGGGAAATATGACACAGTGAAAGCAGTTTCCCAAAGGCTCAAGACCATCACCATGGACTGTAAGATCCCACTGGGGTCAAAAAGGTCTTCCCTATACCTTCCTTCCCTCTACTTCTGAGACTGCCCGGCCAACTGAGAATGCCTTGCAAGGGGACTCACAGATGATCACAAAAATAATAAAGATAATTGTTATCTTTACATATTTTTGCCCCCTCAAAATTAATATATTGAAATCTTAACCCCCAAAGTGATGCTATTTGGAGATGGGGCCTTTGGGAGGTAATTAGGTTTAGTTGAGGTCATGAGGGTGGGGCCTCCATGATGGGGTTAGTGTCCTTATAAGAGGAGGAAGAGACCGGAGTGAGTGAGCTGTCTGCCATGTGAGCAAGGAAGAAGGCCCTCACCAGAGCCCACCCATACTGGCTCTCTGATCTTGGACATCCAGCCTCCAAAACTGTGAGAAGTCAATGCCTGTTGGTTAAGACACCCAGTCTTTGGTGTTTTGTTATTGCAGCCTGAGCTGATTAAGACAAGGATGACCATGATAAATGTTTATCATGGGTTTATGCTGTGGCAAGTGCTATGCTAAGTGTGTTATATCTTGGTGATATAACACATCTCACTGAACTTTCAAAACAACTCCACTTGAAAGGTACTGCTATTAGCCCCACTTTACAGGTATGCAAAGCGAGAAATAGAGAGTTTAAGTAACCTACTCCTGTTAACACAGCTACTCAGTGGGGAAGCCCAGATTCTAACCCAGAGAGTGAGAAAGAGGCCAGTGTTCCTCCACCCACATGATGCTCTGAAGGACGGCCTGCACTCCTTACAGAAAGTCCCCAAGCTCTCATCTGAGTGGCTCTCATCACCAAAGAGTCCAGCTGCCTGTGGCTTCCCCAAGAACACAGTGGACAGGCTCTGGGATTCTTCCTAGGTTCCTGACACCTTCTAGAAGGTCTCCTAGAAGGTCCCCTGCACAGGTCAGCTTAAAATGCACTGGAAGGCTCTGTGCCCCCAAAATATCTCCAGGCATCAGCGAGTGCTTGACATCTCACCATAACAGGACCAGTCTTCAGGGGAAGAAGCATTGCTCCTTCCTGGACCTCTCTGAATGTAAGGTTCCCTGAAGTGAAGGTCATATGTGTGACCCGAACAACGGATTAATCCAAGGGCATCTTGTTATTGGAGGGTAGGGTAGAGGGAAGGTAAAATTGAAGGTAAAAAGTGAGAACAGGACCAAATGTGCAGTGTGTGCTTTCAAGGAAGCAGCAGCCTCTGAGCAAACTGGAAGCTGTTTATTGGAAATCTGCCCTCGGTGTTCCCACACTGCATCTTCAACACAGGCTCAGATGACCCAGGTGGAGGTCTGCTTGTGGACCCCCTGCTTCTTGACCCCTAGCCTACCTGGGTTTCAAGTGGTGCTTATTGTTTCAAAAAGTCTCTGACATCGCTGACCTTCTGGGTAAAGAAAGCTCACCACCTCCTACCCTGCTCCAACCTAGGGGTCTTGACCTGCTGACTAAATTCTCACAGGAGGACCCAGGTCTGTTCTAGTATAGAGACAGCAACACACACACCTGCAGAAGTATGGCAATCGCTATTTGGTGCTGCCATCATAGGCAAGTTTTTGTTCCACTTCATACTTTCACAATGTTAAGAATGTTCTACTATTTTTATAAGCAAGAACAAAAATGTGATCACCAAAAACCAAATCTATTCAGTAGCCCTTACTTGCTTTAAACTTACCTACAAAAACTCAATCCAGAAACATCAACCCTGGGCATCGTAGGACACAGGATGCAGGTTCTTTTTGTAAAAGAGCATCCTGAACTCCTTTCACAGGATTCGCCATGGAATACATTTGAACAGTAAGCCCATCCCCTAATGCATTTAAGATGCAATTTGATTTACAAATCTCTCAAATTGACTAGTTGTTTTCATCCTGGGAAACTATTTTCAGTTAAAACGATGATGGGACCAATCTAATTTTCTCAAAGGAACACTTATGATGGTGGTTACAGTCCTCCCTAAGAGCCTTATTTCTCAACTTTTTACAGAAATGACTAGCAATGAAACCAAACGTTCTAAACTGTGTTGACATCAATTCAATAGGGCAATATAGCAACCAATTAATTTGACTCCATTCATTTTAAAGCTCTCTCAGCGGGGTGCCCTGATACCTGGGGGGAAGCTGTTCAAAGCTGCTGGGGGTGTGCAGGGGGAGCCTCAGGCACAGGCTAGGCAGACAGCCAAGGATAACTCCTGTAAGTCAGAGTTCTAAGTCCAACTTCCTCCAGGGTTTCTATTACCGTTGCCCTAAAGGAGCATCTGCACTGCCTTTTAAGTCAGATTTGATGTCAGATATGGAAAAACAGAAGGTCACAGGAGGGAAAGAACATGGGTAAACTTCATGCTTCAAGTGAGGCTTGTGTGCAAAGCTACAAAGCAGGTGACATGAGAAAGGGGTTGGAGCCTGTGGCTAGTGAAAACACCCCAATTCCACATTCCTCTGGGCAGGAAAGCCACGGGTCAGGCCAGAGTATCCTCAGTTCTGTCACCCACAGGTGGAGAAGAAAGTGGCCTATAGGATGTGAAAAGGGGAGCTACTAGGTCCCTCAGTTCCCAGGAACCTCTCTACTGGGGCCTGGAGTCCACTACCAGAAAGGGATCCCTTCAGCATTTCCATCCGCTATGAAAGGTCTTTTCCAAAATGTAGCTCCCATATATGTATGAACTTAATTCCTTTGTCCCACTGGTCTATATGTCTGTTTTTATGCCAGTACCACACTGTTTTAATTGCTGACGTTTTGTGATATATTTTGACATCAGGAAATGTGATGCCTCTATCTTTGTTCTTTTCACTCAAAATTGCTTTGACTGTTCAGTCTTTCATGGTTCCATACAACTTTTAGGATTTTTTTTTTCTGTTTTTATTGAAAACACCTTTGAGAATTTGATAGGAAGCATATTAAATTTGCGGTCACTTTCAAAAAAACATTAATTCCTGTATGGACATTTTAACAAACCCTAATTCTTCCAAGCCAAGAAGAGTCAACAAGATCAACAACTCTTGTTGATCTTCAACAAGAGTGCCAAGAATATACAATGGAAAAAGGATATTCTCTTCAATAAATGATGTTGGGAAAACTGAACATCCACATGCAAAAGAATGAAACTGGATCCTTATCTTTTACCATACACAAAAATCACCTAAATGTGGATTGAATACTTAAATGTAAGCCCTGAAACCATAAAGCTCCTAGAAGAAAACATAGGGAAAACTTTCTTGACATTGGTCTTGGCAATGATTTCTTAGATATGACACCAAAAAGGCAACAAAAGCAAAAATAAGCAAGTTGGACTACATCAAACTAAAAAGCTTCTGCACAGCAAAGGAAACAATTGACAGAATAAAAAGGCAACTTGCAGAATGGAAAAAAATCATTTGCAAACCATATATTTGAGAAATATATAATATCCAAAATACCTAAGAAACTCCCACAACTCAATGGCAAAAACAAACAATCCAATTTAAAAACGGGCAAAAGAACTGAGTAGATTTTTCTCTAAAGAAGATATACAAATGGCCAACAGGTATACAGGTATTTAAAAAGATGTTCTACATCACTAATCATCAGGGAAATGCAAATTGAAGCTACAATGAGATGTCACTTCACACCTATTAAGATGGCTATTTTATATATAAATAAACATATATATATATAAAAGATAAGTGTTAGCAAGGCTGTGGAGAAAAGCGAATGCTTGTTCACTGCTGATGGGAATGTAAAATTGTACAGCCACTATGGGAAACAGTATGGAGGTTCCTTAAGAAACGAAAAACAGAACTACCATTTAATGCAGCAATTTCACTTCTACAAATCCAAAGGAATGAAAATAAGGACCTTGAAGAGTCCTCATGCATCTGCACTCCCACATTCACTGCAGCATCATTCACAATAGCCAAGACATGGAAGCAACCTAAATGCCCATCTATGGATGAATGGTTAAAAAAAAATACGGTGTATTCATCACGTACACACAAAAGAAAACACAAGGCAGAACGGTATGTTCCAAATATTTAGAAAACATTAACATTGGTCATTCATTGACACTGGTGGAATTACAGGTGATTTTTACTTTTCTCCTTGTGCTTCTTTGTATTTTCTAAAAAGAATCTCTATTGCTGTTTTTAAAAAGATACAACAAACAATGAGAAACCATAATTCAAAAGAGATTGTCTTCTCAAATGAATGACTTACACTAAGGCGCAGTGTTCTACTGTCTTCAACCCTAGTTACACAGTTGACTAAGTAAAAGCCAAAGAGAGCCACCTGATACTTTTATGAAGTGTAAGGCTAAAGGAAAGCTGAAGCAGAGTTCTATGTCCTTAGCATAGCTTTCTTCCTTGATGTAAATAAAATGCTTTGTTACAATTTCTAAAAAAAGAAAAAAAAAAAGAAAATATGGTGTATTCATGCAATCGAATGTTACTCAGACACAGAAAAGAAGGAAATCCTGCCATTTGGGGCAACATGCATGGGAGGATATTGGCTAAGTAAAATAAGTCAATGGTAGGACAAATACTACATGATACCACTTATATGAGGAATCGAACGTGGTTGAACTCATAGAAGCAGAGAGCAGAATGGTGGTTGCCAGGGGCTGGGAGAAAGGAGGAATCGGGGAGATTTTAGCAAAGAGCACCAAGTTCCAGTTATGCAAGATGAATAAGTCCTAGAGATTGTGCAGCTTTGTGCCTATAGTTAACATACTGTATTGTATACTTAATTTGCTAAAAGGATAGATCTTAGGTTAAATGTTATCACAAAAAAATAAATAAAATGCAACTCTCATAGTAGAGGTAATATGTATGTGTCTGATGTATCAAATAATAGATACACAAATGTATGTATATGTGTATGTACATATAGTATGTATACTTTATATTATATATTGATCCATAATATAGTATATATAATATGTATGATACATACATATATAGTTTTGCTGAACTATTTGAAGGTTACAGATGTAGTTCTTCACTCTTAAATACTTCAGTCTTTATCTCCTAAGAACAAAGACATTCAGCTACATAATCACAATAACAGAGTCAAGAAATTTAACATTGATATGGCATTATCTAATATATAGGTCGTATTTGAATTTTCCCAATTGTTTCCCAAGTGTCCTTTGTAGTTTCTAATTTTCATCCAGGAGTTACCTAGAGCTCATGCCTTGCATTTGGTTGCCACATCTTCTTAATCTTAGTCTAGAACAGTTTCCTTTACTGTTCTAGATACATAAATGTATCCTTTTGATGATACATCTATGTAGCATCCAGGATGTTGTCATATTGAATGTTTCACAATCTGAATTTCTCTGATTGTTTCCTCCCAATTAGTTTCTGATTAAATGGCAAGACCACCACAAAGGCCTATGGATCAACAAATTGAAATATATACATCAAGATCCCCGTAGATAACAGCTTAAATGACACAAACGTAAAATTTTCATAAGATATTTACTATAATCAGGAATTTTAAAATGCAAAGCAGAACAGTTTTGGCATACCACTGACATACCATTTAATACCTAAAAAAGTAACCAATTTGTTTTAAAATTATTTTCCATTATTGGCAAGTCTACTATGAAACTGACTTATTCATTCACTGCTAGAGGCAATGCCAGTTGGCAAAATGTTTTCAGAAAGCAGTATCACAAGACACAGAGACCACACAGGAAACGCCTCAAAGAGATTCACATCCTTTGATTTGGCAACTCCTTAGGAATTAACTCTAAGTCAATAATTAAACAAACTAAAAACCATATCCTTATAGATGTTTCCCTTTGCATATCTATATTAGCCAACAAACAGAAATGACTTGACTGTCTACTATTAGGCAAATGGTCTGATAAATTACATTACATTGACAGCAACTTTAAAAGGGTGAGGAAAGACCACAGAAACCTGGAGAAATGTGATGTAATATTGTGAAAAAAGAATGAACAATAATACACCTCTATGTCAAGCAAATTTGCAGGCTGAAGATAAGAACGGTGCTCCACTAGGATGATGGGATTAGATAGGTTGACATTTGAAAAAGTGTTCTCTAATGCTCTTTAATGACTTTTTAAAGCTTTCACTTGCCTAAAAAGCATTAGGTAATGAGGTGTTCCATCATGCTGCAGGAGTGGGGGGCTGCTTGGCACAAACAGGAGGTGAGGGAACTGCAGCTTGTCGTGGAGAAGGGGAAAGAAGAGGGAAACCACCAGCTTCCCAGCTGCCTGTGCTTCTGGACTGAGTAAACGCCGGGCCCGCTGCACACCAGAGTTACTGGACCCATCCCCCTTCACCTCTGAACCGCTCCAAAAGATGCTGGCACTGGACGCACTCAGCCATGCTCAAACACAGTGACAGTTCATTTGCCGTGACCTCTGAGGCAACACCAAGGTTGGCTGACCTCCCAGAGGACCCATTTGGTTCTTTGGAGGTCCCTTGTTTTATGCCTGCATCTGCCTCACTGCAGAAGGGGTGAACTTGAGTCAAGGAAAGGCCAAGACAAAGCTGGATAACTTTTGGGAAGCTTTCTGTGGAAATGCAGAACTTGGCTGTACAGATGTAACAAGAATTCACAAAGGCATAAGGCTAAGCAGGGACGTCCTCTGAAGCAGCTTCAAGACCCACAGTAACCCCAACCTCCAACAACATTCCAGGGATGGTTTCTCCTTGATTCAATTAGGCTATGAACTTCAAACTCCAGAAGCTTTTATATCAATGAACATTTTACGGCCCCAGTGCACAGGATTATCTCTCACAGGCTGTAGGCAGGTGGCAAGAACAGCAAAAAGGGGTCTGTACTGTGCAGTTCTTCTTCTGTTTGTCTAACTTCACCTGGCCCCTTTTCCTTGGGGGTGAGACTTCTCAGTCTGCACCAGAGGAACACTCAGGGACTCAGGGAGAGACAGCCCCTGGTGCCAAACCCTAGACCACATTTTCTGGCCAGTCTGGTCACTGAAGTTTTCACTGTTCCACTGTCCTTTCTCTTACCCACCACATCTCCTCCCACACAAAAAACAAGCTGGAAAAACTGAACACCCTCCTCATGTGGGCTCATGGGCACCCACAACCTCAGTGTTCTTAGGATGCCTTTCAGTTTAGGAATAGTCAGCAGAGAATTTCTTTAAAAAAAAAACAAAACTTTTTTTTTTTATTTCAATAGCTTTGGGGTACAAATGGTTTTTGGTTATGCAGATGAATGATATGGTGGTGAAGTCTAAGATTTTAGTGCACCTGTCACCTGAGTAGTGTACATTGAACCCAATAGGTAGTTTCTCATCATCACCTCCCCCCCATCCTTCCCCTTCTGAGTCTCCAATGTCCATTATACCACTTGTACACCTTTGCATACCCTTAGCTTAGCTCCTACTTTTAAGTGAGAACATGCAGTCTTTGGTTTTCAATTCCTGAGTTACTTCACTTAGAATAATGTCCCCCAAGTCCATCCAAGTTGCTACATAAGACATTATTTCATTCTTGATTATGGCTGAGTAGTATTCCATGGTATGTATGTTATGTATGTGTGTGTGTGTGTGTGTGTGTGTGTGTGTATCATTTTCTTTATCCACTCATTGGCTAGTGAGCACTCAGATTGATTCCATATCTCTGCAGTTGTGAATCTCTAACAGTGAATTTCTAACACACACCAACGTATGCCTGGATGCCAGCAATCCCTTCTAGAGTGCATGGAGCAAGAACTGCCAAGAACAAGGGTCAACCTTGCCTGGGCCAGACTTGCCAACATGCATGATCTCAGGGCACCACTGTCATTCCTCACTGCAGGACAGTCCCCTACCCTTTGTGTTCAGGGCACATAGGGATCTTTCCCAAGGCAGGTGCACTGTGGGATCCTCTTTCTTTTCTCTGAGCTCTCTCTTTTGACCTCCCCTTTCTGCCAGTATGGTTGAATGAGGTGTTAACAGACTGGACAAATTTTGTTCTTTCCCAAAACCTGCCTAATATCCTTGAACAAGTCATTTAATCTCTTTGAG
The DNA here is from genome assembly GCF_000951045.1 of Mandrillus leucophaeus. Lineage (NCBI taxonomy): Eukaryota > Metazoa > Chordata > Mammalia > Primates > Cercopithecidae > Mandrillus > Mandrillus leucophaeus. The sequence continues at coordinate 133,469 of NW_012107986.1, read as the reverse complement.
CCACTGTTTTCCTATGTTATCTATCAGGAGAGGGGCAATTCCATGGCTCAACCCAAACCTCAAGTTGAATGGAGCAGCACAGACCCATGTTGGATCCCGAGGCAAAAGGAAAAAAAGAAAAAAGTGAGTCATCCTGACTGTATTTTTACTTCAAATTTTGTTATTTCCTTCATTAATCTGATTTTCTAAACTACTACATTACAATATTATTTATCTTGATTCCTGAGACTTGGGGCGGCCCTAAATTCTGCTTGCACCACAGTCCTGACCTTGACTATAATGGTTGATAAAGGCCCACGTGAAGTTCTCCTTCCTAAGCACACCAGGCTTCGCAAAGGTGGTGGGAGGGTGGCTCCTGTTTGCCCTTCTCTCCCTCTGCTGGTCTACTGTGGGGTGGTAGGTAAGCTTCCAGGACCTCCTTCACCCCAGGGGACACTCCAGAATGGCCCCCAAAATCGATAGTGTAAGGACCAGAAGTGACAGAGAAAAAATACTGCCAAAAATGTGATTGGTTCAGATGGTGACTGTTGAATTTCGCCTGGCATCTAGCACATGCTGAAGGGAGGGTTTTCTCCTCCTATGACCATGGCAGTGGGGTTTGGAGCCGGCTCTGGATCCTGTAGTACACACCACTCCACATCTGGGGACTACACATAGTAGCCTGAAATGGCCACCGTGGGGGCCTTTACAGGAAAATCAACAAACGCTACAAATCAGGACTTCCTTGGGGAGGTTGTTGTTAAGCATTTACCACCAGCACACTCCTGGCCCTGAGGAGATCAGACGTATACAGCCATGGTTCAGGTTCTTTCTCTTTTATCTTTCCAAAAACAGGCTGTATCCACCAAAGCCGTGGCTTTAGTTATCCAATACTGACTTCCAGAAACCCTGCATCTCTCTATCTCCCTGGAGCCAACAATGCCTCACTGAGGAAGAACGACAGCCTCAGCCCTGACCCTGTAGAACCTGCTCTGATGCTCCCTTGTGGCCCCCACCCTGCTGGGGTTCAGCTACCCCCAGATGTTACATACCTGCCACTGTAAGAGGGAGTATCTGCCTTATCTCTCCCACACCCCATCCCATAAGGCTTTAGGACAGCTCACTCCATCTCCAGACTGGGAAAACTGTCAGGAAGACTGGGCTGGGCGAGAAACACTGACTTAGCTCTAGAACAAAATCAGAAATGGGACTAGATTGAGGAAAAGCCTGGGGTTGGGGTGGGGGGCAGCTCATCGGGAGGCTTTTCTTGGAATCCAGGTAAAGAGTGATTACAGTCTTCAAGATAAATTTTACAACACAAAGAAAGCAATTCAACTGTCCTGGTATTTTGGTCTAAACAACTGTCAAACCCTGGATATTCAAAAGCCGAAAGATGCCAGCTAGCATTTATGCGGCCCCTGCCAGATGCTGAGCATCATTCTAAGCACCTTAAGTGTATGAGGTACTACTATCTGACACACACGAGATAGTGTCCCACATGCGTGCAAGGTAGTAGCTCACACGTGTGACAGAGCATCACACACATGTGTGAGATAGTATCTCATACACACGTGCATGAGAGCATCACAGGCACCTGCGGTCATGTTAAGCATCTATGAAGTATCAATATTAAATATTCATGCAATATGTGAGCATCTTACATACTTCCTCTAATGTCACAGGCATTACTTTTGGCTCAAAGAGGTTAAATAACTGTCTTGTGAAAGGCCATGCAGCCAACAGTAAAGGTCAGTTTGGGATTTCCCACCCTGGCCCAGCCATCCACATCTCCCAAGGATGGCGAAATAGCCTAGTCTCACTTGCACCAGCTGTGTGTGTAGAAGGTTCCTGTCAGCTGCTGATCACCCACCTCCCCACACATCTGCCCTTGCTTTCACCTAGAGACTTAGAAAAGAAAGCTGAGGGGGACTGATTAAGTCATGGCACACCCACATAATGGAACTTAATGCAGCGGTTTAACAAAGTAGCTATGCCAAGCCCACCAAGAAAGTAAGCAGAAAAAGAAAACTAAGAAACACGTCGATAGTGTGTATTTATTTGTATAAAATGAGGAAAAAAAAGGAATATACTCAAACACATAAGCAAGACTGCGGATGGAAAATTTCTGAAAGGGTATATAATAAGCTATTCATCCTAAAAATGTTTATCATGTGGACACTGGATTCCAGGCAATGTTCTAGGCACAAAGCGATAACCCATGGCTACTCTCTCAATTTTTGTTCTCAGAAATTCTGGATCTGGTCCTTAATAGACAGGTCTCTGCTAACAAAGCAAGGAATTGCCATGATAGTCCAGATTACAGTGGTCATGACTGGGAGGTGCTCCTCACAGAAGCTAGTCTGCAACCTTCCCCTCTCAATCTCTGGGCAGTCTACTGAATTTTCTGTTTCAATAATGCTCTGTTTTGACTTTATAAAGTTACTGGTAAATACGCAAGGTCAATGGAAAGAAAACAAACCAAACAAACCCAGGTACTAAAAATCAAAGCAGCCGCGCCTTTTATTTTGTAATTTTCCATAGAAAAATAGATGATAATGTTTGCAAGTGAAATAAATACTTCATGACAGTGAGTTTTAAATATTGTGTAAATATTTATGCGATGTCAAAGAATATGTTCTACATGTGTACTCCCACAATGCATTAAAGAAAATTTGTTCAAAACAGGAAAGAGGAAACAGCAACTAATTCCCTCAGAGAGATTATTCGATGCTATCTGTATCTTCCCAGAGAGGCACACAATGAGAATCAGAAATATCTGAAAGGAGAGGTTTGGGATTGCCTGCATGTTTTATTCTGCATGTAATCTAATCAGAAGAGAACCGGTGGCATTTCAAGATTAGCGTCTCAAGTTTAACATGAACCGTTGTTTCTTCTTCCTCTTGACTTTCTGAAGGATCTTTGCTGTGTTCATGGCAGGACTTATGCTCTGTCCAAGTACGAAAACAAAACTGCAGCTAGTGTTCACTATATAGGAAAAAAAGAAAAGTGAAAACCTCGGACCTTGATATGGTAGGTACAGCAGCACTAGGGTAAACTGAGGCAAAACATGGTGATTGACAGATAGCGGGAGAAAAGAAGATGCCAAACTCCAATCTCACTGCCCCATGGTTTCTGATGCCAAGCACACTGTGTTGAACACGAAGAAGCACTGAGGAGCAGTGATTTCACTTAAGCAGGAAGCCTGCTAGCCTCTAGTCTATATTCATTCATTCATTCGCCCATTCATTCATTCCCTCCTACATCCATTTACAGTTATATATTAGAGTTATGGTGGAACTTTACTGCGTGCCTCTGGTACCCAGGAAAAATTACTACTTCCAGGAGGAAACCACAGAGCAAAATCCCTCCAGGCAGACCTGCTGAAAGCTCAAAGAGTGCTCCCAGCCTGGGAAATCTGCCAAGTGGGGCACCAGCCAAGGGTGGGACCAGAATCCCTGTTGGTGCCAGTGATGATCTGAGATGAATCACAGGAAACTGAGCAATTGCTGCATTATAGGGCACCTGAGCACAATGGAGCTCACGTTCCATGAGGCCAGGGTCTGGTCACTGTTCATGCTTCTAAAATGCTGTATTAAAACAGGCCAGTGGACAAGTCTAAAAGTCTTAGTAGCATCTCTGCCCATCCCCAGGTGCTGGTTGGTGAACATGGAAAGGGTGTGAATTTGCCAAGTGGAGTGGGACATTCCTCCCTCAAACAAATAACAAGTCTTTTAATGCCATAGGCACTGCAGCCCTAAGGGCTATGGGGTTATTTATTGAAAAACCCACACCCTTCCAGTGCTGTTGGTAGCAGCCATTCCACATCACCCAGTCAGTGGCAGGCCACATTCCATGAGAGTAAAGCAAAGTGACCTCAAGATCACACCCTTCGACGTCACAAGGCTCCCAGCTACCTCACCTTGGGCTCCACAGAGCTTCTCAAAGGAACGTGCCTGCACAATTTCCCAGACTATCACAGTGAGCCAACTTTTTAGTTTCTCAGACTCCTTCTTTACTAAGGCAGTTTTGAGCACTTGCTAATTTTAAAGTCAGAATTAAAAAGAAAAAGAATGGTCTTTCCCAAGAGATCTGGAGTCCCGGCAGGACTCCCAGAACGCTGACCAGGTGGGTATTCTGATTAGATGACCTGGGAAGGAAGAAGAATTTCAGGGAGTCTGAAAATAAAATGGAGATAAAAGGCAATGAAAGAATGGTAAGGCAAAGGAAATGGAGAAAGAGGATAAAAAGAGGTAAAGGTGGCTGAGTGCGGTAGCTCATGCCTGTAATCTCAGTACTTCAGGAGGCCGAGGTGGGAGGATCACCTGAGGTCAGGAGTTCTAGACCAGCCTGGCCAACATGGTAAAACCCTGTCTCTAATAAAAATACAAAAATTAACTAGGCGTGGTGGCATACACCTGTAATCCTGGCTACTCGGGAGGCTGAGGCAGGAGAATTGCTTGAACCCAGGAGGCAGAGGTTGCAGTGAGCCGAGATTGTGCCACCACACTCTACCTTGGGCAACAGAGCGAGACTCAGTCTAAAAAAATAAATAAATAAAAATAAGTAAAGATGATTATTATGCCACCCAGTCTGAGCTGGTAAATACCTAAATGAACCCACATCTTCCCAGAAAGCAGAGGGACTCATTTTACATAACACAATCTACTCTCCCTGGTTTTTTGGTTCCTTCCGATCAGGAAATGAGCTTGCCTTCCTTCCACCCTCCCTTCTGTTGACCCAGGCCCATCTAGTCCCCATGGCAGGGCACTGGGAGATAGACCTCCCTTAGGAAGCTTCATATAGGTGAACAAGCCCCAAGTGTTTCCATAGAAACAGCTAAAATGGCCACAGCTCTTGTGGAACTTGTATCTTTTCCTTTGGCTTCAAAAACCTGCTTCAATTAAACTTTTTCTTACCAGTTTTTATGTTCCACTGAGACTGACCAAAACTCTGCACACGGAGAGAGGGATGAGAAGGTCAAAAGCAATAATGCTTTTCATAACTGAAAGCATCCCAGAATCTAACTCATGCTCCTTCAGGGCTCATGAGCTCTGACACGCACATGCACACAGTGCCTCTCCCTGACACCCCCGCTGCTGGCACTTCTCCCAAGCCAGGGGACATCATAATCCAGGAAATTCGCCAGATTCCCAGTTATTCAGGCCTTAGGGCTTGACAGCTCCTCTCTCCCCCTGAGCTGTCTTCTCTAGTGATACGAGAACGCTGGGAAAAGAAGAGTCACTGTGTGAGGAAAAAAGTCTATTTCTAATAGCTCTGCAACCAACAGAAACATCAGCTAAATGCTGAGCTGCATATCTATAAACTTCCATTTGGAGAACATGAAAACTGCCAAGAGGGGAACAAAAAGGAGGGTGGGGTGGTGGGCGTTTTCAGTTTAATGAACCTGAGAAAAAATTCTGAGGCCACAGATGCTTAAGGGAGATCCATTTAGCTCAGTTCTTGGTGCTAATGAAGTAAAAGTAGAGGCCAAATTCCTCACATGCGTGAGTTATCTTTGTCTAGAAGGTAAATATGATTGGCCACAGGCCCTGACTTAAATCTCAGCCAGACTTTTTATAGATATATATTCTTTAGGGCCCTGAGGGGAAAGTAGGAATGGTTCCCTATTACCCAACTTCTTTCCTAAAATTCACCTTCCATCCTACACCTTGCTGACCTCAGGAAAGCCCAACAGTTGTGTCTTTACCTAAACTGTCACATTCCTAATCCAAAAATCTAAGCCCTGCAGATGGTAGTCACGCACCTGCCTTTTCAGAAGGTTTTGGTTTAAGCAGTACCTGGGAATAGGTAGCAAAGTCGAGGCTGGGGTTGAGGTCTACCAGAGTTTTAAGAATCCCTGGTAGCCGGGCACGGTGGTTCACGCCTGTAATCCCAGCACTTTGGGAGGCCGAGGCAGGTGGATCACCTGAGGTCAGGAGTTCGAGACCAGCCTGACCAACATGGAGAAACCCTGTCTTTACTAAAAATACAAAATTAGCCTGGCGTAGTGGCATATGCCTGTAATCCCAGCTACTCAGGAGGCTGAGGCACGAGAATCGCTTGAACCCGGGGGGCGGAGGTTGCAGTGAGCCAAGATCGCACCATTGCACTTCAGCCCAGGCAACAAAAGCGAAATTCTGTCTCAAAAAAAAAAAAAAAAGAAAAGATTCCCTGGCAATGGAGTAGCACTACCCTGGCCAAGGCAGGCTGCTACACCTCTGAAATGCTAGCAAGCCTGGCTCCTCAACTAAAGCTGCTCCTGAACTCAAAGTCTAAATGGGGCCTCTGCCTGTCCCCGGGTGCTAGTTGGTGAACATGGAAAGGGTGTGAATGTGCCAAGCGAAATGGGACATTCCCCCTCAAACAAATAGCAAACCTTTTAGTGCCATAGGCACTGCAGCCCTAAAGGCTATGGGGTTATAGACACCGACTCACGGAAACTGAATGAGACAATAAATCTTGACTACTATCTTAAGCTGCTACATTTGGGATATGTAAATACTTAATTCAAGAGGTAATAGGTAAATCAGCAGGAGAAAGTTAGGGTAAACATTGGAAGGAAAAATGTTTTTAACTCTGAGACTTGTGCATTTGCTCAACCAAGATTTGCGGGGGAGAAAAAGGAGGTGGGTATTGTGACTACTGTACTCGGTGTTACACATTCCTGCCTATGGAGAGAAGCAGAGGAAGGATCAATGCTATGATAGGTCAGCTTATATTAAAGTCACTATCACATGGAAACCAGGGCCTGTGTAAAAGCGAGTCATGCTGACTTAACTTCTGAGAGCTGGGAATTCAGAGACACTGATCAAGTCCTGGGATCCTAAAAAATAAAGTGATCCCTCTTGCTTCCAGCCCCTCTGTGTTCACTTTACTCCTTAGAGCGAGGCTTTCAACCCTGTTGAAACAGAAAGCCTCTGGAAGGGCTGTTAAAAGTTCAACATAGCTGAATCTCAGATACTTTTTGGAGAGGTTGTGCTGGGCAGGTAGGAAAACTGTAGGGCAGAAAGGATTGTAGGAACTGCAAGGAGAGTGAGTAGGAGCTAAATTTGGGGAATTTTGCAGTCAAAGGCCGATGGGTACTTGGCATCTCTAAAGCAAAAGATAAAATATATTAAAAACGGAATGTTAGAAATAATAGGCACCATTTACAGCAGGGGTCCCCAGTCCCCAGGGGACCACAGTACTGGTCTGTGGCCTGTTAGGAACCCGACTGCACAGCAGGAGGTGATTGTGGGTGAGCAAGCATTACTGCCTGAGCTCCACCTCCTGTCAGACCAGCAGCGGCATCAGATCCTCTTAGGAGCAGGAACCCTACTGTGAACTGCACATGTGGAGGATCTAGGTTGGGGGCCCCTTATGAGAATCTAATGTCCTTCCCCTTCTGCCCCCGACACCGCTCCCTGCCCATCAGTGGAAAAACTGTCTTCCGTGAAACCAGTCCCTGGTACCAAAAGGTTGGGGACTACTGATTTATAGCATAGCAGGTGATTAAACCGTATTTTCTCTATTTCTCGAAAGGATTCTACACGATTGGTACCACTACCTCCACCACACAATGAGGAAACCGGTGCTAAGAAAATCCAAGTGACTCACCCAGGCGTACATAGTTATTAAGTGGTAGAGTTTGATTTGGTCCCAAGGCCAGTCTGGTTCCAAAGTTCATGTCTTTTCCACCATACCACACATATTAAAAAATATGAAATGGAGGTTTTTTCTCCCCTCTTCATCCCAGAAAACAAGCATTCTGTTTGTATTTCTCTAACAGGTGGTTTAAAGATTTTTAAAGTGAACTTTCCTTCCCAAATGCTGTAAATGAAAAAATGATGTGAAAAAGGATTAGCAGATAGGAAGAGGAGAGGCCAACTTCTTTTAAATGTATATGGGATCTGATAAGAAGTTCTGAAAGTTTTTTTGAAACCAGACTGCTGGGGGAAAAAAAAAAAAACCCGGAAAATTAAAACTCATGTAGACAACTCCCTCTCACACCACAACTCACATGCCAGGGAGCACAAGGAGGTGACAGAGAGAAGACCAGAGGTCCCACTTTAGCTCATTCGTATGGACCCTTGCTCCCTTGCTGTTTCACGCAGAATTTTGAAAGGTAAGAGGGTAAGTTAGGTGATTCTGGAGCAAATATAATCATCACACAGTCATTAACCTCTGGGAACAAAAAGTTTGTATCTGCTTGAGCCAAGCAAGGAAGAAAGTTTCAGATCAAAGTGTTCCCTAAATCTGATCTGAGCCATCCTGTGCCCAGTAGGAACATCTAGCCAGGAAGAAAAAGTCTATTCTCTCTCCAGGTCAGTCCCCTCCTCAATACTGAGGCTACAAAGATTGAAATTAATGCTTCTGTTTTTTAAATAAACATGATCTTCTTTCTCTAAACACAGCAGTTAGCAAAGGCCCAGATCAAATCTATTTGGAAAGTCTGAAGTAAAAGGTTAAACTCTCATGCATCTGTGTGCATGTATGTGTTTAAGGCAGGAGAACTAAAATGAAGACATGACATTGTATCGTTTGTTCTTCCAAACCACCTGCCTGAGAAAAAGATTGCAGTGTGCAAAAAGGCATTACTCCTTCATTCTAGAGATGCCCTGGCCTCTCTGGCTAGCAGTCTGGCCCAAATAATTCCTTGGAAGTAAAGGTCTTCCTGCATCTACTGTCAAACAGGCAAGACCACCACAACGACCTTCCTCTTGCCCTGGGGAAGCACGGTGCATTTTAAAAGCTCAAAAGATATTATTCTCCCTATTTCCAGCTCACGAGAACTCCAGTTGATTTCTAGGTAAGAACTACCTGCAACTTAATTAGTCATTAACCAGAAGAACTTCAGGTTGACTCTTAACCTGTCAGTCTGAAATGTGCACCTGTTAGACCCCTAACGTGGCTCCGTCTGATGTTGATAGCTAGCCTGAAGACCTTTCTAGATATCAGAAAATGCCTCCTGCTCCTTAGGGGGGAAACACATTTCCTGTTGGAGTGTGATGGCTAAAGGATTCTATAAAAACAAAAATATGTTTTAAAGGCCAGAGGAGGGGAAAAATGGTGGTTCTCTCTTTCAGACAATAACCACAATCCCTTGACAAACCTGAATTTACACACAGAAGAACCTAAAACTCCCAGAGAATTAAAACTCACAGAGACAACTCCCTCTCACACCACAATATATATGCCAGGAAACAGAGGGGGTGTGTGAGAGGCCAGGGCATCTCAAGGGGGTGCTCCCTGGCAGGTGGATTGTGGTATGACAGGGAGTTGTCTTCATGAGTTTTCATTTTCTTTTCTTTTTTTTTTTTTTTTTTTTGAGATGGAGTCTTTCTGTGTTGGTCAGGCTGGAGTGCAGTGATGCGATCTCAGCTCTCTGCAAGCTCTGCCTCCCGGGTTCACACCATTCTCCTGCCTCAGCCTTCCAAGTGGCTGGGACTACAGGTGCCCACCACCACGCCCGGCTAATTTTTTGTATTTTTAGTAGAGACGGGTTTCACCATGTTAGCCAGGCTGGTCTCAAACCCCTGACCTCATGATCTGCCCACCTCAGCCTCCCAAAGTGCTGGGATTACAGGCGTGAGCCACCATGCCCAATTTTCTTTCTTTTTTTTTTTTTTTTTTTTTTTGCGAGCCTAATAGATTAGGTCTGTTAATATAACACCATCACCATTTTCTTCTAAATGAACTAAATTCTGAGGTTCTCTCTCCTTAAAATAACGGTGAACTGAAATTTTGGCATGCATCAGAATTACCCAGAAGGCATGCTCAAACATATACTGCTGGACTTCACTTCTAGAATTGTTCACTCAGCAGGCCAGGTCTGGGAAGGGGTTGAGAACCACTTCTAACAAGTTTAGTGACAATGTGACCAGGACTACATTAAAAAACAAAAAAAAAATAGAGACACAGTCTCGCTCTGTTGCCTAGGCTGGATCTAGTGCAGTGGCATAATCACAGCTCACTACAGCCTTGAACCTCTGGACTCAGACGATCATTCCACCTCAACCTCCCAAGTAGGTGGGACTACAGGAGTGTGCCACCATGCCCTGCCTGGGTGGGTCTTTATTTACAGAGATGGGGTCTTGCTATATTGCCCAGGCTGGTATCAAACTCCTGGCCTCAGGCAATCTTTCCACCTTGGCCTCCCAAAGTGCTTCCAAATTCTAGGTATGAGCCACCATGCCTGGCTGCCACATTTAAGAACTATCTAGGTCTCATTATCTATCTTATCTGAATTGCCTAAAAGTGATCAACTTACTTATTCAAAATTAGAATACTGCTTAAGATGTAGAAAGCTGGAAAGACCGTCATTCCTATCATTACAACAAAAAACAAACACATAAGCAATAGATCAACAGAATAGAGTCCAGAAATTAGTCCATATATGTGCATACAACTGATTTTCAAAAAAGGTGCAAAGGCAAGTCAATGGAGAAATGGCAGTCATTCAACAAGTGGTGCTCGGACAATAGAATGTCTATGCATAAAAAATAAGGATAGACCCATATCTTCTACAAAAACAAACTTAAAATAGATCATGGACAAAAATGTAAAACCGAAACTATAAAACAGTGGAGGAAAACACAAACAATCTTTGTAATGTTGGGTTTGGGTAAAGATTAACTATGACATTAAAAGCACAATTCATAAAAGATTGACAAATTGGAGTTTGTCAAAATTAATAACCTCTGCTGTTTGCAAGATGTTAAGAGAATGAAAAGACAAGTATCAACATGGGAAAAAAAAATTTGCAAATCACACATCTGGTAAAACACATGCAGAATATGTAAAGAACTCTCAGAACTCAATACTAAGAAAACAACTGAACAAAAAACGGGTTGAAGATGTGAACGATACCTTACCAAAAAAGGTATATGGCAATTAAACACATGAAAAGATGCTCAACATTAGTTTTGGAAAAAGGCAAATTAAAACGACAGTGAAATACCACCAGATATCTATTAGAATGCTAATGTTAAAAAATAATAAAATAAAATCTGAAAATTTCAAGTGCTGGTGAACATGCAATTTCACCATTGTGTCTTTCATGTATTGCTGGTCAGAATACAAAATGGTCCTGCCATTTTGGAAAACAGTTTGCAGGTTCTTTTTTTTTTTTTTTTTGAGACAGAGTCTTGCTCTGTTGCCCAGGCTGGAGTGTGTTGGTATGACCTTGGCTCACTGCAACGTCCGCCTCCCGGGTTCAAGCAGTTCTCTTGTCTTAGCCTCCTGAGTAGCTGGGACTACAGGTGCATGCCACCATGCCTGGCTAATATATATAAAATGTATATATAAATATATGTAATATATATTTATATATAAAATAACTATATGTATAATATATAGTTATTTATATATTTATATATTATATATTTATATATTACATATATTTTTATATGTATATTTTAGTAGAGATGGGGTTTCACTATATTGGTCAGGCTGGTCTTGAACTCCTCACCTCAGGTGATCCACCTACTTTGGCCTCCCAAACTGCTGGGATTATAGGCGTGAGCCACTGTGCCCAGCCTGCAGGTTCTTATAAAATCAAACACACACTTACCACACATAATCAAGTAATCTTACTTCCAGATATTTATTCAAATGAAGTAAAAAGTTACGTTTACATAAAAACCTGTACGAAAATACTTATAGCAGTTTTATTTATAAGTACCCAAAACTAGAAGCAATCCAGACATCTCTCAATTGAGGAAAGGACAACCAAACAAATTGGTGTGTAGCTATAAAGTGGGGGGTTCTATTCTGCAACAAAAATGAATGAATTAGACACAAGCAATGACATAAATAAATCTCAAATGCATCATGCTAAATGAAAAAAGCCAAATTCAAAAGGCTACACATATACTGCATGATTCCATTTAAACAACATTCTGGAAAAAGCACAGTCATAGGTACTGAAAAAACAGTGGCGATTACTGGGGGATGAGGGTGAACAAAGGGCTTGACTATGAAAAGGGAAAGATAATGGGAGAATTTGGGAGGTGATGGAACTATTCTATATTTTTATTGTGATAATGGTTATATGACTATGTAATTGTCAAAACTCAAAGAACTATATGCTAAAAAGAATGAAGTTTACTGCACGTAAATGACACTTTTTTTTTTTTTAAGTAGAGGGAAAAATTAGGGCACACCTACTATACCTGCAGCCCTGTGTCAGGAGCTACTAAAGATACAAAAATAACTCTGAGCACAATTTAGAATGAACATCTGCCTAAAGCATTTATTTATCTATTTGGGTGTTTGTTTTTGAGATGAGGGTCTCACTATGTTGTCCAGGCTGGCCTCAAACTCCAGGGCTCAAGCGATCCTTCTGCCTGAAACGCTGGAGTAGCTGGGACTACAGGTGAGTACCACCAGTCCGGCATGCCTGGAGCATGTAAATAGCCTATAACTAGGAATTCAGCTGAGCAGAAGAGACTATAAACATAAGAGTTCAGAGAAAGCTGGGGCATCAGATATTAACAAGGTCCCCCGCACTGTCTGGTTCTACTTTTATGCTACGGGCCTTTCTTTCTTCCTCTCATGTTTTTATCACACCAACCAGGTCGGTCTCCTGGCAACCCCTCTCAGAGGCCAAGCTCATTTCTCCCTCCAAACTTCTCATCATACCCGTTCTTCCTAGGGCTTTCTGCCCTCTGGTCATCTAAATCCTTCCCATCCTTTGAGATCTAATTCTTCCATGAAACCTTTTGATATCAGGGCAGTTCACAGGGATCTTTTTCTTCTTTGAACTATCATCATACTTGGAGTCTTTACTATTCAATTGGATATTCATCCATTAAACATTTAATTATATACTTTGAGTGCTTGATGGAGCGTTCATATTGTTTCCTCAGCTAGACTGCTAGTTACTTTAGGAACAGTAGCCCTTAAGATTTATTTTGTATGCTTCTCCCCAACCTCACCCCACACCCCCATTGCCTAGTTCTAATCATTATTAATTAAATGAAATACTAAAGTATTGACAATAGTAGGTAGGAGAAGCAATGTGGCACCACACACACTGTAATTCATCCACTTAACAGCTCAAAATCACTGTGTTTTATCTTGCATACATGATTAAAATGTATTTTCACAAAATAAAAGCTATCCTCGGTTCTAAACAGTTTAACAATCCCTAAAGGGAACACAACAGCATGCAATAAGTACGTGCATTTCTTGACAGTAATTGTTTCCTTGTATAAGATTCCTTTCATGATAGCACATTGAAATGAGGGTTCTCTCCCTTTTTTAAAACACTAATCAAACAAATTCTGTACATTACTTTTCTCTTGTAGAAGTCTGGCCAAGCATCTTGAGTTAATATGGACCTTCTATGAACGTTTCCTATTTTCATGCATGCTTATGTTTAAATTAGATAGGCCAATTTAATTAGTCTTTTAATCCTGCAGAACAATGATGCAAGACCATGCTGGGCTGATTTCATCCTATTCAGAGTCTCATACCACATTTCATTACATGCTCCTTGCTTATTTTACAATAAAGGGTAAATGGATGATGCAATATTGATAAGGAACTTACAATCTGATCACAAGAAAATTGTCTGTTCTTCAGAGGTTTTCTACCTGGCCTGTAAATTCTTTTGACCCCCATATTTAGTGATAAGGAAGCCATTAGCTGTCATTTGGCTTGGGTATACAAACTTATTTCAATAATACATAGGCACATGTTTGTGAACAAGTTTGAGAACGTTTTCTTTGCCAAGATTCACTGGGGCCATACAAAGTCCCTGCGCACCTGAGGCCCCCTTCAAACTGGGAGCAGGACCAAGGAGATTTGTCTTATTCCAAGAACCAGCCAGTAGATTTACAGAAAATGGTACTTGAAAGTCTTTTTAAATTTTTTAATAGGCAAAGGCACTGGCACTAGATAAGATTGCAGTAGGGAGGGCAGTTTATGTTGTCTTAAGAAAATAGACAGTTTTGTGAATCCATTCACTTCCGTGAAAAACTTGACTTCCTCTGCGCTTTACCTACATCAACTGGTAGATTAGGTCCAGGAGGTACACGAAAATAATTAGGACTATTATTGCACCACACAGGCTCTCAACTCTGCCTGCGTGTTAAACTTACCTGGAGAGTGCTGAGAAAGTCAGCTCCTGTGGCCCACCGCAGACAACTGAATCAGAATCTCTGTGGGGGGCGCCCAGGCACTGGTACTTTTCTTAAAGCTCACAAGGGGATTCTAATGTGCAGCCAGTGTTTAGAAGCAGTGACAACAAGAGTGGGTGGTAGTGCAATTAAAAAGTAGGAGAGGCATCCAGGGACAACCGCATTGATTAAGCCGGTGACTTTCTGACTCAGCAGAGACACTGAATGAGTGTTTGGGGTTCAATGTCATTTTTTGGTTTTGGGCACAGCCCGTAGTTGGGTATTCCAGAAGAGGTGTTCCAGAGGAGGAGGAAAGGGAGTGGTAGCTGGCTTTTCAAGGAGAGGGAAGGGACAGGGAGAGAGAGGAAGGAGGATGTTCTATCCAAATCGAAAAGCATATGAAAAGTGCCCTGGGCAGGGAGTCCAGTAATGGAGAATCGTCTTGGCTCTGACATGTGTCACAACCAAATATGTGACCCATGGGTAGGTCATTTCTCTTGCCTTGGCCTCATCTTGCCCAAGATAAAATTACATGGGATGGTTCATGTTTTTCAAGTTCCTTCTGCTTCTGAGATCCTCTAGGTATGTTCCATCAAAATTACCGGGGCATTACAGATGCATTTGCCTGGACCACCTGGCCATGGAGAAGGGTTTCAGAACTGTGTTCACCTCCCAGGTAATCCATGGCAAATGCTAAAACTTGAGAACAGATCTAGAGTTACTCCAGAATTACTACTATTTGAGAATTTCATTATCTCAAACACTAATCAGTAATGTCAAGAAAGGCAACTGGCTTGACCTCCCTGTCCGTAAAATGAGATGTCAGGGTGAACTCAGCCTACCGCGTACGACAAATCCTCATACTGTGATCTATAGTTTTATTTGGCTGCTGTGTTTTGTGCTGTTAATGTATAAGCTCCTTGAAAAGAGACACTGGTTGTCTAATAGAATTTTGCTGTGACATGGCACATAATGGCCTAAACAAAGCACATTCAGCGTTCCTACTTGATCTATAAAAAGTTGTGTTCCTGGAAAGCTGCATGTCAATGGCCCTCCCATCAATCAAACCCAGTTTTAAATGTACAGTACATGAAGTACATTAAGTGCTATATAAGGGAACCCTGTGGTGAGTGCTTTTGAAGAACGACTACATTTTTTGGAAATGTTAATAATTACATCTTAATTCAACTGTTTGGTAAATCTAAACTTTTAACATAGCAATTTCAACGTAAAATAGGGGTTGCTTTATGTTCCTTTAATTTGAACCCTTAACAAGGAAGCCTGAAGTATTTTGTAATAAATTCTGCATGTAGTCCATGTTCCTTTAGAATGTATGCTTGCAGCAAAAGGAGGGATGTTTTATTGGTTTAAACTTCAGGGTGCTTCTGTGTGTTAGGACCGAGAGAGACAGAGAGAGAGAGAGAGAGAGAGAGAGGGAGGGAGAGAAAACAAGAACAGAACAGCATAGTGATGACTTATGTATACTTGTGAGGCCCAGGGGCAGCATGGTGTAATGAAATGTGCATATCATTATAACTTGGGGGCCTGGGCCCTTTTGCCCACCACCACCTAGTTGGGTGAGTCCCTGTCCTTCTCTGGGGTTCAGTTGTTTATCTATGTGATGGAACAATCAGACTAGGTGATAGCGCTAACATTTCTAGGAGTCAGGCTCTTTTAAGAGTCTGAATCAGCCAGGCACAGTGGCTCACGCCAGTGATCCCAGCACTTTGGAAGGCCAAGGTGGTTGGATCACTTGAGGCCAGGAGTTTAAGACCAGCCTGGCCAACATGATGAAACTCTGTCTCTATTAAAAATGCAAAAGTTAGCTGGATGTGGTGGCACATGCCTATAATCCCAGCTACTCAGGAGGCAGAGGCACGAGAATAGCTTGAACCCAGGAGTTGGAGGTTGCAGTGAGCCAAGATGGTGCCCCTGTGCTCCAGCCTGGGCGACACAGCAAGACTCTATCTCAAAAAAAAAAAAAAAAAAAAGTGTCTGAGAGTCTGGATCAACTGAGTTTGTCACATTTTACAGTCTTAAACCACTCACTAGTGCTTTGATCCGGCTTGGCACAAACTCAGAGGATGAGGTGTGGAAGAACCAGACTCACTGCATGTGGTTGTGTACAAAAGTGGTCAGCCTTTGCTACATTTGCCTCCAGCACAGAGTTGCACTGGCTCAGCTGGGACCCTCATTTTGTGAGATGATGCACTGGTCCTAGGGAGAGCACCACCTTTAAACCTAAAGGCAGCAGAGCACATATCTTGTGGTTAACATCTAAGTGTGGCCCCAAGCCAAAAGGTCTGTCTTTCTGGGCTGAGAGAAACCTTGGCTCAGGTGTGGGGGCCGTAGACACAAACATACTGCCTAGTCTCAGTGAGAAAGTCAGAGTTAGGGAGGAATTATGAAAGCCCAAAGACTTGCAAGACAGAGGGAGCTACCTGGGATGACAGTGACTGGAAACATGACTATATGAAGCTGTTTCCTAGAGGACTGGGTTCCTCCTTAGAGCCTTAGGTTAAAGTCATCTAAAGCAGTGGTTCCCAATCTGGACTACTTACCAGAATCACCTGGGAAGCTAGTGAAGCCATAAACTCCAGGGGCACTCCCCAGTTCCACCAGGTGAAGCTTGAAAATCTGTAACTTTAATCAATGCCCCAGGAAATCTTTTGCATCCAGAACAGCACCGGACAACATGCTAGTGTTTGAACACTGGCTTTACAGTGATGGTTTGGGCACTGAGCATTAGGCTGTGGGAAGGATTGTAGTGCCATTCACAGTCATGAGCGGGGATGCATAAGGACACTATTTGGGGCTTTTTGTCTAGGTGGCTGAGTGAACATGGTCTCAGATCGGGAGCCACCAAATGGGCAGAGGTTAAGTCAAAGAAATGAGGCTGTTGGTTCTAGGACTTCATTAGAAGAGCCTGTTATGAGAGGTCCTCTAGGAAAGCTGGTCCTCTAGGAACACCAGTCCTCCCTCTTGTCCACCAGCTGCTGCTGCTGTCCCCAAGCACTTCTCACCTTGAGCCAAAGGAAGTGTGAACAACAGACACTTGGCAGACACAAGGGTGGATCTGCACCCCGCCCCTTGATATCCATCTCTCGCTTTGCCCTCTGCGCGCTTGAAGTAATCTTTTTCACTCCATGGCTTATTAGACACCTGGCCTGGGGCATCATCAAACCAGGCATCTTGTAATCCCTGGGGAAACTGGGGCACAGTTGAGAATAAACCCTGCTAATGACCTTGAAAGCTATTTTCTCCTCATCCAGCCAGAGTTCCTCATGCAAATGTGCTGTGACATCTTTATCTGCTATCCTCAAAATTAGAATGTGAGAAGCAGAAATAAATTAACTCAGTGTAACTGAAATTCTGCCAGAAAATTTCATTTAAAGCTTTTCACAAGAAGAAGTGGGAATAAAATGCATTCTCCTAAAGACCAGAGATTGGCTGATGTCCCATGATGGGGTAATAAATGGTCTGGTTTATAAAGGAGTGATCTCTTTCTACTCCTAGTGTTAAAACTAAGCATTCATTTTTGGTAAATATATTGATTTCACTAAAGGTAAAAACAACTTCACTGAAGACAGCTTCAGCCTTTGATCCAAATTTCATTTTTGCAGAAAACTATTTTGTTGTGTTCCCAGGATACCAATTAGAGACATATTTTCTAAGGATTCATTTTAAGCCAGTGTTCTGCTTCATAACACTTAAAAAGAAATTAAAAACTTGAATAGATGTATAACCATTCTCATTAGTAATTCAAAAATTAATGCATTTTCAACTTAAATCCTAGTAGGTTTCTCACAGGAATTGAGAAGCTAATCCTAAAATTCACAGAAGAAAAATGGCCAAAAGAGCAACAAAAAAGTTGATAAGAATAAAGAATATTTGGACCGAGTTTTCTTTAAAAAACAAAGAGTGAAGCCTTCGCTCTCAAATATCAAAATTTCACAGTCAAAGCAATTAAAACATTGTGTATCAGGA